>NC_090444.1:266721166-267024196 GCF_031143425.1 Pleurodeles waltl | reverse complement strand
AAAGTGTTGAAATATTTAAAAGACATTTTTTCCCCACAATCCATATGTATTATAAAATGTATCAACCATTTCTCTCCAGTCTAACAGTTCTTGTAGAGTAAGTTTAAAGCCATTAAATAGCATGCTTTTTCTGACACATAACAATTGTTCTTGAAGTTGTCCTTGGTGTGCACTGGCTTGTTTGTTTTGTATTCGAGGACCAATCCTTCTCCTTTCTCAGTTGGAATGGACCCAAAATCCACGCTCTTGCCATTGTTATTGAAATTTGTGCTCAGTCGTATTTGTGCTTGCCCCGGAAGTTCAATGCCTGCAACCTGCACATTTGTCCTTGAAGCGTTTCCAAAATTAAGCAACATCATAAAGGTTGTGTCCAAACCATCAAACTCCCTGACATAAGCAAAAACATCTTTGTCGTTGTAAATGAGACAGATCCACCCTCTATGAATGGGCAGTTCGTTCTGGCGAAGTAAGCTTAGCTCGCGGTACAAATTCAGAGTGGAGTTAGGGTGAGCTTTTTGATTCTGCAAGAAAAATAAAAGGGAGATATGTGAATATGGTGCTATTGCAAGTTTTCTTCCTGTGTTGCCCACAACATCCCTCCATGTTCTAACTCAGAACATTAATGTAGTATATCCACTTGAGCACTTACTGCACCAAATTGGTACACTGCTTAAGCGTGAGGGAGTCCCTAATCTGAAGACTCTGGTATATAATATAGGCTTAGAGCCCGCCGTAGCCAGCTTTACCGTCCATTAAAGGCCTGCTCCAATGTTTTCGGCTCAGGCCTTTAAGAAGGAAGCGAGACATTAATTGCTGGTATAACCCAGCTACGAAGGGCTATAAGGCTATTAGAACATTCTGCCACTACAGTACAGAATGTTCTAATAAATGAAACAAAATCCTCACCGAGCCAGTTAAAGCCCAGAGCACTCCATTGTCTCCAACGGAGCTCCCAACAGTCCATTGTTCTATTATCATATACATTTAACAGGCTGTGGCAATGTGATGGAACTGTAAAGCATTTTGCAGATAGGTTCATGGCCCTGTCACAATTGACATGTACATTTTGCTGTGATACTACCTGAGCCTGCCACCAGTGGCAAATTCACCAGAGCCTAAGGCGTAAGAGGTGTCTAAGAACGACACAATTATCAGAATTCTGCAACTTCCCACCCAACTTAACTTAACCATTCAGTGATGAATTACGGATGCAATTGTCCCATTATTTTAGTTAGTAACATTCTTGTTGACTACAATATAGATTGTGCACCAAGGAGGAGAAGCTGAGCATTGGACTATTAGTAGGTGTAGTGGGACGTATGTGCACTCTAGGGGTTTACAGTGTGGCAGACGTCAGGATATTGCCAACAGTGTCCAATGTCATTATTTAATGTCAAGACCAATACAGCAAACACAAATATGTTACATCCTCTCAGTGTTGTAGTCAATGTTGTGCCACCTTTCCCACAAATCTACCATTATTTGATGCCAGGAGTCTGCATTTTACTGTCCTCTGGAATGGTGGAACCACTAACCTAAAGACTGAAGCAGACCCTGATCTCAAATGTTGAGGCATCATATCAGAGAATTCCATTAGCATTAGGGTTAACTGCATGTTCTGAACAGAACAGATATAGGTAAAAGTCACAGAAGTCATTAAAGGTATTTGCCAGTTACTGTGATAAAATTCCTCAGTGGCATGGGTAGCTGTCTTCTGCATGTGTGAAACGCATTTTACTGTGTGCTGTTTAACCTAAGTTTAAAACCACCAGTGATTTGGCAGTGGGATCCAGATGCTCACCTCTACGTTTATCGTGGTATAGTCTTCGTTAACGGGCAGCCATGTTTCATTGGCTGTGGTGAAACCAGCATTAGGGTTTGCATCCCACTGCATTGGTGTTTTTTCTGGATCTTCGCTCTGGAATCATAAAATGCATATTATCACTGGCACCAACATCTACTGTGTCATGCAACCAGTAAAGATAGGGTCTGATGAGTAAAAGCACTAACACATATATATCACAATTAGTTATATTGGATTACAACAGAAAAATGATTAGCCACATGAATCTGAGAAAAGAGCTGTTAACCGTATTATAACACAGGCTTTACGAGTTTGAAATTATATTGTGTATAATACTTGTGTCATGTTTTGGAGTATCTTGCAACGTCTATCCCTGGGGCAATGCATATTTTCTGAGGGTAAAACTACCACCTGAGCCATGCTCTGGGCACACCTCCCGCTTGAGGATGGAGTCAGTAGTCACATCAGCATAGAGGGATGGAGCAATGATGTTGCAGCATAAATCAGTAGACTTTCTTGCTGAGTTGTGGAGAGTGCTTGGACCTGCACCTCGGTTCCATAGCGTCCTAGCAGCAGAAGTGGGAGCAATGAGTCACAGGAATATAGCTGCTGAATGCCATTTCGGGAACTAGAGCAGTACCTAGGGAAGGAGTACCTATCTACCCTGCTCTCAGAAAACAGTGAATGAAAGTCTTCAGTCCCGGTTCACATTTGCTTATCATTCTGGCCAGAGTGGACCAATTACTCAAATATTTTGTTGTTGTTTGAGCTTTGCCTGTTTGTGTTTCCAACTTTCACGCTTTGAAGGGGGTCCTAAAGGTGTAGTATGCAAAGGGAAAATCTGTGTTTACAAACACACTAAGCAATGTCTGAACAAATAAAATAATAAATGCAGCACATCTGCGCTGTGTGTTTTTTTTTTCTTTTTATATCTAAGAGTGATTTGCATTGGACGTATCCCTAGCTCAAGTTTGCCAGGTGGATCCTAATGCAGAAGCCGGTATAAGGGTAGCCCATCCTTGCCACTATATTGCTGTTTATGGTATGCACTGAGACGCTTCGACTGTGGAAATGTATCTGAGTTTAAAAGTGAAATAGTCTGCCATTGTTGCCTGAGTCTTGGAGACGGGCTGTTCAGCAAGTGCTGCTTCCACTCGGTTGTTTCAGTTCATTTTGGTGACTCAGGAGGAAGGCTTCCTGCTCTATGGGCCTCTGTACAGCGGCGACTCCTCTGCTATGGTGAAGGAGCGTCACCCCCCACCAGCAGCAGCCTCGGCAAATCTTTAATAACGAAAAGATAATAAACTGTGTTTATTGTCCTTTCATTGTTAAAGGGGTGGGGCTAAGGGGGATGATGGGGATGAGGGGAGTGCACTGTGCACTCCCCTCAGTGTGCATGTATGTTTGGCCGGCTGTCTCAGGCCGGCCAAACACACATGCACACTGTGCTTCTCCTCTTTGGATCGGCACATTGGCTAATTCGGTTCAATTGTATTTGCGATTTTCCATCATTTACTTTGTTTTTCTTGGTCTAATGATTTCTGTGTTTATAATAAACAGAGCCAGGTAATGAAATGAGATTACCACTCTGTGACTTTCGAAACTTGTATTATTTGAAGTGGATTGCGAACTAACAATATGGGATTCTAATTGGGACCTACGCTCGACTCCACTGCATCTTCTTTTCACATCTCCAGTGAGAATAAATCCGTATTCATTTTCTAATTAATCTGGAGCAATCCAATTCAGTCCAAACCAGCACATGTGTAAAGTACAAAAGCCAAAGAAGTGCATCCAGCCGCTAAGAAAAGCAAAGAGAACTGCGAAAAACTGGAAAAATATTGTCATCACATGTGCAAAAATTGATAGTTGCAGGTAGGTTAATATAGTACTCAGTAGCATGAAAGAAAGGAGTATTGGCAAGGCCAATAGTTCTGACTTATTGTCAGGGGCCGCTCCTCCTTTAGGGCGGAGGAGCGTCACCCTCCCCCCCACCAGCAGCGACAGCTGCAAACCTTTGAAAGAAAAGGATAATAAACTTTGTTTAGTATCATTTTCTTTTAAAGGGGTGGGGCCATGGGAGTGACGTGCACTGAGGGGGAGTGGCCAGCACTCCCCCTCACAGCGCATGTATGTTTGGCCGCCCGTCTCAGGCCGGCTAAACATACATGCGCAGAAGGCTGTGCACAGGCTCCCAGTCTGCCTGGGAGCACCATGGCTGGGCGCTCCCAGCCAATCCTGATACTGCTTTGCATCAGGATTGGCCGCAGGGAAGGCTGGGAGCCTGTGCCTGCATCAGCAAGACGGGAGAGGAGCAGCGTGGACGCTGCGAGAAACGAGGTGTTTTATTTATTTTTTATTTATTATAATGGTTTATTTCTTGTGCGCCTCTGCCTGCGCACTTCTCCAAGCCCCTCTAAGCACTGCGAGCCACTCCTGCTTATTGTTACGGAAAGGTCTTGAAGGGTGGCTGTCAGAGCCAGCAACAGGGAACACAAACCTTTCCAAGTAAGCCAGCACACACAACTTACTTATCATTGCCAAAATCCCAACCCCATCATACCTCTGCCTCACTTGCTGCATGCCCTCCTATCTGCAAAGCTGAAAGTGAGTGTCTGGCTTTTTATTTGAGTGTCTGCGGTTCTCTCTTGTATGATGTTAGTGTGCAGACCAGAATTCGTCAACTTAGATGGTAGACTAAAAGCTCCAAGTAGAAGTGCCCAAACTCATCTATATCCTTTGTGCCAGCTATTGTAGATAGGACTGCTGGCCCTATTGTCCGCTGCGTGCCACTATGTCACTTATTATGACATTCTGATGGGGGATTGGGCAAGCAGGTGAAACGATGGGTGCTCGAGCTGCCAGCAGAATGAACTTATCTGCATAGCCCCATTACCTGGCACAGCAAGGTGTCCAACTCCCTGCACATAATCACACTGAAATGCATAGTCCTGGCAATTCAGGAGTGAGGGGATAGCTAAGCCACACTGCTTCCCACAGATGTTATTGTCAATGTAAGTACTGCCGCACAAGGCTTACACATTGTCCAAGAAGCAACGTGTTCTGCCACCCGCTCACAGGCTGCCTCCTCCTGCCCACGAGTAAACTGCTTGTAGTGTCCCAGGAGACAGTTCCTGCTGCGAGGATCAGCCCTGGCACGACCCAATCCTGATGTGCACACATCTTCAGCCTTTTTAAATCACACTCCCTAAAAGTTCACCACTGCCAAGCCTACTAAATCCATTGAAGGTACTCTAATGTATTCGTTAATTATTGTTGTTGGAATAAATACAGATTCCACAGTCAGTGTGTCCAACTGTTCTGTGCAGCCTGGCTGGCTGAAACACACCGTGGGCAGGCAGCTACCATCTCCTAAACATTTTGTTTTGTTAATAATGTGATTTTGACTGTTCAATCAAGTGGCCTGGCAGGATAGGGAAGATACTTACCATAGCAATTCAGATTCACCAAGTCCTTAGGTTCCTTGGTGGTATAAATAACCATTCTCTGTCTCCAGATCGCCCTTGCATTTTGTTCACATTCATGACGAACTGGAATTGAGGAAATCATGCACAGAGCCCAGAGATGGGTGGGTCTGTCTCAGGAAACATGCACCATGAAGTAGGTGTACGTGTTTGATCCTCTAGTATCTGGAGGTGGTAGAGTACTATTGTCCTACCCATAGGGGTTAAGAATCCAAGAATTTGGTAATTTCTTATCTCCCCTATTTACCTTTATAACGTTTCCTTTATACCTTTCCTTTATTTGACTCATAGCTGAAATGTTGATGTTTTTTTCTTCCTGATTAGAGTTCAAAATCACACTTACCTAACCTAATACCTACAGCATCCATGAAGTTATTTTTGAGGCTGGGATGATAAATGCCCGATAGGCTGCTCCTCCGCAGTCACCTCCAGGCATTGTGTTTACTCATAGCCGGCGTGTTCCAAACGAAGCAGTCACAGCAGGCCTCACACTTGTAGTAGAGATAGGTCAGTAGTTGGTCGAAACTATCTTACAACAAGGTTCGACGTCTTTGTACAACAGGTTAGGTTGACAGTTTGTTTTGTTTAAATTTGGCAGTTTGCATTACTTACAGGATCGTGAACCCCAAAATTGTGTTCACTCTGATTTATCTTCGTGGTATAATCTGTCATTCCTAGTTCTTCACCATAGTAAGTAACAGGTGTGCCTGGAAGTGTCAGAAGGAGCATATTTATAACATTTGTATATTCTTTTCCAACACGGGATGCTATGCGAGGGTTGCTTGGACTTCCGACCTAGAGAGAAAAATGTAAACTTTTAATATCAATATAGAACATCTACAACCCCCATACAATGCCTGTCACTCACCACTCTTGTTTTATTCAATTGTTTTGTTCGTGTTAGCGTTTCATTCATTTGTAATAAACCACAACAAAAATGTTTTGTATCCCACTTCTCTTAAAATCCACTTTGAATGTTATTTTAAAACAATATTTAAAGTTACATTTTTTGCACTGGGTGTCAGTTTTGTTTTTGATTGTGGAGTATTAAGGAAAAGGACCAGTTCTAGGGATAAACTCAGGATTTTTCCTTCTGCCTATTAATACTTCATTCACATCCTAAAATTACTCAAATATTTTGTTGTTGTTTGAGCTTTGCCTGTTTGTGTTTCCAACTTTCACGCTTTGAAGGGGGTCCTAAAGGTGTAGTATGCAAAGGGAAAATCTGTGTTTACAAACAGACTAAGCAATGTCTGAACAAATAAAATAATAAATGCAGCACATCTGTGCTGTGTGTTCAGAAAACCAAAACATTGTGGCTGTCCTGTACTATCAACTATGATTGGGGGCTGGGGGAGGGGTAGAAGGGCCTGCACCAGCCGCCATGCTATATTTTCTTCCACAGAAAAAGGAGTCAAGCCATTTGTTTTTGCTAATTCAGACAATCTTCTTGATCTTGTTCAAAAACATGGGTATCAAAATCTGCAGCTGAAAACAGTAAAGCTGAGTCCCTTGTCAATTTCATGGAAGTCTAGTTTGAATGCTCAATACGACCATGACTGTCAGTTCACCAAAAGGCCAGGAGTAGCAGAAGAGACATCACATGCCATGTGACCTTTATTTCACTCACACACACATGCTTACTCATACATACATACACATCACATACACACATACTCTTTCTCACGTAAATGAGCTCTCACCTGCACACAACATACACTTAAAAGCATTTGTAACGTACCTCAGCTGCCAGCGAGGGTCACATTCCAGCTAACTGGACTCCATTTTTAATTGGGACAAGCTCCCCCTGTCTTCCTGAACTGATTTCGCCACCTCTGAAGCCAGGTGTCACAAATGCAGCACCAGGTGTCGCAGCTGAGACCCCTGGCGACCCCTAAATGATATCTACAAATAAAACTGTTTCCATGCCAATAAGTGGACGAAAACCAAGATGTTATTGTTTTCCACAGATTGCTGAAGATGGGTGTAAGGAAATGCCTCCTTGGCATGGTTACCCCCTGACTTTTTGCCTTTGCTGATGCTATGTTTTGAATTGAAAGTGTGCTGAGGCCTGCTAACCAGGCCCCAGCACCAGTGTTCTTTCCCTAACCTGTACTTTTGTTTTACACAATTAGCACACCCTGGCATCCAGATAAGTCCCTTGTAACTGGTACCCCTGGTACCAAGGGCCCTGATGCCAGGGAAGGTCTCTAAGGGCTGCAGCATAGCTTATGCCACCCTGGGGACCCCTCACTCAGCACAGACACACTGCTTGCCAGCTTGTGTGTGCTGGTGAGAACAGTACGAGTAAGTCGACATGGCACTCCCCTCAGGGTGCCATGCCAACCTCACACTGCCTATGCAGTATAGATAAGTCACCCCTCTAGCAGGCCTTACAGCCCTAAGGCAGGGTGCACTATACCATAGGTGAGGGCACCAGTGCATTAGCACTGTGCCCCTACAGTGTCTAAGCAAAACCTTAGACATTGTAAGTGCAGGGTAGCCATAAGAGTATATGGTCTGGGAGTCTGTCAAACACGAACTCCACAGCACCATAATGGCTACACTGAAAACTGGGAAGTTTGGTATCAAACTTCTCAGCACAATAAATGCACACTGATGCCAGTGCACATTTTATTGTAAAATACACCCCAGAGGGCACCTTAGAGGTGCCCCCTGAAACCTTAACCAACTACCCGTGTAGGCTGACTGGTTCTAGCAGCCTGCCACACTCGAGACATGTTGCTGGCCACATGGGGAGAGTGCCTTTGTCACTCTGTGGCCTGTAACAAAGCCTGCACTGGGTGGAGATGCTATCACCTCCCCCAGGCAGGAGCTGTAACACCTGGCGGTGAGCCTCAAAGGCTTACCCCCTTTGTTCCAGCACCGCAGGGCACTCCAGCTAGTGGAGTTGCCCGCCCCCTCCGGCCACGGCCCCACTTTTGGCAGCAAGGCCGGAGGAGATAATGAGAATAACAAGGAGGAGTCACTGGCCAGTCAGGACAGCCCCTAAGGTGTCCTGAGCTGAAGTGACTCTAACTTTTAGAAAACCTCCATCTTGCAGATGGAGGATTCCCCCAATAGGGATAGGAATGTGACCCCCTCCCCTTGGGAGGAGGCACAAAGAGGGTGTACCCACCCTCAGGGCTAGTAGCCATTGGCTACTAACCCCCCAGACCTAAACACGCCCTTAAATTTAGTATTTAAGGGCTCCCCTGAACCTAAAAATTTAGATTCCTGCAACTTACCGAAGAAGAAGACTGCTGAGCTGAAAACCCCTGCAGAAGAAGGAAGAAGACACCAACTGCTTTGGCCCCAGTCCTACGGGCCTGTCTCCTGCCTTCTAAAGAAACCTGCTCCAGCGACGCTTTCTCCAGGACCAGCGACCTCTGAATCCTCAGAGGACTGCCCTGCTTCAAGAGGAACAAGAAACTCCCTAGGACAGCGGACCTGCTCCAAAAAGACTGCAACTTTGTTTCAGAGGAGCAGATTTAAAGACCCCTGCAATCCCCGCAAGAAGCGGGAGACTTGCAACACTGCACCCGGCGACCCCGACTCGACTGGTGGAGAACCAACACCTCAGGGAGGACCCTCCGGCGACTCCGAGACTGTGAGTAACCAAAGTTGTCCCCCCTGAGCCCCTACAGCGACGCCTGCAGAGGGAATCCCCAGGCTCCCCCTGACCGCGACTGTCTGACTCTAAAATCCCGACGGCTGGAAAAGACCCTGCACCCGCAGCCCCCAGCACCTGAAGGATCGGAACTTCAGTGCAGGAGTGACCCCCAGGAGGCCCTCTCCCTTGCCCAGGTGGTGGCTACCCCGAGGAGCCCCCCCTTGCCTGCCTGCATCGCTGAAGAGACCCCTTGGTCTCCCATTGATTTACATTGGAAACCCGACGCTTGTTTCTACACTGCACCCGGCCGCCCCAGTGCTGCTGAGGGTGTACTTTTTGTGTGAACTTGTGTCCCCCCGGTGCCCTACAAAACCCCCCTGGTCTGCCCTCCGAAGACGCGGGTACTTACCTGCTGGCAGACTGGAACCGGGGCACCCCTTCTCTCCATTGAAGCCTATGCGTTTTGGGCACCACTTTGAACTCTGCACCTGACCGCCCCTGAGCTGCTGGTGTGGTGACTTTGGGGTTGCTCTGAACCCCCAACGGTGGGCTACCTTGGACCCCAATCTTAACCCCGTAGGTGGTTTACTTACCTGCAAAACCTAACAATACTTTACCTCCCCCAGGAACTGTGAAAATTGCACTGTGTCCACTTTTAAAACAGCTAAATGTGTTTTATGTAAAAAGTATATGTGCTACTGTAATTATTCAAAGTTCCAAAAGTACTTACCTGCAATACCTTTCAAATGAGATATTACATGTAGAATTTGAACCTGTGGTTCTTAAAATAAACTAAGAAAATATATTTTTCTATAACAAAACCTATTGGCCTGGATTTGTCGCTGAGTGTGTGTTCCTCATTTATTGCCTGTGTGTATGTACAACAAATGCTTAACACTACTCCTTTGATAAGCCTACTGCTCGACCACACTACCACAAAATAGAGCATTAGTATTATCTCTTTTTGCCACTATCTTACCTCTAAGGGGAACCCTTGGACTCTGTGCATACTATTCCTTACTTTGAAATAGTGCATACAGAGCCAACTTCCTACAATGGGTCACCACATATTATAGGAAAATGTTTAACATCAAAAAACATTGCTAATGGACGATATTTTTGGAGTTGTATCTATTGAGTGTTGTTTTTTTTTTTCAACAAAGGTGTGACTCAGGCCGCCTTTCGGGCCTTCTCAAATATGTCTGTTCTTAAATAAGCCAGTAATCATGTTATGTCCTTCAGTCACAACCCTTAATGGGCGTGGATCGCCTGAACAGAAAATGGGGTTTTTACTTTTCATATTAGCTTTAGTGTATCTTTCAAAATGATTTCTCTGAGGGAAGAAGTTAGTCCTAATTATCTGCTCATTTTAATTATCTGTAGAGCCTTCCACTGCTGCTGAGCTCAACTATATAAGGAATGTTTTCTCTTATCTTCTACACCTTACTACTGAAACATTTTAACAGTCTTACGTCAGCCTTAAGGATGTGCTAAGATGTTGAAATTGGGAAGGTGTGCCCCTGAAATATTGAGGTAGGAATTTCGATGGCACTAAATATTGTGGGAACAATATTGAAGGACAGAATATCAAAATATAAGTATACCTAAAGCCACATATATGTACCTTGACGCTGTATACATCATCAAAGTGCACAGATGTGTAGATACGAATAGTAAGCTATACTTCGTCCATATGCACTTACTTTTCAAAATGTTGCCCCTTAATATTCTGTCCACGATATTAGAGTAGCATGATGCCTCTACCCTCGATAGTCCTTAGTACAATTGTTGAGACTGTATGAGTAAGCTCTTTCAGTGGTCTAAATAAGTCCTTTAATGAACTATTTGCTTCCTTGACTGTGGCATCCAGATGTTCTCTTTTGTTGTGAAGATCGTGTATTTATATAAAAGCATGCCTGTTTTACCAGTGTCAAAGAATTAAAAGAATTATTATTCTGCTCTTTAGGCCAACTCCGTGTCATAAGATGACATCTCTTTTGATTCTGCTGAAAACCACAGGCTGTGGATATTTTTCTAAGAAGCTATTTTTAATGTAGCACGTTAATTAACAAAGGCTTGAAGAGTACCATAATATCATCCAACCCAGTAATTTACGTTCACATTATTAACTGATTTGCCCCACTCGTTCTCAATCCAACCTTTTAAGAGCTATGGGTTAAGTGATTTAATTCCAGCATGTCATAGTCAATAGACTACTGATGCTTCAGCCATATCTTCCCAGGGCATGTTAAACTCAATCAGGTAGTGGTATAACCATGTCAAAAATAGTGAAGTAATGGTATAGATAGTTAGCAAACCTAGTTAAGACATTGTCTATCACTGCCCCCGGGGCAAGTACTTAGTTTGAAATTCACCCCTTAATGTGGGTAAAAATCCAAAATCTTCTAGTGACTGCCAGACCTTTTCTGCTGCTTTAACATAAATAAAAGGTCATGGTTGTACCCATGAATAATGTGCTAAGCATTATAATTTGATAAAGCCAAACACTGCTTTAAAATACTGGAGGAAAAAACATGGACATTGCCTTAATATGTTAATGTGTTTTTCTTACCACCCAGTTCGGCCATTTTCCTTTTGGCATTGCTCTCATCCATGAATTTACTGTATCAAAGATGATGTTCCCTGATAATTCCTTATTTAAATCCAAGAGGTAAACATTGTATGGGAAATTTGCTTCCTCGATGAAAGAGTTTCCATAGTACATCATTGTCTTTTCAATGGCTTTTCCATCACTGGACTCCACACTCATAAACCTAAAGGGTCACAAAAATATGAACTATGTTTCTTCATACTCATGTATTAAAATGCATTTTTTATTTAATGAACACCAACATTTCTCTGGGTTACGGCTTCAATAAGCAGCATAGGACTTTCAAAAATATTGGCGAGGATCTCAGGGTAGTGACTCAAACGTGCTGAAAAAATATTTGAAGTATTTCAGTTCCAAATGGAAAATGACCCAAAAGTATAACAAGTTTGTTCTGTGTTATTAGGCGAGTATGAGGGTCCATAATGTCACAACTGTGAACTAAAGTTGCAGGTGTTGGTGCGAGTCCCATAAAGTAACTTAACAAATGGATTGCTATATGCCATATCAGGATTTGCGGACCGGTTGGAATGAGGCCCCATGTATAGGTATGTTACTTTCTTAGGGGCTGATTTACAAAAGCATTTATGAGTATGGAAAGTAGTACTACAGGAGTAGTATTTTACGTATGGTTACATACTTTTCATGTGTGAATTGATCTCTAAACATCAAGGGCCACATGTACGTAGCATTTTGCACGTCACAAACAGCGAATCGGGCCGTTTGCGATGCTGAAAATGCACTTTGGGATGTTCAGATCCATTTTTGCGATTCGGTAAACTATTTACTGAATCGCAAAAAGGATTTGTGAGTCGCAGTTAGGAAGGGGTGTTCCCTTCCTAATTGCGAGTCGCAGTCCCATGTATGATTGTTTTGTGACCGCGAATGCAGTCGCAAAACAATCGCAGTTAACACCAGTGTCAAACTGGTGTTAACCCATTGGCAAACGGGAAGGGGTCCCCACAGGATGCCTTCACTTTTGTGAATGGCAGTAAAAACATGTTTTCATTTTTTTTTTTTTAAATGCATCTTGCTTTCTTTTAAGGAAAACGGGCTGCATTAAAAAAAAAAAACTGCTTTATTTAAAAGCAGTCACAGACATGGTGGTCTGCTGTCTCCAGCAGGCCACCATGCATGTGAGGGCGGCCATTCCCAATGGGGTCGCAAATTGTGACCTACCTCATGAATATTCATGAGGTAGGTCATTTGCGACCCCCTTGCGAATTGCAGACAGTGTCATTGACACTGTTGAACATAAGGATTTGTGACTCGCAAATTGCAAGTCTCAAATCCAATATTACGTACATGTAGCCCCAAACTCCTTATTAGTAAAAGGGCAGAGTCCCTTCTGTTTATACAGACTGGTAATGAATATTACCTGAGTATTCTAATTTTATTCCCATTTTAGATGGTGGGCCACGTAAGAGTATGTAAAGGGTATTATTGTACTACGTGACATACTTCAAAAATGCCCAGATGAATTGCCACTCTACATAAATGTGAATCTGCATGTTAATCAGTTTTAAATGGTGAAGATGAGCTTGCATCACATGAGTTTTCTCTGCTATAAAGGAACTTTCTATATACCATAATGTGTTTAATGCCAGTAATGTTATCTTACCTGTATTTGTCAGCTTCTCTGCTGTACTCATTCATGGTCTGACGGAAACTGCGAACGATATCATGCATCCCCACTTGGGTTGTAGTGTAGTCATGGAAAAGTTCTGAATAGCTTGTAACGGTGTCCTTCAGCAACAGATAATATGACATTCTACATTACTGTTTAATTATATTTGTGCTGTTTTTAACACCACAGCTGATGTAACAAATGGCATGATACATCTCAAACAGAAAAATATTACAAGAGTCTCGCTAGCATGCAGGTTGCGCATCTTAACAAGCTAGGCATAAACGGGAGATCATTTCAAAACAATTTTATTTACAAATGTTATTGTTAGAAATGGGGTCTTTGGTTGGCAGTCAGGTTACCCCCTGTCCAAGCAAGGACCCTCACCCTAGTTAGGGTAAAGGAGAATCACCCTTAGTTAACCCTCCTTCAACCCCTTTGTAGGTTGGCACGAGCAGGCAGGCTTAACTTCAGAAGCAAGGTGTAAAGTATTTGTACCAAAACACAGTAACTCAGTGAAAACACTACAAAATGACACAACACAGGTTTAGAAACAAAACAAGACCAAAACAACAAAAATCCAACATACTCAAGTCAAGATATGAATTTTCAAAAGCATAAGTGTCTTAGGCCCTCAGTAAAACCCTGAGGTTTGACCGCCAGGGCTGTTTTGTTGGAAGCACCGCCAACAGGCTGGCGGTTTCACGCCACTTTTGTCCCAGCGGTTTCCCGCCACTTTGATCCCGGCGGTTTAAATCCCCCAGGGCAGCGCTGCTTGCAGCGCTGCCCAGGGGATTACGAGTCCCCCTCCCGACAGCTTTTTCATGGCGGTTTGAACCGCCATGAAAAGGCTGGTGGAAAGGGGAGTCGTGGGGCCCCTGAGGGCCCCTACACTGCCCATGCCACTGGCATGGGCAGTGCAGGGGCCCCCGCCACGGCCCCATGCTGATTTTCACTGTCTGCATAGCAGACAGTGAAAAGCACGACAGGTGCAACTGCACCCGTCGCACAGCCGCAACACTGCCGGCTCCATTTGGAGCCGGCTCCCGTGTTGCGGCCGAGATCCCTGCTGGCCCGGCGGGCGGAAACCAGGTTTCAACTTGGCGGGCGGCGGTTGCCACCCGCCAAGGTTGATATGAGGGCCTTAATCCTTAGAAAACAGTGAGAATAATGTTGTTACACAAAGTACCTGGGTAGCGTCAAAAATAAAGCTGCACGGGTGAGTGTGCATCAGAAAAGGGTAGCGATGCCTCAATTCCTTACTTGTAAGTGAGGCCATGCATCTATTCCTTCTCTGGTCGCGTTGGCGATGCGTCGGTTTTTCTCCCGCAAGGGAGCGATGCGTAAATTTCTGGACGGGGCACCTCGGATCCACACAGAGTTGGGTTGACTTAGACGCCCAGGGACGATGCGTTGAAAATCCGGTTGCACGGTATCTGAAAAGCTCGCTGCATGGGGTTTGCGTCGTTATCAGCCTCTGTTAGCGGGTGTTGCACGTCATTTCTCTAGCCACATTGCATCAATCTTCCGGCCACGATGCAGGTGGAGCTTTGATTTCAGCCACAAAGCTGGTGGCGCGTTATCAGTCACGTCACGGAAGGTCTGTCGGAATTTCCTCACACGGCAGTCTGTGCGTGAATTTTCAGTTTTTGCCAACTGCAACTTTGAAGGGCCCAGGAACTGGATAGTGCACCACTTGGCAGGGCAGGAGTCTCAGCAGAGAGTCCAGGTGCTGGCAGGGGAAGTCTTTGATGGCCCTGAGACTTTAACAACAGGAGGCAAGCTTAGTTCAAGCCCTTGGAGATTATTCTCAAGAAGGAATGCACAACAAAGTCCAGTCTTTGACCCCTTTCACAGGCAGAAGCAGCAGCTGCAGGATAGTCCAACAAACCACAGTCACAGGCAGGGGCAGCACTTCTCCTCAGCCCTTCAGCTCTTCTCCTTGGCAGAGGTTCCTCTTGATTCCAGATGTGGTCTGATTTTCAGGGGTTTTGGGTGCTCTTCTTATACCCCTTTCTGCCTTTGACGTAGGCCTACTTCAAAGAGAAGTCTCTCTTGTTTTCAAGATCCTGCCATGCCCAGGCCAGGCCCCAAACACACACCAAGGATTTGAGACTGTATTGTGTGAGGGCAGGCACAGCCCTTTCAGGTGTAAGTGACCACTCCTCCCCTCAGCACAGATGGCTCCCCAGGATATGCAGGCTACACCCTAGCTCCCTTTGTGTCACTGTCTAGAGGAGAGGTGCAAACAGCCCAACTGTCAAACTGACCCAGACAGGGAATCCACAAACAAGCAGAGTCACAGAATGGTTTAAGCAAGAAAATGCCTACTTTCTAAAAGTGGCATTTTCAAACACACAATCTAAAAACAAACTTTACTAAAATATGTATTTTTAAATTGTGAGTTCAGAGACCCTAAACTCCAAAATTCTATCTGTCCAAAAGGGAATCTGCACTTAAAAGATATCTAAAGGCACCCCCATGTTCACCTATGAGCGATATAGGCCTTGCAACAGTGGCAAATGAATTTGGCAGTATTTCACTGTTAGGATATGTAAAACACTTAAGTACTTGTCCCACCTTTCACATACACTGCAACATGTCCATGGGGCTACCGAAGGCATACCTTAGGGGTGCCTTACATGTATAAAAAGGGAAGGTTTAGGCCTGGCAAGTGGGTACCCTTGCCAAGTCGAATTGGCAGTTTAAAACTGCACACACAGACACTGCAGTGGCAGGTCTGAGCCATGTTTACAGGGCTACTAATGTGTGTGGCACAACCATTGCTGCAGGCCCACTAGTAGCTTTTGATGTACAGGCCCTGGGCACCTCTGGTTCAAAGTACTAGGGACTTATTAGTAAATCAACTATGCCAATCATGGAAAGTCAATTACACATATATTTTACATAGGAGCACTTGCACTTTAGCACTGGATAGCAGTGGTAAAGTGCCCAGAGTAACAAACCAGAAAAAACAGTGTCTAGCAAAAAAGGCCCTCACCTCAGCCTGGATCTTGGGAGGCTTCTAAGCCAGAATGGTGTCAATTTGTGGCTGCAGGGGTGCCACCTGCCCACTCCCTACCTGGTATCCCAAATACACCACTGAGCCCTGCCCTATTTGGCACTTGCTCGCCTTAATAGTGAGGCCTGCCTTTTGCAGGGCCTCCAACACTCTGCAAAAGTGCTGCAAGTGTTCCTTCCAAGTGGAACTGAACACTGCAATGTCATCCAGGTATGCTGCGTTGAAGTAATCCAGCCCAGTTAACACCTGGTTGACCAACCTCTGGAATGTGGCAGGGGCATTTGTCATACCAAATGGCATCACTTTAAACTGGAAGTGTCTATCTGGGGTAGAAATGCTGACCTCTCCTTGGTCCTCTCAGTTAGTGCAGTCTGCCAATACCCAGACCTCAAATCAAATGTGCTGTGGTATTGGTTAGCTCCCAAATGATCGATGAGCTCATCAGCTCTGGGGATGTGGTGCGCATCAGTTTTAGTGACCACATTGAGACCCCGGTAATCCACATAGAACTGGAGTTCTGGGGTGGCACCAGGAGCAGCAGCCTTTGGGATCATGACCACAGGGCTGGCCCAAGGACTGCTAGAAAACTCAATCACCCCTAGGGCTAACATCTTAGACACCTCATCTTTGATGCTAGCCCTGACCTTATCAGTCACCCTATAAACCTTCTGTTTAATGGGTGGACTGTCCCCAGTGTCTACATCATGTGTACACAAGTGTGTGGCCCCTGGGATCAGGAAGAACAAGGTAGCAAACTGACCCAATACCTGGTGAAAGTCCTGGTGTTGTTCTGAGGTCAGGGAGGGGGAGAGGTTCACTCCCTCCACAGACTCATCTTTCTCTAAAGCAGACAGGAGGTCAGGAAGAGGCTCACTCTCTTCCTCCACCCCATCATCTGTTGCTAGGAGCATGGACAATTCAGTCCACTCAAAGTGTGGTTTGAGACGGTTCACATGCAGGTCCCTTAAGGGGTTCCTGGGAGTCTGCAAGTCCACCAAGTAGGTGACTGGTCTTGCGCTCCACCACCTCAAATGGCCCAGTCCAGTTGTCCTGGAGTGCCCTGGGCTCCACTGGCGCCCTTACCCACACCTTTTGCCCAGGCTGAAACTCGACCACAGTGGCATTCTGGTCATACCACAGTTTCATGTCTGCCTGGCTTGCTTCCAGGTTCTCTTGTGCAAGAGCTCTGAAGCGAACAGTCTGGTTTCTGGAGGCCAGCATGTAGCTAAATACATCTTGGGGATGTTTACTGGGGGCTTTCTCCAAACCCTCCTTCACTAGAATCAAAGGTCCCCTGATAGGGTGGCCATACAGCAACTCAAAAGGACTAAATCCAAGTCCTTTTTGTGGCACCTCCCTGTAGGCAATAAGAAGGCATGGCAAGAGGATGTCCTACTTCCGCCTTAAGGGATCTGACAGGCCCATGATCATGCCTTTTTAGGTGCGGTTGAATCTCTCAACCAGACCATTGCATTGGGGGTGGTAAGGAGTGATGGACTTATACGTTACCCCGCACTCCTGCCACTGAGACTTCATCTATGTAGATATGAAGTTGGTACCCCTAGCAGATACCACTTCCTTGGGGAACCCCATGCAGGTAAAAATCCACATCAGCGCACGACCAACCACAGGGGTAGTGAATGATCTTAGAGGAAAGGCTTCTGGGTACCGGGTGGCATGGTCCACCAAGACCAGGATGAACCTGTTGCCCATGGCTGTCTTGGGATCCAGAGGCCCCACAATCTCAATACCGACCATTTCAAAAGGGGTACTAACCACTGGAAAAAGTTGGAGGGGTGCCTTACATTTCCCCCCCACTCTTGCCACTTGCCTGACAAGTCTGGCAAGACCTACAATGAGCATCTGAGTGCCTGCGCATTAGGGACCAGTAAAATTGTGTGACAAGCTGTTTAAAGGTCTAGTCCTGCCACAAATGTCCAGCTAAAGGCACACCATTTGCAAGACCCAGTAGAAAGGCTCTGAAGCACTGGGGTACCACCACCACACGGGCTGACCTAGGTTCAGCAACCATAGGCTTACTACACAGAAAGATGTCCTCCCAATAAATCAGGTGAGATCCTGGCTCCTTGCCAGCCGCCTGGTCTGCAGCCTGCTGCCGCAAACCCACTAGAGTAGGGCATGTCCTCAGTGCCTCACAGAATGTCTCCCTGGTGGGCCCCCCTTCCTGCTGCTACTGTGACAGCTCAGGGTCTTCCCCTTGTTTAGCCACCTGTTTCCCTGTTGGCTCTGGGGCGTCACCCTCAGGTTCCTCCTCCTCCCGGACCGTGGGACCTTCTAGGGCTGGTTCCCTGCACCCCTTGCCCTTCCTCTTTGTGGCAGTTCCCTGGGCCACTGTTTCAGGCTCCAGGGGCTCCTGACCACCCTCACGGGCTGCCATTGACCTGGTGGATACGCATACCCAGCCAGGCAGACCCAACATCTCTAAGTGTGACCTGTGTTCCACCTCCTTCCAAGGGGAATCCTCCAGGTCATTGCCTAGCAAACAATCCAGAGGCATGGTTGGACTCAGCTACCTCCAAGGAACCTGAGACCCCCCCTCATTCAAAGGGAACCTGTGCCACTTTGCACAGGCGCTCTGAGTTGTCCACTGCAACTACTTAGTGAAGTACATAGGGATCTATCTGCTCCTCAGCCACCAGATGACTCCTTGATGTAGTTGCACTGGCCCCTGTGTCTCAGAGCCTCCACCCTCTGTCCATTAATGGTCACCCAATGCCTGTACTTTTTAGTGTGCTCAGGAACAAGGGTTTTCTGGACCATCTCCCTGTCCCCTAGTGAGACAAGGGTCATCTCAGCTGGCTCCCACCCACCTGGAACCAACTCCTCCCCACGCTCTACACTAGCCAAACCCTGGGACTGAACACCAGTGGGTGCCGGTGTACTCTTGGGGCATTTGACCCAGCTGGTCACATTGCATAACACTTACGTGGGGAACCCTCTTCCACAGGTTTCCATTTGGAGAACCATGGCTTCTTTTCACTGGGGGACTGGAAATCCTTACCCTGGGAACTAGGTTGGAACCCTTTAGAGAACTCTCCCTGTGTAGCCTTACCCCCCTTTCTTCTGAGAGGGACCCTCCCCACCCTTGGCATGGTCTCCCCCATACCTCTTCTGGACCCTGGTGCTCTCCCAGGGGTCCACTTCCCGCGGAAGCTTCCTGGGGTCAGTCACCTTGCTGTCAATTAGGTGCTGGCGCAGCTCTGGAAAACATAAACTGTACGAGTGCTCCCAGGCAGTTAAAGCGTAAAGCCCCTCATACGTTGTCACCTTACTGCCCTTC
The DNA here is from genome assembly GCF_031143425.1 of Pleurodeles waltl. Lineage (NCBI taxonomy): Eukaryota > Metazoa > Chordata > Amphibia > Caudata > Salamandridae > Pleurodeles > Pleurodeles waltl. Next base: position 267,004,736 of record NC_090444.1, on the reverse strand, counting down.
ACCCAACCATCCAGTGACCTGCAAAAAGAATCAACACATTCCAACTATGTTTGGGATTCCTTCTTCTTATAGGACCTAAACATATCCCTATACTGCTCAGGGGTGAGACCATACCTTGTGAGTAGGGAATCCTTCATAATAGAGTATGTGAGCCCCTGAGGATCTGCTAAGGATGTCAGAGTATCCCTCCCCTCTACCTCAAAGTGCTTCCACAGACCCGCCCCCAATGAGCTTCAGGGACCAGATTCATATGGAGAGCAGACTCATACTCCTTGAACCACAAGAATATGTCATCCTCCCTTTTGTAATCCTTCACAAGGTCTTTAGGAATGTCCACCTTCCTCTCAGGCTGCACAGTGATAGTGCTGCCACTATCCCTACTGTACTGGCTCCTCTGATCCAACTCCCTCAAGCTGAGCTCATGAGCCAGCAGTATCCACTTTTCCTCTATGACCATCCTCCTTTATTCCATCTCCCTTTGGATCCTAAACTTCTCCAACTGGTGAGCCCTCCCTGCCTGTCTGTCCTGTAACTCTTCAGGAGTCAGACCCGTGGATGACACACTGCTACCTGCCCTGGAGACTCTCTCCCTGGACATAACAGGCCCACCCACTATACCATTGGGTATGGATTGCACCTCCTCCCCCTCATCCTCCGCCTCTCCCTCTGTGTCCCCCTCAGCTTCCTTGGCTGTCACCCAGGCCCTCAGTGCCTTCTGCAGCTCCTCCTTCCTGGTGGAGCCCTTAATGGGACAGGAAAGATTTTTGCAGAACTGCCTCAACTAAGCAACTGTGTAGCTCTCTAGTTTCCATAAGTCAAAAGCAGCTCCAGCTGATGCATCTCCAGATTGAGACATGGTGAAGAATCAACAAAAGTGCAAGTTCCAAGGCAGAAAAAAGAGTTCCCAAAGAAGTTCAAAAAGTCAATCAAAGCTCAGCAAAAATATGGAAGTAGGAAAAAACAATCCAAAAGAGAAAAAGCAAAAACAAGCTATATGTGGTCACGTAATGGTCTGCACTGAAAACATTAGTGTACACTTAATCACTGTATGTCAAGTACAAATACAAGTCCAATCCTCACCGCTGATCACCAATGTTAGAAATGGGGTCTTTGGTTGGCAGTCCGGTTACCCCCTGTCCAAGCAAGGACCCTCACTCTAGTCAGGTTAAAGGAGAATCACCCTTAGTTAATCCCCGCTCACTCCCTTGGTAGCTTTGACGAGCAAGCAGGCTTAACTGCAAAAGCAAGGTGTAAATTATTTGTACCAACACACACAGTAACTCAGAGAAAACACTACAAAAGGACACAACACAGGTTTAGAAAAATAGGTAATATTCAGGTGGGCTGAGTGACAGGTCATCCTCCAACTGTCCTTACTCCACAGGACCATCTACAGAGACAGAATAGTCTCCGCCGTGATTAACCCTAACGTCCGCCCACAATTAAATTTGGCAGGAAGGATACTTTATTTCCGTTGCAACAGAGTATCCATTCCGCCAAGAATTAAATCGGGCCTGCTGTTTTCCTCCCTTCTTAATGATTCCTTAGATTTTATTATTATTGATGGCCCCATCAAGACCCTATAGGAAGCTGCTACACATGTTACAACTTGTGTGAACGAAATGCTGCCTTAAGTGTCTTACTATCCCACTTTCATGTCATAGTTTACAGCACAGCCTTTTGCCATGGTATTACTGTAGGGCCAAAGTGTGCAGAGAGCGATTTCAAGAGATATTTTTCAGAACTCTATGCAAACCGCCTAGTATAAGCACAACAATGTTGTATTATGGAAGAGCATTTTCTAACTAACAAAATATTGTGTGCAAAATTAAATGTATTGAAGTAACATGTAGGCCTGAAAATGAGAATGAAATGTATTTATTTTCCCTTCTGTACTATCCTAGCAGCTGAAAAGCACAAAGGCAACAGTAATCTGTAGCCTTAGATGAATAATGCACCAAAAAGCACATATTTTACTTGTTTTTCATTAGTGACGTAGGTTAAAATGTATTATGAATAACTGTTAAAACTTGCTTAGTAACTTTACCAATGAACCATGCTATGAAATTATAATTCTTCTCGCCTTCTCGCGGTCATAAATTCATCTAATTAATAAAATGTTAGTAATATCACAAAATCTGTTTCTTTATGAATAGACTGGATAGAAAAGAATGTATGGGAAAGGAAATGTGAATTGCAAATATGTATTACACTAACCATGAACTTTTTCTCTCCTGTTCTTGAAATGGTGAGAACCGGCATCCAGTAGAGAGTTTAGTAGCAACATTAGAACAAAATAAGTAATAATGTTTCTTAGATGCTTTAGTAGAGGTTTAATCGAAAGACGCTGTTCTGTACTCATGAAGATATCGAAATTGATTTGCTGATTGAGTGGTGAAGATATACATGTTTCAAAATTGTGTGATTATAAAATGTGTGTTCCTAGATTAGTGCAAGAATGCTTTTTCTGAGATCTTTAGCAGAGAAGCCTAAGAGGCTGGGGCTCATTCAGAAGCAATTCCTACTCTAGTCTGATACTCTGTGATTTCTCGCAGACGCTCTCTGATATACTACTCAGACTCACCTTGAGCCTCTATATTTTGGGCACTTAGATTCAATCTGAGACTTTTTGCCTGAAACTTGTTTGTTCCAAAACTCTATTGCATTTCTAAATGCTTTCACATCATTAATTATGAACTCTTTATGGGTTCCTTTTAGCAAATTGATTTGTCTTTCTCTTATGGAACCATCCGCTAAATTAGACCCGGAAATTGAATTGTGTGGAATCCGCGTCATGCATTGTTCTGTTTATATTTGATTTATACATTTTTTTATATATGATTCGTGATTTTGTCAATAAGGATGAGAAATTAAGAAAAATAAAAATACTTAACCTTCATTTAATCTCTCATCATTGACTCTTAAAATAAATGCCATTGATATATTGAACATTTGTAAATGTTTTGATTTCTTTCTACTTGTCTCATGCTACACCTCTAAGGTTCATTGCCTGGGGTCCAGTAGCAAAGAGAAAGAACTCTTAATTATTCACTTTCCACTATAACAAAGTTGGTAGCAGATGATGGTTAGGCAATGAGATAAAGAGGCTGCAAAAATGTAAAAGTGCCCAAGGTAGATAAATGCTCAAAGGCCAGTTTTGAAGACTGACAGAGGACTCACCTGACTGCTTTTCTGCAAAGGACTGCTGCCTGTTGTTTCCCTGCTGCCCTGCTGCCCTCTGGCTCTGCTGAGAAGTGCTCTCCAAGAGCGTGGATTGAGCTTGCCTCCTGTTTTCTGAAGTGGCAGGGCCAAAAAGACTTCATCTCTGCAAAGAACTACTTGTGTGGCGAAATTTCGAAGCACAGCCTGACCGAAACGGCACACAGCCTGCATCTCAGGGAGTAAATCACTGCACGCTGAACTGAAACAACGTAGCCCGACTCCCAGAGTGGAGATCGATGCAGCACCAGCGTTGTGACTGGAACTTCGGCCCACTGGATCAATGCATAGCCGAGCCGGAAAGACGCAGCCCAACTTCCTGCGAGAAGAATCGATGCAGCGCCTCCTGTGAGACAGAAATTTCCCTGCATCGCCCACTGGATCAACGCACCTCCTGTGACTTCATCCTGTATGCCCAGGATTTCTCTGCATCGTCCCCGGGGCGTCCAAATACCTCGCAACCCGAAAAGGATCCAAGTCTGCACCCCAGAAATTGACGCGTGAAAAATATCGACACATCGTCTGTGTGCACCCAGAGAAATCGACAAACACCTCCCCGTTTTCCACGCATCTCCTACTCTGCAGTCCCTTGTAGATAATTTGGACGCAAACCAGGTACTTTGTGCTTGCAAGAGACACTTATTGCTTATAAGAACTTAAGACTATTTCTATAATTTTCTAACGTGATATTTCAACGTGTACTTAACAAATCTTGATTGTTTTCACCTTATTTTATCCACATAAATATTCTATATTTTTCTAAACCTGTGTTGTGTATTTTTCTGGTGTTTATACTTTGTTATTGCATGATTTATTGCACAAAAACTTTACACATTGCCTTCTAAGTTAAGCCTGACTGCTCAGTGCCAAGCTACCAGGGGGTGGGCTCAGGATAATTTGGATTGTGTGTGACTTACCCTGACTAGAGTGAAGGTCCTTGCTTGGACAGGGGATAACCTGACTGCCATACAAAGACCCCATTTCTAACATGGTGCCTAAAGCGAAGAAGGGGAATAAGCACAAGAGAGTATTGTGGTATAATGCTAAATGCAGTGAACAAAAAAACAGACTGACATTAGCTGTTAAAAGTAAAAATACCAGTCCAATCCCCATTCTGTGTAAAACCTACACGCACGCCCAACACATAGCCAGGCAAGACTGGGAAGAACAAAGATTGCGCAACCTTCTATCAGTTTACCAAGAGAAAGATTTGACCACATGTTTGTCACGGGTAAGCTGGGGAAGAGAAGCCAATGCAGCCAAACTAGTAATCATATCCTGCCCAAAGCATGTGTTGAGCATTTCCGAGCACTCTATGGTGAGGGTATGTCAGCCGGCGATTCCAGAGATGGGCAAGCTCTTGAAACAGGTCCAGAGTCAGATCTAGAGGGGACATTTGACCTACAAACTATATTAATTGCAATAGGGGCAACTGCACACGGGAAAGCCCCCAGCCCGGACAGCATTCCTGAACACATCTATCTTCACCACAAAAAAAGTGGGCTGAGTACATCTTAGGCTTGTGTAATGCAGTAGGCAGCAGTGCCCCTCTCCCTAAATCCTGGAAAGCTGCCGAAGTGGTACCCATTTATAAAAAGTGGACATGTAGCTTAATGAATAGTTATAGACCAATCAGCCTTATAGACTTGTTACAAAAGATCTTCTGTCATTTGGATTGATGAAAACCGAAACCTCTCCCCTTTTCAAACAGGCTTCAGAGACAAAATTAGCACCGTGGACCAAGTATTTTGTTTTATTTTACTGTCCTGGAAAACGGTGCTCATCAGCAAGGGTCACTTGTATGTGGACTTGGCCGAACTGAAGTCTACTTTTGATCTGGTACCTTGGCACAGAGTATGGCATGTACTTGAGCAGTTGGGAATGCCCCTCAACTTGCTATCAATCATTATCCATTTGCATGAGAACAACCACGCTAGGGTTCAGTGAGGTGATCAGGTCCAGCTCACTGATGACATTTTCATTCAAAAGTGTGTACGCCAAGGCTGCGTACTCACCCCACCCTCTTTTCCCTCTTTCTGAATGACGTAGTGGAGTTCCTTGTGGCCATCCAAATGGACACACCATCATTGGCAAAAGCAAAGAAATCCACGCTGCTGTTTGCCGGTGATAACCTCTTGGTCTCCCAGACCCCAAAAGGGCTACAAACTTTGCTGACACATTTTGAGCAGTTTTGTCGACTTGGAGGCCTCAAGATCAACTCAGCAAAAACAAAATATATGACTCTCAACTGCCACAAATCTTTTAGAGGGAAAATGTTCTTGTGTGGTGTGGAAATTGAAATGGTCGAGGCCATTGACTACCCGGGCATTAAACTGTCATCTGGTGCAACATAGCAACACCAAATAGACAATGCCACGCAAGGCATAAACATATAGCTCCTGCTATTTTAAAAGAGCATTGAGGCACAGTTTCCTACCCCAAAGCTGTAATTACTGCAATGTATGGTGCAGAACTGTGGGAATTTTCCAACCTGACAGATATGGACAAGTGCGAGCGCAAGTTCATTGAAACGCTGTTGTCCAACCCCCCCAGCACTCCTTCTTACCTGCTCAAACTGGATTTGGCCCAGAAAAACATTGTTACTAAAGCCAGCCTTAGGCCAACTTTATTCTGGCGGAGGCTTAAAACTATCCCCCAGCTAAGTAATTATGCTGAGTTGCTTAAGGATGTAATGAGGCAGGACTGATTCCACAAGATTGACTGGTGCAATAATGTGAAAAAGTTACTCAAAGACATGGGTTTGCATGGACTTTGAGAGGAATCCTCGCTGGAGCCAATCCCTTTGAAAGAACACATTAAAAATGTGTACTGGCGATTGGTGATGCAGAGAGAGTTTGACAACAGCTCCAGAGGTTCCCTGACTATGGATTTTGTGTGGTTCAAGTTAAGCCCCCTGTATGATGTGTACCTGAACTGCATCACTGTTCCCTCAGATAGAAACTATATGTACAGTTTAGGGTTGGTTCCTTGTCCCTCAGCTCATTCACCACAAAATGGTCTACACAATGAGTCCCCATGGATTTGTCCTACTTGCAGAGGGGGTAATGGAAGCATAGCCCAAGCCCTGTGTATCTGCCCAGCATATGACCAGCCTAGGTGGTGTTGGATTAGACCGACCTGTCAGAATCTTGGCACAAGAAATTGTCTAACGGCTACGAGGATTTTGCAAACTGACCCAGACCACTGTATGCGTGCGCTGTTGCAAAATTCTTAGGTTGGATGTGGTCAGTTAGACACAGGGTATTAGCAGCTACCTAGGCACAGCTCCTGTGCCCAGTCATGGTGACTATAGAACAAAACTGAGGCCCATATTTATACTTTTTGACGCAAAACTGCGCCAACGCAGTTTTGCGTCAAAAAAATTAGCGCCGGCTAACGCCATTCTGAAGCGCCATGCGGGCGCCGTATTTATTGAATGACGTTAGCCGGCGTTAGCCACCGGCGCCGTCTGGTGTGCGTTAAAAAAAACGACGTACACCAGGCAGCGGCGGCGTAGGGGGATATGGGGCTTGGGCGTCAAGAAATGGGGCAAGTCAGGTTGAGGCAATTTTTTCGCCTCAACCCGATTTGCGCCATTTTTTTTCACTCCCAACCCCCATAGAAATGACTCCTGTCTTGGCAAAGACAGGAGTCATGCCCCCTTGCCCAATGGCCATGCCCAGGGGACTTCTGTCCCCTGGGCATGGTCATTGGGCATAGTGGCATGTAGGGGGGCACAAATCAGGCCCCCCTATGCCACAAAAAAAAAAAAAAAACACTTACCTGAACTTACCTTAATGTCCCTGGGATGGGTCCCTCCAGCCTTGGGTGTCCTCCTGGGGTGGTCAAGGGTGACAGGGGGTGTCCCTGGGGGCATGGGAGGGCACCTCTGGGCTCCTTCAGAGCCCACAGGTCCCTTAACGCCTGCCTTTTGCAGGCGCTAAAAAACGGCGCAAAAGCAGCCGTACGTCATTTTTTTTGACCCGCCCACTCCTGGGCGTGATTTTTGTCCGGGAGTATAAATCCGACGCACATGCCTCGGAGTCGATTTTTTAGACGGGAACGCCTACCTTGCTTATAATTAACGCAAAGTAGGTGTCCACGCTAAAAAATGACGCTAACTCCATGGACTTTGGCGCTAGACGCGTCTAACGCCAAAGTATAAATATGGAGTTCGTTTTGCGTCGAAATTGCGTCAAAAAAACGACGCAATTCCGGCGCAAACGGAGTATAAATATGCCCCTGAATATCTCGACTTATGCTTCTGTTTGTTTGGTATTATTTTTCAACTTTCAGCTGAACTTCTGAGCAATTTGCACTTTATTTGAAGCACTTTTAACAGTTTGTGCTGTGCACCACATTGCAACTAAGGCCCATATTTATACTTTTTGACGCTAAACTGCGCTAACGCAGTTTAGCGTCAAAAAATTTAGCGCCGTCTAACGCCATTCTGAAGCGCCATGCGGGCGCCGTATTTATGGAATGGCGTTAGCCGGCGCTAGCAGACCGGCGCTGCCTGGTGTGCGTGGAAAAAAACCACGTAGACCAGGCAGCGCCGGCGTAGGGGGAAAATGGCGTTAGGGCGTCTTAAAATGGGGCAAGTCAGGTTGAGGCAAAAAAATCGCCTCAACCCGATTTGCGCCATTTTTTTCGACGGCCAGACGCCATTTAAATGACTCCTGTCTTAGTAAAGACAGGAGTCATGCCCCCTTGCCCAATGGCCATGCCCAGGGGACTTATGTCCCCTGGGCATGGTCATTGGGCATAGTGGCATGTAGGGGGGCACAAATAAGGCCCCCCTATGCCACCAAAAAAAATTAAAAAAAATTAAAAATTATACTTACCTGAACTTACCTGAATGTCCCTGGGATGGGTCCCTCCATCCTTGGGTGTCCTCCTGGGGTGGGCAAGGGTGGCAGGGGGGGTCCCTGGGGGCATGGGAGGGCACCTGTGGGCTCATTTTGAGCCCACAGGCCCCTTAACGCCTACCCTGACCCAGGCGTTAAAAAGTGGCGCAAATGCGGGGTTTTTTGACCCGCCCACTCCCGGGCGTGATTTTTGCCCGGGAGTATAAATACGACGCATTTGCGTCGCCGTCATTTATTTAGACGGGAACGCCTTCCTTGCATCTCATTAACGCAAGGAAGGCGTTCACGCAAAAAAATGACGCTATTTGCCCATACTTTGGCGCTAGACGCGTCTAACGCCAAAGTATAAATATGGCGTTAGTTTTGCACCGAATTTGCGTCGAAAAAAACGACGCTAATTCGGCGCAAACGGAGTATAAATACGGGCCTAAGTTTGCACATTTGTAAGGTCCTTAGCCCAATGTCTTTTAGAAAATGGATTGGGTTCAATTCGTTTTCAACCATTCTGTTTTAATCACTACCTAACACGTTTGTGTCACACAGTGCCATCATTATGACACCGAGCAATAGTTCATTGTATGTTTATTTTTAACTCTTTTGATTTTATTTGTTGTATTTCAGTGTTTTATGGATGAAATAATTCTGAAATAAGCATACTGTTGTTGTTGCCAATAATAAGATTGAGAAGCAGAGAAATGAATAAAAGAATGAAGAAAGATTTCGAATTAAGTGAGCGTTTTAATAAAGAATATAACAGACTAAAAGAAAAAGAACATTTCAAAAAGAAAAGGAGAGATTCAGCAGGCGATGCGATTGAACTCCGAATACATCTGTGGATGTGCTTTTGTGATGGTTCCAAACCATCACATGGGGGACTGGAAAAACGTTTTCCAATTAACAAAATATTGTGTGGGAAATTAAACATGTAAAAATAACATGTAGACCTGAAAACGAGAATTAAATGCATTTTTTCCCTTCTCTGCTATCCTAGCTGAAAAGCACACAGGCAACAATAATTTGTCTGCTTTGTTGAAGAATGCACCATCGAACACATATTTTACGTGTTTTGTCATTAGTGATCTAGGTTAAAATGTATTATGACTAACTGTTAAAACTTGTTACCTTTAACAATGAACCATGCTATGAAATGTATAATTCTTTTAACATTCATAAGTCCATCGAATGCATAAAATATTAGTAATATCACAAAATCAATTTCTTTGTGACTAGATTGGGTAGAAAAGAGTGTATGGAAAAGGAAATGTGAATTGAGAATATGCATTACACTAACCATGAACTTTTTCTCTCCTGTTTCTTGAAATGGTGAGAACCGGCATCCAGTAATTCGGTTATAACGTTAGAAAAAAATAAATAAAAATGTTTCTTAGTTGCTTTGTTAGGGGGATTAATTGGTGGAATCTGTCCTGTTCTCATGGAGACATCGAAATTGATTGGTCGAACGAGTGGTAGAGATGAAGAAAGAAAATACATGTTTCAAAATTGGGTGATTATAAAATGCGTGTTCGTAGATTAGCGTGAGAATGTTTTTTTAGAGGCTTTAGCAGAGAAGCCTTGGCGACTTGGGCTCATTTAGCACCAATTCCCTCCTCCATTGTAATACTTTGTGATTTCTCGCAGGCCCTCTCTGAGACTATTCGGACTCACTTTGAGCCGCTTTATTTTTCAAACTGACGGACATATTTAAGTCAAAGGGTGCTGCACCTAGTGCAGCGCCACATTTCTTGTGCCCCTTAGCCACGCACCATAGCGGTAGTTAGGAGACTAGCGCCAGAGTTTTTGATGCTAGCCAAGAGCTTTGCAGGATTAGCATAAAAAATTCTGACGCTAATCCTGCAAAGCACCCAGAGGGCCATTGTAACCAATGGGAGCCTCCTTTTAATGCCTGCTCTGTGTAGGCATTAAAAGTGTGGAAAAAAATGGTGCAACAAAATCTCTTAGATTTCCTTGAGCCATTTTTTCGCCCTCGCCACCTAATCGGGGAATGCCCCCTTTGCATACATTCTGCCTGGTGCAGGCATGATGTAGCGCAAAGGGTTTCAAAGTGGTGCAATGCATGCATTGCGTCACCTTGTAAATATGGTGCGTCGTTTTTGACCTTCTAACGCCACATTAGCGTAAAAAATTATGCTAATGTGGTGTTGGAATGGCGCTAGGAGCTCTTAATTATGCCCCTTAGAATCAATCCAAGACTTTTTACCTAACACGTGTTTGCTCTAGAACTCTATCGGGTTTCTAAATGCTTTCACATCTTTGATTATGAACTATTTTTGGGTTCCTTTAGCAAGTTGATTTGTGTTTGTTTTACAAAACCATCCTCTAGATTAGACCAGAAAATGTTATTGTATGAAACAGCTTCATGCATTGTTCTGTTTATATTTGATTTATAAGTCTTTGATATATGATTCTTAATTTTGGCAATAAAGATGAGAAACTAAGAAAACTGAAAATAAAAAAACTCTGATCATTGACTCTTAAAAGAAATATCATTGATATATTGAAAATTGTTAAATGTTTTGATTGCAGCTTCTACTTGTCTCATGCTACGCCTCCAAGGTGTATTGTCTGGGGTCCAGTAGCGAAGTGGAAAAACTAAGGGGCATATTTATACTCTGTTTGCGCCAAATTTGCGTCGTTTTTTTCGACGCAAATTCGGCGCAAAACTAATGCCATATTTATACTTTGGCGTTAGACGCGTCTAGCGCCAAAGTAGGAGTAAAGAGCGTCATTTTTTTGCGTGAACGCCTTCCTTGCGTTAATGAGATGCAAGGTAGGCGTTCCCGTCCAAAAAAATGACTGCGACGCAAATGCGTCGTATTTATACTCCCGGGCAAAAATCACGCCCGGGAGTGGGCGGGTCAAAAAACCCCGCATTTGCGCCGCTTTTTAACGCCTGGGTCAGGGCAGGCGTTAAGGGAACTGTGGGCTCAAAATGAGCCCACAGCTGCCCTCCCAAGCCCCCAGGGACCCCCCCTGCCACCCTTGCCCACCCCAGGAGGACACCCAAGGATGGAGGGACCCACATCAGGGACATTCAGGTACGTTCAGGTAAGTATAAAAATTTGTATTTTTATATTTTTTTTTTGGCATAGGGGGGCCTGATTTGTGCCCCCCTACATGCCACAATGCCCAATGACCATGCCCAGGGGACATAAGTCCCCTGGGCATGGCCATTGGGCAAGGGGGCATGACTCCTGTCTTTACTAAGACAGGAGTCATGTAAATGGCGTCTGGGCGTCGTTAAAAATGGCGCAAATTGGGTGGAGGCGATTTTTTTGCGTCAACCTGACTTGCACCATTTTTAAGACGCCCTAACGCCATTTTTCCCTACGCCGGCGCTGCCTGGTGTACGTGGTTTTTTTCCACGCACACCAGGCAGCGCCGGTCTGCTTGCGCCAGCTAACGCCATTCAATAAATACGGCGCCCGCATGGCGCTTCAGAATGGCATTAGCCGGCGCAAAAATTTTTGACGCTAAACTGCGTTAGCGCAGTTTAGCGTCAAAAAGTATAAATACGGGCCTAAATTATTTCATTCCAGCGTTTTCCGCTATAACAATCTCTTTTCAAAATCAGGAGGTGAGTTATGCATGGATCAAAGTCTGGAGTAAGTGACAGTACTAACAATGATATGAATGGAGTGTGGCTAACTGTATATATTGTCTGGAGGTTTTTAGAAAATCAGTAGTTACCTTAAGCTAGAGAACTGGGATTGAGGAGCTCACAGAGAAGCTACCTGTACTGCTGCCTTGCAGGACATTTGCCCAGCAGGGTAATTAGAAGCCAGCGATCTCCGTTCTAGAGAATCCCTGGTAGGAACAGAGACCCCTACTGGAGAGTTCTAGGTCTTCTCACTGCGGAATATTCACTGACGTACGCTGTACTCCAGTGTCAATCCACGGTGATGTCGCCACTTTTTTTGTCTTCACCCACTCTTTTGCCTTACTTTTTTTCCTTCCTTTTGCTGTTCCCCTGACTTATTTTTTCCATTAAAAACAACTCTTCTATATATTGGCTGAAGTGGATAGGAAGCGATCCGGAAGCAATTTCTTTTTCTGCTTCTGAACTGGTTGTTTCCCCATTCCTTTTGTTCTAGAGATTCCTTTCGAACTGCTTATACTTTTGCCTCACATTATATGGTCGGAGAAAACATATTTCACTGATTAAGAAGAAACTTGAGAAGTTTCTTTCTTCTTCACAGTGGAATAATACATTTATCAAATCTTTTGTGTGTAATACAAGACAGGAGATGTGGCCCAACTTCCAGAGCTGCTGACTTTGAAACTGAGAAACCAAGTTCAAATCTACGCCTTGGCATAACATCCTGCGTTTCTGAGGAAATCACATAACCTGCCTGTGCCTAAGCATAAGATAACATATAGCTTCCATGTAAAACAGCTGGTTCTCATGTTTTACGATTTAATTCTCTCGGGCCAGGTTTACGCTATATAAAAATGCAGAAATAGATAAAAACAATGCAGTGATGTCCAGTCAAGAAGCCCCTTCTTGTTTACCAATCCGTTAGCATCTATCTTGAGAGTGTCCCTAGCAACCCTTGAGCTTCCCCTTCGGAAAGAGAGGAAACTAACATTACCAAGTAGACTGTATGAAAGGCAGCATTTCTTCCAGCTTATTAAACCCAAGAGCTTGGTGAATTCATCCCATACTCTCTTCTGTGTGTTAGCAGTGCAGGTCTAACAACACAGAAGCATTGAAAATTAGAGTTTTGGTTATGTCATCTAGCTTGTTATTAAAGTCAAAGAAGCTCTTGACTCAGCAAATGCATCGACTTTTCTCCAGGCCCAGTTTTAGTACTCTAATACTAAATTGGTCACATCAAGTTTCACATGACATGAATATGATTTTTGGTTGGTCCTGAAGAAGGCGTTCTGAATGGTTCTAAGGTACCAAAACCATCAATATAAATGAAATATGCGAAATTAATTGAAATGCTAGCATAATGCCAAGTAGTGTTTTATTGTGGCTACCCTTTCTCTTAATATTTTATCACAAGCTTTATTCTATTCCTTGGCATCTTAATGTGTTTCGTTTGCTGTCCCATTTTAATCTGACAATTGTCATTTAAAAAATAGAATTTAAAATGTAATTGCTCTTTGCACAGACTTTGCATAACTGGATGTTTTTAGTTTGTTTTGTTAATATAATTGTAACAGTTTTGAGAAGTAACCTTATCTGTGAAGTGTATATTCTATATATCCTATATTTGGGTTTCTGGTTCATGGAGGCCTGCACGTGAGTGTTTCTGTATTATCTAGGTGGCCTGGCACTTTGGAATTATTGAAACTATGTAGAAATTAGAAATGCCTGCCTTTAAAAACGACTGGTTGCTGAATTTCCCTCATGAGCTCTGACAAAAGTGAAACACGTGCTGTAAATGAAAACCATGAACTTACATGAAGGAGAACCCCAGAAAGGAACTAATGTAAAAAGGTATGTGTATGGCTAGTTTCTCTGGCGGTGCAGACTCTTGAATAGGAGCTAGCTGGTGTATTTGAGTATTACGTCATCATCTGTGACCATTATGAAATTTAGGGCCTAATGTACAATCCCAATTTGTGAACCAGGAATGTGCAAATTACACACCAACTGGTTTGCAACAAGCCCTGTGTACTAATAGGTTTCATTGCAAATTACCATTCACAGGTGGTTGGAAATCGACCTGCCAACGGAATATTAATTAGACAGAATGCATTTTGCGATCCCTCTGTGAATGGCTGCAAGTGCATGGATGGTGCTTTTCCAGATGGGGAACATTTTATTTGAAACCAACCCGTGTCTAATAAAGCGACTTATACTGATTTTTTTTTAAACAGTGTCGTGCTCCTTCAACGTCATGTGACTTTTGATGGGGAAGCTGCCTCACAAAAACAGCATTCCCTTGGTGAATCAGTTACCACCTCAACAAGAGAGGTCGTAACCTTTTAAGGTTCGTAATAAGAACTGTGGCCACAAACCACTGATACGTTTCATTCGGAGTCACCCTGTTATGTTTGCAAAATTGGAAAGGGTTGCAAATCTCCCTTTTCATATCTGAAAGAATGCTCCAACTCACAAAAAGTGTTTTGTACATTGTGAAATGATGTTCAGCTCTATATCACAAAGAACTTACACCTTGCTTGATGAGGTCATGTTCAATTAATTATTATTCTTACAATTTTACTTCACCCAGGGGTAGCCACTCATATAGAACTTATTACCAGCAGTAGTATTATTGTAGACATTACTACAGCCTCTCCGCACTTATTATTCACTTTAAACTCCTACAGTGCTTGGGGTGAATTGCAACTGCGTTAACACGTGGGCCTAGATGTACTAAGGCTTTGTGCCGTTGTAAAGTAACGCAGACTAATTCCAGTCGATGCCCTAATATTTACTTTCCAGGGCAAAAGGTGTGTTGTGCTAGAAAGGTGTTCCTTTTTAGCACAAAACGTTTTCTGCGCCGCTTCTGGTACTGTGTCACTTTTCATCAGGGGGCTTGGAAAGAGCTGCACAAACACTCGTAGGTTTCACCTTAAAGCCTGATCTTGTAAGATAGCCGGACCGGGCTTTGAGTCAAAAACACGCACCTCCTTGAAGCAGGCATTAACAAAGGGAAATGTTTTACTTTTTTAAATAAACATGCGGTGCATATGTGCTGAAGTGCACAACACGCATCCTGAGTTTACATAGGCATCGGAATGTGTACTGGAATAGTATACTTTCACCGCTGCACAGTGCACACAGACTTTCTGCACCATAATGCAGACTGTGTGTTGAGCAAGGCAGCCTTGTGAAAGCGTCAGTGCAGGGGTTGACAGCAGCAGCCCAATGATTGTGCTTTCCTCCATGCGTGACACAGCACAACACATTTGTTTGCTGCTCTGCATTGCGTGACAATGCAGTAAATCTAGCCCTAAGCAGCCTGTGCGAGCTATTAGCGAGGACACCACAGCGTACACTTGAGAGGTCTCCTTGCTGCTTATTGCAGGACTTAACTTACACCCTCTTAATGAGCTGCTTGTTTGAGAGAAATGACTGACAAGCACATTGACAGGACGTTATCACATAAATGACATTGACATGTACCAGTAGTAAACAATTACAATCCAAGCGTTGAAAGGGACTTTCACATTGTCGATTACGTTTGTTGTGGAGTGTGCACCTATAATTTCCCTTTAAATATGTTTCGAACTAAATCGTGAGTTTCATACTGAAAGACAATGCATGCTGGGAGGGTGAGGAAGAGCAGAAGGAGGCTGAGAAGAGGTGCCTTAACAAGCTACTCCCGAAGGATGGGAGAATGTGGGCTTTATTAGTAAGTCTCCTTATTTCGCAGGTTCAGCCTTTGTAGGAAACACAAACATGGGATTAGGTAGTGCCAGTAGAAGGCATTCACCGTTGAATACGATTCAGTGCTTCCTGGGTGATAAGCAAGAGAAGATCTGCCCACTGAATGGCACCAGAGCCCTTGTCCCCTACAGCTTGGTTCTGTCCTTGACACTGGCAACCACCAGATGTTTCTTGTACACCTCGTATCCACTCAGATCCCTGAACATCTCCTAGCTTGTATATCCTCATTCGTTTGCAGTAGAAGCTGGATCTTTCCTCTGCTACTCTTTCAAATCAACACCACATCATTTGTCTTGGGCCTCCACCACTTTTCTTTAACATTTATTTACCTCCATCTCCTGACCTTCAGGTTGTTTGGGGTTGATCTCATGATCTATTCTCACAGTGACAACAGAAAAATAACGGCAGTAGTCGACCGACACAGTACAATAGGGCTTCGCCCAGAAGGTCCATAACTGCATGCCTGCAATTATCATATGATCGTGCCTGAACTAGCTAAATATGAATGGGACAAATTAGAAGCCCTGATTGTCTGCAATAATCCCAGTTGCTGGTTACCCATCATCTAATCTATTTTACTAGGCACTTACCTGACATGAGACCTATCAGGAACTTTAGCTTACACAATCAAGCTGATATGTCACTGATGCTATTTGTCAACTATGGTCAGCAACAATGTCTTCCATCACTGCTTCCTGAAGTTGATCCTCCCCTACCTAACGCTCTAGTACCAAGTGACTTGTGAATTGTCTCATCACTTTCAATAAACTAGAGGAAAAGAGCCTACCTGGTACTTTGACAATATCTCATCTGTCACCACAAGAGGCTGCAGCCCATCCCGTGGAAAACGACAAAAAACGAAACCAGATCTGCACATACCTTGTCAATGAAGACTGTTCATTCCTTCACCTGGGTCCTCACTTCCTGATGGCTAAATCACGATGCTACTCTCTCAACAGAACACTCGGCTCAGCCTGCAGAGACCTTCTTGCTCTTCCTTGAGTCCAGGGCCAGCTTTAGGGGGGTGCAACTAGTGCGGCTGACCTCGTTGGGGGAGGGGGGGGGTCTACAATTTAAAATTTATAAGAACCTGATACAGAGTTCCATGTGCGTCCAACAATAAAAATGTCAAGATAACTCCATTGATTAATGTTCCTGATAGGAAGAGATAGTGAGTTTTGTCCCGTGGCAGTTTTGACTTGCCATAAATTAGAGCAGAACGTTAATATGCCTGCTGCTAAGAACAGATCTGTATTTTGTGTGGATAGCTGAGTGGATTAGCAAAGCTAATGAGAGATAGGCTATGTAGAGATCAGGGGCACTTTTGCCGTGTAGTAGTTCAGGAATCTGAGGAGGAGGTCATGGGAGGGGGGGATGTGCCAAAATAGATTGTCGCACAGGGTGCCACCAGCACTAAAGTCCGCCATGCTTGAGTCCGAAGACTTGTTTAGTATCAGACTCATCTTTTTAGTAGGGAAATTATGGAACAGACTCATAAACTTGACCCATAAACTTTCTGCTTACCTGTCATTTGGGGAAACCATCAAAGTACGGCTGACCCACAGCTAACACCTCCATTACCAACACTGCCTGGATCCTAGCATCAAGAAAAACTATACTGGAAAACACATGTGCAACAAATACCTATAACATAACATAGGGAAAAATAGTGATAACATCAGACCTGCGTCAATTTGATCATAAGCCCAGACAAATGCTACTACCCTGATTTGCTATATAATCAAACAGGTAAAAGAGAAATGGAAAAGTCTGTTTACACACGTAAACCAAGTTCAAAGGGTGATTCAAAAGGAGTGTCAGAAAGCACAAAGATCCAATTAAGACATCTCAAGCAGCAAAAAAGAATACAAGTAACTCTTGCACCACCTCTACCAATGTGAGTTTGTCATTCACTTAGACTGCTAAACCTCGGGCAAATCCATATGGAAGCCTCAGAATCCAGCTCATATAAGTTGAAAAATTCAGCCTTTGTGCTCCAAAGTCGGAGAAGCTCATTTAACTCCTACTGGTACTCAGCTGAGGACGGAGTTGCGCATCAGTACGTAAAAGAAGCGTCTGTGAGTGTGGCAATGGATTTATACCAAGGAGATATGCAACTCTAATATATACAAAGAACTTTATTACGAATGCGGCGGTCTTCACTTAGTATGGTTTTACCTTTTACCTATGTGGCGTTGAGATTCTTACATACATATTGTTATTGGAAACGAATACAACTACCTTTAAACAAAAACAGTTTCCATTAGCTTAACATGGCACTGGGAATTAGAGAAAGAAAATGAAAAGTATAAATGCAAAAAATCATTACCGCGTTTTGAGAGGTATTCACTTGAGGTTCGTTTCGCAAGTGTTCGGCTTCTAGAAGGAATTTAGCAGCATCCACTCTAAATCCGTCAACGCCCTTTGCAAGCCAAAAGTTCATAATTTCCTAAACAGAAAATATAATAAAAACATATTGGCGAATGTTTCTGTATTTTAGGGCATGCCGATTTTAATAATACTGGTTTTGTGTATTTTGATGGCTTAGTTTACCATTATGGAATCCGTTTGGAATTATACGAGTTGTGTACTATTTATTGATAGAACTCGCTCCTGGAATGGGCTTTGGGCAGGAATGTGGTAAAACAAAGACACGAGGGCATCAAAAGTCGGGGGCAAACAAGGATAAAGCACAAGTCATAGTAGTAGCATTGGTGTTCAGTGGCCAAGAGCGTAGACATGTCTGTCTAGTCACAGCGCAGGTCACCCTTCTCTCCAAGAAGAGCAGCGTTCAACGTCGTGGTATCTTCGTTAATGTACAGTTCCTCCGGTGATTTTGTTCTCAAAGTTTTTGTCTTGCTCAAGAGCAAACGATGATGTTTCATCGCGTGAAATGGAAGAAAGCCAGGTTAATGATTATTGTCCTCGCTTATCAAAATGGGACTTTAGTTCGAGGTTGAAGTTGTTCAAAGTTTAATCAGGCATAAAATGATTTTTGTTACAGATATGGGATTTAAAGTTTATCCATTCAATTGTCCAGATAACTCTACTGTTGATATTCAAAAGATTAACCTGCAATGAAAACATGTGAAAGTAGAAAGAAAAGGACAAGTGCAGCATGGGAGACTCCATGACTGCACTATGTAAATAGTCAAGGAGAAATAACCCCGAGGTCAAGCTTCAAACACAATTCACGTTAGATATTAGAACATAATGGAAAACTTACCCATCATTACAAGACGTGAAACATAACCATGAAGAAGTCATGAGAACAGTAGTAGAATAATTGCACCCACTATTTAATAGTGGGATGGTATTTGACCGTCCAGGGGATTCCGATCAACTCTACAGTTTGGGCAGATTTACTAAGATTTGATGCAGCGCAGTGTAGCAACCAGAGTTGATACTATGTGTTGCGTCAAACGGAGAGAGCAGAATGCTGCCACATATAATAACATGGTGCATCTTCTCTCTTCCCCAACCTGGCACATGTTTGGCTGCCTTATTGCACTCAGATGCCCTTGCACCACGGTGCAAGGGTATATGTGTGCTGTCTAAGATAGGTTTTGTACTGGAAGGTTGCAGAACTTATCCATTGCAAAGTTAAACTTTCTACTAAACCCCTATGTTCCCCCATGCTGTATTGCCCCTCTCTATTTGAATCTTGGTATAAGCACAGACCACACAATGTTGGTGTGTCCCAAGAGCTATGCTATTACTGTCAAAATGGTTTTGATTGCCTCCAGCATTTGTCCTCAGTGTAGTTTTATGAGGTTGTTTCCAGCAAGATGTACGACCATCACATCTGGCCTGCTCCATTTTATCAGCAGCCTTTTTTCCACTGGGATGGGTTGCCCCGCAAGTCATGCCAGACTAGCCAAACCACTCAACCAGCATGTTCACCAACAATACCCCCTTGAAACTCTGTCTTTAATCTGCCCTTTTATTGTGCTTGGGCTACCTAGGAGTGTCGGACTAGCCACAGCATCTTCCTGTCCTGCGAGCCCATGGGTGGTAAGCATATCTCGGCACCACACTTTCATGTTGTAGCTCTTGTATGCTTTCAGCTCCCACCTCCCCAATCTCATTATGGTTCCTCTTTGTAGACCATGCTGTGCTGCTGTGGTGGCTGCTCCTGTCCTAAAGGAGTATGTTCCAAATTTCAATAGTGTGAGCCCCACCATTTTGATGGCCCTGCATTTTACTGCCGTGAACTGGTATTTGCTTGGTAAGGTACAGTCCAAATGTAAGAATAGGAATGGGCTTTCAGATGCCCTCAATGCTAGGAATGTTCGCATCAAATACACTGGGCACTGCTCTGATGACTTCATGCATTCCAAGTGGAATTATGTGCCTTTCCTCTATTGGTCCATCTTTGACCACCTTATTTTGATGATCATGTGCCTTTTGTGTATGTAAAGTCCCTGCTCCTATATGCAGGTAGTTCCTGGTGTCGCTTTCACTGGGGCAACTTCTTCATTCACCTTCATTGCCCCAAAAAAGGTGACCCCAAAGGCTGCCTTGAACATTGCGTCTTTGTATGGAGATGAGCACAATGCTGGGAGTACTCTCAGTATCCTCGCCAGTTTGCAAAAGTTGATGGGTAGTCTTGTGTCTTTGGCCGCTCCTTGGAGCTGCCCCAATCCCCTCATGGTTAATCTGCAGTAGTGACTGCCAGTTTTGAGTTTGGCAAAATATGCCGCCAGGCCTGCTCCCATGATTTGCTCCACCTGCTGTTGAAAGCCCAGTGTATACATCCCTCTACTGCCTGTTGGCCTGGGCCAGATCTCCTTACACTACTGCACCTATCACTTGGATAAAGGTTGCTTATGGTGCAGTGCTGTTGTTGATCAGTTTACTACTGTATGGTTAACTGACCTGAATGTATTATTTGTGTTATACACCTCCCCCTACCATAAGTGCAGAGTGACATCAATTTAGAATAGCTCTGACATTGTGAGATTCTTCGTGAGGCTGCGCCTCTTTCAGCTGTCTGGGCAGGCCATTGCGCACCTATGTTCCCTAGTACTGCTCCAAAACCCACACTACCTGCTGCGTCAGTGAAGAGCTGGGCCTGATGGGTTCAGACCCAAGGTTCCCTGAATATCATGACCCCAATGAAAACCGTTAAGAACTTGTCCCACCTTTCAAGATCATGGCACACTTACGCAGAGACCCTGATGTGGTGGTGGCTTTGCTTTACCTGCACGTTTGGCTAAGCACTTGGCAAGCGCACTGCCAGGTAGAATGACCTTCCTTGCAAAGTTGAGCTTCCCTGAAAGCTATATGATCTCCTGTTGTGTTATCTTCCCTGTATACCCCTTTTATATATTCTGTTGCGCAGGTCCTTCCGCTTATCCCAAGGGAGTCTGCAGTTCCCCAACTCAGAGGCAAACTCTATTCCTAAGAAAGTGATCCTGGTTGTTGGGCCTAATTTTTCCTTAAGCAGGGATCCACATTCCTCGTGGCCCGGGGCCCTTACATAAAACAAGTTATCTAAATAGTGTAACTTATTCCTCTTTGGAGTGCCTTGTGCACTCTTCCCACTCGAGGAGCATCCTAAACATCTCAAAGTAAGGGAATGAAATGGCACAACCCATTGGTAGACATTTGATATCATAGATCTGGCTGTCAAATTGAAACCCCAACTGGTTATAGCTGTCCGGGAGTACAGACAGGAGGCAAAATGCCAACTCGATGTCTGTTTTATGCATTAGTGGCCACTTGGCACCTGTCCTCTTCAAAACGATCACATAGTGTGTCATAGGCCACAGAGCATTGGTCGGGTTGATCACTGAGTTACCTCTTAAAATGACAGGTGGTGAATTACATGAATTGGCCTGGATCCTTCTTTGGCAACACTGCTAAGTGGTGATATGATGAGGTCAAGCATTGGGGTGCCCTGAATGGGCCAGCTATCCTTCCTAAACTCAGTCTCTTTGCCACTTTGTCTCTCACCACCTCTGAGTGTTCTGCTGCTGACCTGAGGTTCTTGCATGCCCTCGCCCCCCTTTGACCTTTGTTTGTATTTGTTAGTCCACACCTTCTCTTAAAAACAACCTATATGCGTCTTCCTTCTTCTTTTGGGCAAACAAGTATGAGCCCACTTGTTGTACCTTCATCAGTGTGAACATAGCTATGCACTCTCTACTCCATTTGCGCTCCTTAACTACTAGCCATTTGAAGCTAGCTAGTCCTCCCATGTCGGGAACCTTGGAGGTTTTGAATATTCTGAAATTTTAAAAGCTGGACCAAAGATACAAAGATAGACAGTATTAGCATAGTCTAAATGAGAAAGGACTAGGGATTCCTCTGGTGAGCCACTGGGGCCTGGCACTCTGTGGAAGGAAGTGTAGAATCTGTTTCAAACACTGGAGGAGCTGGAAACTAGAAGTATTGTTTTTGGATTTGGAAGTCAAAAGAGACATCTTTCTCAAAGCAGGATCCAAGGTTTTTTAACCTTCCACACAGGGGTGTACAACCTTCCCCTTGTGGTGGGCCAGGGGTCATTGGGCCAAGCATTGTCATCATCACCAGTGATCAGGATTTCAGTCTTAATTACCTTTAACCTTCAACGGTGCCCAAAGTTCTTTAAATTACAGGTCCTTGAACTTGCCTGCCTAGGAAAAGAATATCAGTGACATTTAGCTAGACCAGTCCCTTAAAGAAAGCCACAATACATGGCCCATTACTGGTCAGAAGCTTTAAACAATGTTGTGAATGAAAAGACCATTGAACAGCACTAGAATGGACCATATCAACATCAGACACGCTCAGTAACGAAAACGACTCAAAACAAGACTTCACTGTAATGTCCTTTAAAGAAAAGGGCATTGACCATCATCTTAAAAGTACAAGAAGTTAACCATAACTGGGAGACGCTTTAAAGTGAAACAGTAGCACTACCACATAAAAGGAAAAGGGGGACAGATATATGTTGTGGCCTTTCTGCAACGCTATGCTAACTCTTCATAAGGATGTGCTGGGGCACTCCAGGCCTTTGCCCAATCATACTAATTGGATACTAGGAAAAGAGACTTCTCGGAATGAGGCTGACGTGGTCATCAGCCACCTCATTCAAATCAATGGGCATTACCCCAACAGAGTAGACTTACCTGTTACATGCCTTGTTGTTTATCACACTAACCCAAATTATTTGGCTCTCGTCTGTTCAGCACTCCATTGCTACCTAGCTAGGGCTGCACTATTCAAGTACTGCTGCATACATGTCACATTAGTGGGTGGTAGCTGTCATTCCATTTGCATGTGCCCTCATAATGAACTCTGTACCTTGAACACACAGGAGTCACAATGCCACCAACACTGGTCTATTGTCTAAGTAGCATTGGGTGGAAGGAAGTGCAGCTTGGCATTGTTGTCTCTACCCTTGATGCTGGAAGTTGGATGCTTGATCATGCGCTGTGAGAGCCGTACGAAAAGGACTGCTTTGACTTTGCAAATGGTTGCACGCGGCTGTCCCCATCCAGTAACCATTTAGTGCTACGTGACTGCAGGAGTGATTGCAAAGCATTAATGTAGTCTATGGCAAGCTGCATGGAGGTGCAGTCCCAACTTGATGACAACCTTCCACAGTGAATCGCAAGGGCTCATGTGTATTGAGACGCACAAAATTTACTGCAGACCACAACACGTGCCTTTTCAGTTATTTCATACATATAGAACAGAAAAGTGCAATCAGTCATTATCACTGCAGCAGTCCTTTAAGAAACACTCAAATGAAGTGCAATATGCATTAACTCCCGAGAGGGCTCCTTGCTACATGGATATGTTATTTAAAGAAGATCCGAGTTCTTTATTTTTAAAGGCAGCTTCCTTCATATTGCTTCATTTTAGAAATACGATGTCTGGTGCATATTTCTATCAACTAGGATAAGGGACAAAGACGGCTGTCTTACCTGTGCAAGTAGCTATATTCTTTATAGAGCATTGGTGGCCTTCGCGGGCAGCACCTACAGCATGTGCTGCTCTTGTTCAGGAATGGTGCATCATACTGGAGTTAGAGAGGCGCTCCATCGAAATCACACCAACTCCAGGCCAAGCACAGGCCCAGAAAGAGGGGCACGTTGGGTTTCCTTTCTCTCTGTCTCTTAACGCAGGTCTAGCCCACCTCCTTCTGGTAAATAGCATATTTTTAAACACTCAGGCCCTCATTACAACCCTGGCGGTAAATGCTGCCTAAAGCCGTGCAGACGGGCGCCAACATACCGTGAGCGCGACAGTAATCTGTCACGGGTATTATGACCCACACATATAATTCCGCCACTATACAGACACCCACACAAGTCCGCCACACCAAAGGTCAGTGATAAACTGGCAATAGCAAAACCCACACCGTTACGCCAACAGGAATACGCCCACAGTATCACGACCCACGAATCACCGTAGCGGTCTTTCAAATGCAGTAAACCATTGGCGGTACACACCGCCGTGCTCAAAATACACACATGTACACACCACACCCACACACCCAAACCACTATAAAACACACACCCACAATACCCACAACCCCTTACGTAAAAAAAAAGAGACCAAGCACAGAGAGACAAGCAAGGAGCACCCACTCAAACAGAGGCACAGACCACCATCACCCATACACCAGCACATCACAGCATACACCACAACACATCACCCCACACATCCTCACACATATCACTCACACCACATCCATGGCAACCCAAAGACACCCCAGGTTTTCTAAGGAGGAGCTAAGAGTAATGGTGGAGGAAATCATCCGGGTAGAGCCACAGCTTTTCGGATCACAGGTGCAGCAGACGTCCATTGCAAGGAAGATGGAGCTATGGCGGAGGATTGTGGACAGGGTCAACACCATGGGACAGCACCCAAGAACCAGGGATGACATCAGGAAGAGGTGGAATGACCTACGGGAGAAAGTGCATTCCGTGGTATCAAGACACCAGATTGCTGTACAGAGGACTGGCGGTGGACACCCACCTCCTCCCCTACAACTAACAACATGGGAGAAGTAAGTCTTGGCGATCATGCATCCTGAGGGCCTCGCAGGAGTAGCTGGAGGACTGAACTCTGGTAAGTCAAATCTATACCACTATATCCCCCACCCTACCTGCATGCCATCACAAACTCCTACCCTCACCCCCATCACGCCACCAACTCACAAATACCCCTCTATCACAAACCACCCATCCCAATACCAAGCCCTGCATGCAACACCTATGCATGGACACCCATCACCACAGCATGCCCAGTAGAAAGACTCACCCAACCCACAAAATCACCACTCACACAAGGCAAAGCTGACAGGGAAATCACAATCAGAGATGGAAACACACCCATTCACAATATGGCCCACGCAGATACATCAACAATGCATTTGCATCCGAACAGGACCCCTATTCAACGTCACAGAAGAGGAGGTGCCAGATACATCCAGTACCCCCTGAAGAAGCCCACAGTGACAACAGCAGCTCTGCAGGCTGGGATCACGATGACCAACCTGGCTCATCAGTGGCCTCTGGACAGTTGGTTCCCCTGGCACAGTCCCAAACCACCACAGAGCCTCCCCCTCAGGAAACACCAGCACAGCACCCACCCAGTGGGCCCATGCCACTGTCCCCAGGACACGTCAATCAGCAGTGTGTCCACCACTACAGGGACCCCAGGCAACCCCACAAACCCAGGACGATCAGGGACCTGGGGTTAGTGGCAGTGGGCACACGGTTCAGGGGACAGAGGCACAGGACAACAGGGAAACTGGGAGGACTGCTGTGCGACAGGGGGAGGACAGGCCCAGGGAACCCACTCTCCACAAGGCACTCTCCAACATCCTGGGAGCATACCACATTCCCAGGAGATCATGGGCCAGATACTGGCCAAGATGCAGGAGACCCAGCGGCTGCAGGAGGGACAGTACTTGGGGATCAGGGATGACCTAACAAAAATCTACACCATCCTGGTCACCATTGCAGGGGTGCTGGCTGACATGAGCAAGACTATGAGGGAGGCAGTGGCACAACAAAGGGCGTCTGACACTAGCCAAACCGAGGAACAGCCTTCCACCTCCGCCGGTACTAGTGGACAGGAGGCCCCGCCACAGGACCAACAGGGCACCAGCACCCCACCCCCTGCAGAAGGAGAACCACCCTGTAAACGGTCCCTGCGATCCAGGCAGAAGACAGAGAACATTGCCAAGACCCCCGCCAGGAAATAAGACTCTCTTGATTGTCACCCTTCTGTCCCACTCTGTCACCCTGTCCACCTTGAACTGCGATTACTCCCCTTCCTATGCCCCCTTGGACAAAGCACCTGTGATACCAAGAGACTGGACTCTACCATGGACTTTCCTCCACCATCACCCCAGCCCCTTGCACATACCCCTATACTTATTAGCAACTAAATAAACAAACTTGAAACAAATGACAATCTGGAGTCAGTCTAATGATTCACAAATGTATTAGTACAACATTATCAAAGCATTGCAACATAAATGTACTGTGAAATATACTACAGGATGACCTTTGGTGGGCAGCAGTACCTATAGCAGGAGCAAGAATGGGGCACAGTGATCTGAAAATAGAGATTCCAAAGGCAACAGTCAGTGGCCATAGACATAGGGAAACAGGCTGCCATGTACAATGTCTAACAGAAAACTGAAATGTAAAGTGAACTTACAGTGTCTTACCTGTGTGTCATTGGAAGTACTGCTGTATTATGTTTGCTCTGTTTTCCACATGTTCTTCCTCTGCCTCCTCTTCGTCACTGTCCACAGGCTCCACTGCTGCCACAAGACCATCTCCAGGCACATCCTCCTGCAGAAAAGGCACCTGGCGTCTCAAGGCCAGGTTGTGCAACATACAGCATGCCACAATGATCTGGCACACCTTCTTGGGTGATTAGTACAGGCATCCACCTGTCAGATGGAGGCACCGGAACCTGGCCTCCAGGAGGCTGAAGGTCCTTTCTATAATCCTCCTTGTACGCCCATGTGCCTCATTGTAATGTTCCTCTGCCCTTGTCCTGGCATTCCTCACTAGGGTCAGTAGCCATGGGGTAACCAGAGTCACCTACATATTTCGAGGGACAACTGTTAGACACACTAACCCTTATGGGCAATCCCATACCCAGACATCAACATATACTCGGATGGGGACCTTTGGCTCCCCTATTAGCCCCACCCAGTGCCTCTGGAGTTGGCCCATCACATATGGGATGCTGCTATTCCTCAATATATAGGCGTCATGCACAGAGCCAGGATATTTGGCATTCACATCATCAAGTGATAGCTTTTTCTATTCCTGTAAACATTTTCATTTCTCTGGGGGGGGGGGGGGGCAAATGCTACATGTGTACCATCAATGGCACCAATGATGTTGGGGATATGTCCCAGGGCATAAAAGTCAGCTTTCACTGTGGCCAGATCCTCCACCTGGGGGAATACAATGTAGCTGCATATGTGTTTCAGCAGGGCTGACAACACACTGGTCAACACGTTAGAGAACATTAGGTGAGACATCCCTGATGCCATGGCCACTGTTGTTTGGAAGGAACCACTTGCCAGGAAATGCACCACTGACAGGACCTGCCTTAGAGGAGGGATTCCTGTGGGCTGGCGGATAGCTGACATCAGGTCTGGCTCTAATTGGGCACACAGTTCTTGGATTGTGGCACGATCAAGTCTGTATGTGATGATAATGTGTCTGTCCTCCATTGTGGCAAGATCCACCAGGGGTCTGTACACCGGTGGATGCAGCCATCTCATATGCTGCCTCAGCGGTTGAAGCCTATGGAAGAGAACGGTGAGCAGAGGGTCATCATTCCACATCTTTTGCACTACTGTTGATTTTTTTACTTTACAGAAGCAGTATGTGAGCTCGAGACTCAGTTGATGTGCCAATGTCTGCTGTGACATAGTTAGGTGCCATGCCCTGTGCCCCCCTGAAATGGCAGCTGCCTGACCCGTGAGGAGGGACAGGTGGAAATGAGGTAATTGCGCTGGCGTTGTGCGCCTTCGCGGTAGGCGGTCAATGACCGCCACGCAACTTCACGTTGGTTATTATTGGGCCCTATGGGTTTCAGGAGCCAATGGCGATGTACAACGGCGGTGACGGTGGGCACCGCCGCGGACGTGACCGCCATTTTCTAACTATTCACTCACTTGCTACCTGACCTTCAACAGGAGAGGACCTACACTGCAAGTGCTGCTGTGACCTGTGTCTGGAAGGGACAATGGCTCATGTGCCTGGGGAAAGGGACCCTGCCTTCTCTGAGGAGGAGTTGGAGAAACTGGTGGATGGGGTCCTACCCCAGTACAAATTACTCTACGGTCCTCCAGACAAACAGGTGAGTACACTGTGAGCATGATGCGTGGGCCATGAATGTATGGACTGCTGTGGATGTAAGCCACATGTTGGGGTGTGCTGAGGCGTTCTGGCCAGAGTGCAGCATGTTGAGGTGGACGGTGTATGTGCATCAGGAACTGGTGGGCAATGAGTATATCAGTATGGACTGGTGAGTGAATTCCATTTCTGCTGTCTGTTCCCTCCAGGTCTGCGCCCACCAGAAAAAGGGTATTTGGCATGCCATCTCCAAGGAAGTGCGGACCCTAGGGGTCTTTCACAGGCGGAGCACCCACTGCCGCAAGACATGGGAGGACCTGCACCGCAGGTCAAAGAAGACAGCGGAGACCCAGCTGGAGCTGGCCTCCCAACGTGGAAGGGGTGCCTGTCGCACCATGACTCCCCTAATGTTCCGCATCGTGGCGGTAGCCTATCCGGAGTTGGATGGGCGCTTGAGAGCATCACAGCAGACACAAGGGGGTGAGTACAGAGTCATGACTTTGTGCGCGTTAAGGTGTTACCTGGGTGGGGGATGTGGGCTGTGGGTGCCCATAGGCCAGGGCGAACATGGCAGTGTAGGTCCCTTGTTGGGCAGGCTCTGGAGCACTCCCACCCCAATAGTGTAAGTGGCCATCTACTACTGGGCAAGGTCCTATGGGTTTCTGGTGTGTAGATGCTAGCGTTAGGCATTGTACCCCATGGGCTGGTGACTAGCTGGGTAACTGGTAGTGCATGCCCTAGTGCATAGGCCTGATCCCTGTGTGTAGTGAACACCAACGGTGGTGTTGTTGCTGGCATTGACCAAGTGTATCCTCTGTCTCTTCCCTCCCCTTCTTTTTTTGTCACCCTGTCCTTGTGTGCATTAGCATCATCTGGCAGAGAAGCAGAGGCACCGGCGACGGAGGGAGCTGCATCCCACATGGGCCTGGAGGCCGAATCCACTGAGGGTGAAGGCACCAGTAGGACAGAGGGCGAGGGGAGCACCACGACGGGGACAGGAGGGGAGACCAAAGACAGCGACTCCTCCTCCAATGGAAGCTCCCTGGCGGTGGCGGACACCTCTGTGCCCACCCCAACAACACATACAGCTGCCACCCCCCCCCCCCACCAGCACCGCCCTCCCAGCAGCCCCTCAGCGTGTTTCCCGTGCCCGCTCAACCAGGAGGGTAGGAATCTCCTTTGCCCCAGGCACCTCAGGCCCTGCCCCAGTCAGCCCTGCTGCCCTCAGTGAGGAGGCTATTGGCCTTCTGAGATCCCTCTCTGTTGGGCAGTCAACCATTCTGAATGCCATCCAGGGTGTCGAGAGGCATTTGCAACAAACAAATGCATACCTGGAGGGCATTCACTCTAGCGTGGCAGCCCAACAGAGAGCATTTCAGGCTCTGGCCTCCACACTGATGGCAGCCATTGTCCCTGTGTCTAGCCTCCCCCCTCCAACTTCCTCTACCCAGTCCCAATCCCCTCAACCTCAGCCTATCCCAAGCACACCTTCAGACCAGCATTTACCCAAATCAACACACAAAAGTGGCTCAGGCAAACATAAGCACCACACCTCATCTCACAGGCACTCACACAAGCACCATGCCCATGCACACACACCAACATCCACTGCCTCCACTGTGTCCCCCTCCTCCTCTTCTTCCACCTCCCTCCCAGTATCGTCCCCACTCACACCTTCATGCACTACATCATCATCCACTACCTCCATCACCAGCATGCCCATCACAACACACCCCTCACTGGCAGTCACCACCCCAACAACCATGCACACACCCCCTGTGTCCTCTCCCAGTGTGTCTGTGACCCCTCCTCCCAAAGTACACAAACGCAAGCACCCACCCACCCAACAGCCATCCACCTCACAACAGCATTCAGCCCATGCATCTTCACCCAAACTCAGCAGACAGACACCTCCTACAACCACTCCCTCTTCCTCCACTCCCAAACCCTCTCCATCTTCCTATCCCAGTTTGTCTAAAAAACTTTTCCTGGCTAATGTTGACCTCTTCCCTACCCCTCCCCCCGTCCTTCCCCTCGTGCCCTGGTGTCCAGATCCCAGGCCAGCACCTCAGCCACCAAGTCGGCATCCACTGTGGTCACTGCAACTCCCAGAGGATCAAAGGGGGCACCCGTCAGGCCAGGCAGTGTGCCACCGACCCCTGCAAAGGAGCAATCCATTCCGCCATCTGCCAAGGTGAAGAAGGGGCCAGCATGCAGCACGGCCAAGGAGCATGACCCACCCAGCAAGGCCTCCTCCAAAACTGCATCTGCCAGTGCTAAGGTCCCAGCAGCATCTGCCAAGGTGAGGAAAGGGCAGAAAAGCCAAGGCAAGGTACTTCAGGCTTCGGCGGCACCAGGTGAGGTCCTGGTGCCCACCATCAGGACCGACAGCCCCGCCACCTGTGTCACGGTAAGCACCGCCACAAGCACCAACACAAGCACAGCCGCAAGCACCACCACCTGCACCGCCACCTGCCCCGCCGCTGCCACAGCAACTGTCAGTAGCAGCATCCCCAGTGGGCAGCCGTCCGAGGCTGCAGGAGATGGGCTGGTGCCTCCCTCCACCACTGCCAGCACCTGCACGACGGACAGCACCACCAGCATCCCCGCCGCAGGTACCGCCACCTGTGCCGCCACCTGCACCACCACCTGCCCCGCCGCTGCCACAACAAATGTCAGCAGCAGCATCCCTGGTGGGCAGCCGTCCGAGGCTGCAGGAGACGGGCTGGTGCCTCCCTCCACCACTACCGGCACCTGCACAACGGACAGCACCGCCAGCATCACCCCCACAGGCACCGCCATCTGCACCGCCACCTGCCCTGGCACTGCCACAATAAATGTGAGCAGGAGCATCCCCAGTGGGCAGCCGTCCGAGGCTGCAGGAGATGGGCTGGAGCCTCCCACCACTACTGGAAGCACCCCCACCAGCACCGGCACTACCACCAGTATGCAGCCTTAGTCGCCGCAGGCTGGAGTTGGGCCCTGCCTCCATGGAGTATCATGCTGTCTGTTCCCTGCTAATCTCGTGCCTCAGACACCCAGGTGAGGGAATGTGAACTGCCACACCCCAAGTGCAGCATCACTGGGCACAAAGCCCCTCCAGAACCAGTGGAGAAATGCATCCCCTACCCCTATCCTTGGCAGGATGAAGCAGACTGGGCACAAAGCCCCCTCCAGAACCAGTGGAGATGCCACCCCCTTGAGAGACTGTGGCTTTGCACTTCCCAGGAGAAAGCAGTGGGCAACCCACCCACTTGAAAGACTTGAGAGACTGTGGCTTTGCACTCCCCAGGACCAAGCAGTGGGCAACACACCCACTTGAGAGACTGTGGTTTGCACTCCCGAGGACATTGCTGTGGGCATGGAGCACCCTCGAGGAGCAGTAGCGTAGTACCATCTTCCGGCTGAGGTGCCCTCTCCTTCCCCATCCCCCTGAGGTGCCTGTGTGTTTTCTACCTGATGCCCCTGTCGTGTTCTCTCCATATTGAGGCAGGAGTCAAGTGTGGGCTTTGCCCATGATTTTTGGCCCAGTGGGCCATGGACATTTACAAAGAACAGTGTACGGCCTTCTGTACATTTTGTAAATAATTGTATGTACTGTTTTTCGATTTGTTAAATATATCTGCCTATTTCTAATATATCACAGATTTGACTCCATTCCTCTTGTCCTTGTGTTCTTCCAGGGGCTTACGGGGTGTAAATGTAATGTTGATGCATGTTTTTGTGTGTATGGTGTTGTGGGTGAGGGAGGGGTGGGGGTGTTGCGTTTTGCATGTGTGTGTGTGTCACTCTCTTTTTACTCCCCCTTCCCTGTTTGCTAGGTGCAGTACTCACCGTGGTCGTCACCGCCGCCTGCTGTGATATTCCTCATGTATGAGGAGGTAGACCAGCATGGGTAGGACCTGCAGTTCGGGCTCCATGGCGTCCTGGTTCTTCGTTGATTGTCGGAAGGTGAGTGGTTTCCCTTCCAAGTCCTGTTTCCGCCGTGCTTTTGATGGCGTTGGTACCGCTGGCGGATTGGCGGGTTGTGATGGGGTGGGCGGTATATTGTCTTCCGCCTGTCTTTTGGCGGTGACCGCCGCAGTGTTTGTTGCTACCGCCGTGGCGGTTGGTGTGTTAATGTGGCTGTCTGTGTTGGCGGTTTCCACCGTGGTCGTGATTCCATTTTTTTTACCGTCGGCCTGTTAGCGGTATTGCACCCGCTTTAACACCGACCGCCAGGGTTGTAATGAGGGCCTCAGTTTGTTTTACCAAGTAGTGTTATTGTTAGTTTATTAGCAATTAGATGCCTCCATTTACATTTGAAAAGCTATTTCTGCTACTCTCGCCCACTAAGCTACTTACCCTTTGATTGCCAACAAAAAACAGAAAACATGACATAAAATGAATTTTATTCCACAAGTATGCCAAGCACTATGACATATGATACCATCAGCCATTCCTGGCATTTCAGTCAACAGCACGTTGGACTGTGGGACTTGTGGTTTTTCATTTACTATTTCCTTATGGGTTCAAAACCCCAGGATGTAAAGTGATGTTGGCTAAAATTCCACAACGGTTCGAAGGTGTTCTACGTAACACTGATCCATGTGCCAGCTATGTTTTAATGTTTTACAGAGACTTCTAGTCCATTTCACAAACTGTGTCATATGTAAAACCAAAAGTAAACTCTGGTCATATATTTTGTGGGTTCACACTTTCACTTATATCATGCATTAAAACTAGCAATGGCAATGCAAATCATTTAGTCTTATGTGTAATGGAAAGTTGTAAATACGCCAGCAAAGGTACAACATGGACAGCAGCAACACAACCTCCCCAAAACAAAAAATAAATAAAGGGCAGGTGGCAGTAGCAGGAGCAACGACACACATTTATCTCACACATATAGAACAGGTGCTACACAAAAATCCAGCACACTAAATAGGAGGGAGGGGTTTAAAGCAGTGTTATACGCTGTTGGTGAACAGACCTAAACATAAAAACAGTACAAAACTGGAAGAACTTGCCAAACCTTCTAAGGAATTCCCATTCATTCAGGTACTCATATACAACGATGAACCTTTATTTATCTGGCATGGTTTGCTTCATCAGTGGGTTCCACGTTAGGCACTGAAAAGCATCTGAGAGTACTACTGTTCAGTGGTTGTACAGTTTCCGACATATGGGGTTCTTAGTTTGGGAGAGGTTATGCCCCTCTTTTGTTGACATTTATGGTCACCCTTTTTTAAATTGATAGACATATTAAAATTGCAGAGGTAAGCTAAAAATGTTTTTTACTGGTGTTCCTTTACCACAACATTAGGAACAGGACGATAAAGCAATGGACCCTGCTTATCTTGTCCGTCAACATGATTCAACATTTAAATATTGCCTCAAAGGAGTCTTGCACTTTTCTCAGTAACATAAGTATCTCATATCAAATATTGTGAAATGTTGTGGTTCACAGGGCATCTTCTTTAAGTATATTCAATATATCCAATTTATCCTTTGTTTTCTTCATATGATTGGGCAATAACAGTGGAAAACACTCTTCATATAGCACATACATCTTGGGCAGAAACAGTACAAGCTCCCCTCCTTCACAGGACAAAGACAGAAAGGCAGCAGCAGCACACGTTTTCCCTATCACAAGACGGGCACAAATTGTGAAGCAGTAGTGCAAGCTTTGCTTCCTCGCAGAACAGGTATAGGGCGGCAGTAGCAAAGTAATATTCCCTCTCTCATAGAAGGCAGCAAGTGCAATTGTCGCAGAACAGATGCAGCAGGGCAGACTAGTACAAGCTTTCATCCCTCACAGAACAGAACACGTAAGGCTTGATTGACATGTAGCTTACAGACAGCTCTGGAGCGAGGGCTTAACTCATTGAGAGGAACGTAAAGGGGAATGAGGGAGTGAATATATGAGTTCTGACACCATTCCCACTTCAGTGATATTTCATAGTGGCATTCTAAAAGTCTTCCTGCTGTCAGCTGAAGACCTGCTGTTTGTGTTGATTCTTTGATTTTCCAGGTATGGGGAAGTAGTCGTTGCTCAGTAGGGCACTGCTATTTGGAGTGTCCTATCCAAGCCTAAGTAAGTGTGCTTTAGACAGGCACACAGGTGCCCGCCTTTTTTAAAAGGTTTGGAATGAATGTGCACTTGGCGCTGTGCAATCCCAGCCTCAGTGGTGCACCTGTTCGCAATGTTGAGGGCTGCCAGTGCTCCATGGTATACAAACTGGTTAATGTGTGTGCTTAGGACATTGTGAGACAGACCAATGACTGCATGGAGCATTGTTTCTTTTAGTCAAATGTATATAAAAAAACACGCCCCATTTGTGAATTGGTTTCAAAAACTTTCCCCAGGCAGTACGCCGTAAATTGACTCTTAAGAAGTAGCCAAGGCATGATCAGTGTTACTAGCCTAGTGGGCTATTAAATGCAATACATTTTACTCATATTCTTAGAGTCATTGGGGAGACCTTCACAGCCCCAAACTGCATATAAAGCGGGATTTACATCCTATTAAGTTTTTAATTGGCCCAACAGACATGAACAAACAGACAAAAATTATACATAATTCGACAGCTCTTTGATGAAAAATACAATGATCAACATTTGATTTAGCAGGCCCTTTAAAGTAACATTCAATTTAATGCACTTCATTGGACAGGCCATTTAAAGAATTGTACAGCTAGCAAATTATTGTTTGCCCTGCCTTTCAGTAAAAAATACATAGAAAGGCAATGATTAGGCTTGTTAACGAAACGTGTAATGGATGAAAAAAAAACATAATAGGGCACGGAGTTTAAAGAAACTGCAATCAACAGCCCTTCAGTGGACAGAATTAAAAAAAAAAACAGGCGGGGCTCCTCTGTTACGGCGGAGGAGCAAAGCTCCCCTGCTAACAGCGACAGCTGCAAATCTTTTACCAAAAAATGATAACAAACATAGGCCCATATTTATACTGTTTGACCCAAACCAGCGCCGGCTTGCATCAAAATATTTACCGCCGGCTAACGCCATTCCTACGCACCACGCGGGTGCCTTATTTAAGGACTGACATTAGCCGGTGCTGCGGGCTGGTCAGAGTAAAAAAACCAGGCAGCGCCGGTGTAGGGGAGAATGGGGGTTGTGCGTCAAAAAATGGTGCAAGTCAGGTTTGAGTAAAAAATCATGGCTCAAACCGGACTTGCGCCATTTTTTGACACACAACCCCCATTGAAATGACTCCTGCCTTAGCAAAGACAGGAGTCATGCCCCCTTGCCCAATGGCCATGCCCAGGGGACACTAGTCCCCTGGGCATGGCCATTGGGCACAGTGGCATGTAGGGGGGCCCAAGTTAGGCCCCCCATGCCACTTTAAAAAATAAAAAAATAATACTTACCCCTACTTACCTGTACCTACCTGGGATGGGTCCCCCAACCCATGGGTGTCCTCCAGGGGTGGGCAAGTGGGGAAGGGGGTGTCCCTGGGGGCAGGGAAGGGCACCTCTGGACTGCTTCCATGGTAAGAGACCATGGAAGTGGGCCCCCATGTCCTTTAACGCCTGCCCTCACCCAGGCATTAAAAAACGGCACACATCAGGCTGTGCGCCATTTTTTAAGGCCCGCCCCCTCCTGTGCGTCAAAATGATGCAGGAGTATAAATAAGGCGCACAGGCCTTAAAGTCATTTTTTGGATGGGAACGACAAACCCTGCATTTCATTAACGCAAGGCGGTTTCCTGCATCCAGAAAATTACACACAGGGGGTTTTTGACGTTTGCGGGGTCGGGCGTCATTGTATAAGTATGAGGCAAGGTTTGCCCAGAATGTGCGTCAAAATGTTTGACGCACATTCATCGCAGACAGAGTATAAATATGCCCCATAGTTTATTATGTTTATTATCGTATTTTTGTAAAAGGGACGGGGCCACAGGCTGTGACGTGCACTGAGGGGGAGTGCACAGCACTCCCTCACACTGCGCCTGTATGTTTGGCCGGCCGTCTCGGGACGGCCAAACACACATGCGCAGTAGGCTCTCTCTGTTGCCGGGCTGGAGAGAGCAGGCACAGGCTCTCAGTCTGCCTGGGAGCGCGCTGGCAGGGCAGGCTGCGAGCCTGGGCCTGCAGCCTGTCTGCAGAGAGGAGCAGTGCGGTGTTGATTGTGGCGGAGGCAGCGGCACAGGTACGTTTTTTTTTTATTAATAAATTCCCTGTCACCTCCTCACCCGCATGCATGCCACCCCGCCCCTACTTAGCACCGTGAGCCGCTCCTGAAAACAAACAAAGCTTAAATGGACAATGTTTAGGGCAGGCCTTTTAAAAAAGCATGTTGAAAAGCAGTGCTCTAGACGGGCTCAAAATGAGAATGAACAGCAGTACAGCGGATAGTCTCGCCCACTACAAGAAGAAAAGGCAGCTCTATACAGGAGATAACATCTGAATGAAAAAGTACAAGAAAGGACACTTTTCTGGATAGTCCCTTTCAAGAAAAAAATGTTCCGAATTATATTTAGAAACCTTTAATTTCATGTCTTCACCACCTCAACTCGTCATTTGCTACAGGTATTTTTTTCTATAAATACACCATTATATTTTAATATTGAATAATATTGATTAACTTATAGCAAAAACTCAATTTCAAACTCCATTATACTTTGTATATTTATATGACTATATGGTACGCTACAAACACTGTACATAAAGTCCTTGCCATAAAACACAAAATAAAATGACTCTTAAAAAAAGACTTACTTTAATTTCTGCTTGCACATCAGGATTGCGGATATTTAAATCAGGTTGTTCTTTGAGAAACTGGTGAAAATAGCATTGTTTTCTTATGTCATCGTACTGCCAGGAGGAGTTACCATAAAAACTGACCTGGTCGCAAGAATTACAAAATAACTGAGTTAGCACAGATAGAAAATGTTCTTCAAATCATAGAATAGCTGGACTGTAGTTAACATAAACACGGGCACTGAAACATCCCCTCGTAAATAGCATTGATGCTGGGTACTTTCACTGTTTTTCTGCCAGTTTGCAGATATAGGCTATAAATGGGGAATACCACATGTAAAAATTATTTTGGTAATTTTGCGTGCATTATTGCTGGTGTCGCTGTAGTTTGCATGGGCAGGTACCACTAATTGGTACCTGGTAATACTTTCCCACAGGAGACAACACAATGTGTGCTTAGCTCCTAACAGGCGCTAATGTTTACTACGATTCTTGCCCTGACACAAACCTATTAGCTGTTTTGATTAGACATCCTCAGGGATGCTCTGACACTGGCGTGATATTTTTGGAGCTAATGAACGTTGCAGGATGCCATTGGCTATGCCATAAAAGTAGGTAGAATTGGTACACACCTAGTAGTAGAAATAGTAGTTTGGCAAAACTACATTGAATGTGCAAAAATGGGGAATACAAAGTTTACAAAGCCTTAGTTTGTCTATTGGTTTGTTTATAATTTATATAGTTTTATAGTATTTGCTAATAGTCATAACAAAATCAAAAATGGTGATGGCGAATTCAGTGACTTTTTAGAACTTGAAAGATATTGCTCTCATTCAATTTTTGTTTGCTTGCTCTCTACCAATTTAAGAAAGAAGTTTTCTTTCACTTAATTTTCAGCTGTAGTTATCTTTGGTGCAGCAGGCCAGATATCATCCATTTTTAAATTATTTGATCGAACCCTATCCCTTCTGCATGCTGTGCATCTAAATTGATAGGGATCTCTGTGAACTTTAGGGCCCATATTTATACTTTTTTAGCGCTGCATTGGCGTCACTTTTTGACGCAAAAGCGGCGCAAATACAATTGTATTTTGTAAGTTTGCACCACTTTTGCGTCAAAAAATTACGCCAATGTGGCGCTAAAAAAGTATAGATATGGGCCTAGGTTTCTTTCTCTATAGTGCTGTGGCTTTTTGCCATTTCCTTTGGTCCTGCCTTTTTTTGCATAACAACGTGCTGTATTCTTGTGTTTCCCCTGCCTAGCTCCAGTTTCCCCATACTAATGTGTCTTCCCCTTTTCTACCACACCACCACCATGTCTCTGTGTCTGCCTTGGGTCCATCCTGTTTATCCTTATGTCTCTGTATGCCCCATCTATACTCAGCTTCTTGTACAATACTGGTGTACCCCCATCCCAACCCTGACTTGCTAGTTGCCCTCACCCATCCCAGCATGCCTCCCCCATGACATGGTTGACTTGTGTGAACAATTTTTGTAACTTCAATAAAGCATCCCATTGTCCAACATTACTCGACTCTGCTTCTCACCAAGGCCACCTCAATATCTTGACACTACCTCGTCCTCATCCACCAACACCCTTTAGTGTGCACCAAGTTAGTCGGGGGTTGAGTCTGACATTGTGGGCAGTGGTTCTCAGGCGCTAAGTCAAAACCTCTAGTTTGAAACACTCCAGCAAATACTCTTCTGGAGTTTGACAAATGGCATTAGCAAAGAAGTTTGTTTGGTCAAGTTGGTGTGCTTGGAGCAACAGGCAATTCTTCGGCACCACTCAGCAACAGCAGAACATGAGTATGCACAATCAATGGCTCGTGAAAGCACTTAAAAATGCAAAAAGATAGGTGAACAACAGAGAACATTCCACAACCCTCATCATGGTTGCCATGTTTTGTGACATTATATAATCTATTTAATGGACAATTTGGGGATGCTGTTGATCGCTTATGTTAAAGTAAAGTATATAATTACCCAGTTATTAGGAGTTGCGGCTTCAGTTCCCCCACCAGTGCAGTTGTGCCAGATGTAGTAATCTGTGTATTTTCCTGTCCGATTCCTACTTAGTTGAAACCAGTTGTGCTTATCACTAGTGTGATTTGGTATCAAATCCATCACCAACTTCAACCCTGAAAATATAAAAGAATGACGAGACTTTATTGCGGCAAGTAAACATTCATGAATAAAAAGGCATTGGTAGGTGAATCCCATGACATCACATTTCCTTTTTCTCTGATTGTGAAAGATGATTGGTGCATTCCCAATTTTCGTCGACCATACCTTTATCGTGCATGACAGCAATCAAGTTGTCAAAATCTTTCATGGTTCCAAAGGTTGGATCAATCGCCCTGAAGTCATCCACTGCATAACGGAAATCTTTAATCGAAGATTGATAGAAAGGGGCGATCCAAACTGTCTTTATGTTCAGGTATTGAAAATATTCCAATTTTTCTTGAATGCCTGAAAAATTGAGGTGGTGACCACCAAAAACAACAAGCATTTTATCGTGTATTCTTAACGTTTGCTATACAGGACAACTATATACTGCAAAGAGTTGGATGGATGGATATACATTTGTTAATGCGTATGGATGAGGTGGCAAATAAATTTGCTGAAAAACAAACAGGGCACAATCTATCATGTTGATAAATAACCCTGTGGTGTTTATTCAAAACCATATCAAAATCTGCAAGGGAGAAGCCAGAAACATAAAATATCCCCCACTTTGAACCATGTCCCGAATAAGTCTGGGTGAGCCCTTGAGGCAAGCAAACTTGGCAGTTGTTTGGGAGATTGCTCCCCCTCAGGGAATTCTGAAATTCTTAAACTTACTTTTGTCCATTCTTCTTTGTTTTTTTTTAACTTCCTGCCCTATTCATCCACCATCTATATTCTTTCTTGCCACCCATCTTTCTCTCCATCCATTTATACATCTTACCT
Organism: Pleurodeles waltl; assembly: GCF_031143425.1. Classification (NCBI taxonomy): domain Eukaryota; kingdom Metazoa; phylum Chordata; class Amphibia; order Caudata; family Salamandridae; genus Pleurodeles; species Pleurodeles waltl. The sequence goes on along the minus strand of NC_090444.1, from coordinate 266,965,298 downwards.
TCATTCTTTTTTTCCACCATTATTCTATAATTTCTCTCCATCCATTCATCTTTCTCTCAATGCATCCATCATCCATTCTTCGCTGTCTGTCCCTGCATTAATACATCCATCTATCCATTCTCCTTCCTTCTCACCACTTCTTCTACCCAACCCGCCTTCTCATCCTTCTACCGTAGGAGGCCATATGTATGAGCTTCATGGAGACCAGGGTTTCCAGTCAAAGTTAAAGGAGCCATAAACATCTACTTAAATGTTTCAAGTTACACCGAACTGCCCAGTGACACTCACCCCACTCTTGCTGCTAGAGTGGGGTGTTAATGACGCCCTTGAAAGTCTGGACTGCAGAACCTCCTGTCCAGACAATAGGTCGAATTCTGCATCTAAACATGAGAAAACCAAACCTACCGTGCCTCTCTGGAATGAAAACAGCCTGGATATCCTTGGGGTGGTCATGGTATTGTGATAGCCTGCCATTAACCCATTAGAATGGGATTAGATCGTTCTGATTGTCTGCAAGATAGGCATTCCAAATGGCACTCACACTTTCCAGTCACCCTTGGATTGACAGTTTGGGACAAGATGGACGAACTGGCAATCTTGCAGCATCTCTTGGCCAGATCCCTGTGAACGTGGGCATGGAAAAGAGTCTTGGGAATAGAGGTGTTGCCCAATGATTCGCTTCTGCTCTCCGCACCCCAAAAAAATCCACACTCCTACGTATGGACAAGTTTTATTGCTGATATCTATGCAACTATGTAATCTAAAGTGACAATAGGAGTTTTCAAGTTTTTTAATAGGATAGCAGTTGCCTTGACTTAAGGTATTGTAATGCCTGAACATCGCACCACCTGAATGTTTTAGATATTACCGGACCGGCTTCTCACTTGTTTGGGAGTGTTGCTTTACATATGCCTCAAAACACTAATTAAATATGCTAAAACCTTATGGAAGTATTATGTAATATGGACTGGTATGTGAGAAGGAGACATCAGGCTTTGGAATTAGTTGTGCTGCCAGCTTCAAACTTCAGAAATAGCTTTTTTAGCATATTTGATGTACGCTTTTAGCAGCATGTGTTGATTTCATTGGGTTGACACAGGTAGTAAATATTCTGCCTCTAGGGAAATCATTCAAGTCAGGCTGTACATTGCCTGCTCACAACAGGTTTTATTTAGCAAACCTCTGTTGACTTTCACATGTCTGACTGAAATCATTTATTGCATGGAGCTGTCTGGGGTGAAAATATTTCCACTTTGCGTGGCTCTGCATGGCATAGTAAATCTGGAGTAACACAAGGCAGTGCACGTCACTGTCTTGCGTTACTGTGCCTGGGAAGGCATTCCATGGGTAGAGTGTCCACCCATGGTTTTTGGTGCATTCCCACATTTACTAACACTAGTAAACCTGGGAATGTGTCAAAATGGTACACCTTCCCTTGGGAGGGGTAATGAGGAGAAATGTGTTTATGCAGCACATGTAGAAAGTGGAAAAAGCCTCTTAGGATTGTTTTTGTGCAGGAAAGTATGCCTTCCCATACAAAAACAATCCCACCTGCAACACAGTGGGTGGGGGGGGCAAGGGAACCCTTGCACTATGGTGCAAGGGTGGTGCATTAGTGCTTGGCAGACAGTTGTGCATCAGAGATAGAAGAGGAATGCACCATATCTTAGTAGATATAGCACATTCCTTCCCTCTCCATTTGATGTCGCGAATTACAGCAAGTTGTCTTGCTGCACTGCACTGCATCAAATGTTAGGGAATCTGCACCCCAATACCTCATAAACAGCCACCTGTGTCTACCTGAAGCTCAATCCTACCAACAGCGTATTCCTGCTGTTTGCCAAGAACAATAAGCAAGACATATTGATGGCTTCAGCCCCCAACTTTTACCCAATGTTAAGTCACTTGGATTCATCCTAGACACAAACCTCACCCTCAAGGAACACATTGCCAAGAGGGCGAGGACAACCTGTTACCAACGCTCTCTACTGAAGTAAGTAAAATCAAACTCTACAGGCTCTACTTGCCAGCATGCACCTCTTCAAAACCAGCTACATTGTTTACAAACCCAGCACAGCTTGCCCCCTGGTCTGCCTAGTTGACTATCTTAGCATGGGGCATATTTATACTCTGTTTGCGCTGGATTTGCATCATTATTTTTTTTGCAAATCCGGTGCAAACTTAACTCCATATTCATATTTTGATGCTAGACCCGTTTAGCATCCAATATAGGAGTTAATGTCACGTTTTTTACCGTGGAAACCTACCTTACGTCAATGAGTTGCAAGGTAGGCGTTCCTGGGCAAAAAATTACTCTAAGGCATTTGCACCGAATTTATCGTCCCATGCAAAAATGACGCACGGGAGGAGGAGGGCCTTAAATAATGGCGCTATGCCTGTTTAGCGCCATTATTTAACGCCTGGGTCAGGGCAGGCGTCAGGGGACCTGTGGGCTCATTTCCATGGTCAGAGACCATGGAAGCAGTCCACAGGTGCCCTTCCCTGCACCAAGGGACACCCCCTGCCACCCCCACCCACCCCTGGAGGACACCCAAGGATGGGGGGGGGCCCATCCAAGGTAGGTTCAGGTAAGTAGTTCTATTTTTTTTTTCTAAGTGCCATGGGGGGGCCTTACTTGGGCCCCCTACATGGCACTGTGCCCAATGGCCATGCCCAGGGGACAGATGTACCCTGGGCATGGCCATTGGGCAGAGGGGCATGACTCCTGTCTTTGCTAAGACAGGAGTCATGTCCATGGGTGTTGTGTGTCAAAAGATTACGCTATTCAGGTTAGAGTCAATATTTTTGACGCTAACCTGACTAGCATCATTCTTTGACGCACAACCCCCAGTCTTACTTACGCCTCCCCTGCCCGGTTAGCGTAATTTATTTTGACGCTTACTGGGCCTTAGCACCGGCTAGTGTCATTCCTTGAATATGACGCCCGGCTGGCATCTAGGAATGGCAGTAACAGGAAGTAAACATTTTGACACAAACCTGAGCTAGTGCAGGTTTGCGTCAAAAAGTATAAATCAGGGCTAATCTCTGGTGGCTTTCAACACACCTGCAGCCAGGAAACCATGAGACTGAAAACAAAGGAGTGTAAAATAGGAACAAGGCAACATGCCTTTTCCATCAGTGCACCCAGGATCTAGAACAACACCCCTGTACCCATCAGAACCATCCCAATTCTGCTCCAGTACAGAAGAGAGAAAGGTAAGAGAGAAAAATAAGAAAGTACATACTAGTAAAAGAATAACCTTTTTAAAAATCAGCTTGGGAAGCTCTGGTTAATCATTGATCCCAATGTGTAGGGAAATGTGGCCCATATTGGTGCTGTGCACCCTTTAATAAATATATTGGAGGTCACCTGTAAGTTATTTCTTAAACATTATGGCCCATATTTATACTTTTTGATGCAAAACAGTGCTGGTTTGCGTCATTCCTGAGCGCCAGCCCTGCGACAAATTTATGGAATACCGTAAGCCGGCGCAAAGGGTGGGCTAGTGTCTGGGAAAATGACGTTAGCCAGGTGGGGGTAGCAATATGGGGGAAGGGGGCTTTGCACCAAAAAATGACACTAGGCAGGTTAGAGGCAAAAGAAATGCCTTTACCCAGCCTAGCGTCATTTCCTGACACAAAACTATCCATACCACATGACTCATGTCTTGTAAAAGACAGGAGTCATGCCCACCACCCCAATGGCCAGCACAGGAGGCAAGGGTCCACTGGGCATGGCCACTGCACCCAGTGCCATGTAGGGGGGGCCATTTCAGGGACCCCATATCACTTTAAAAACATTTTTTAAAGTACTTACCTCTACTTACACTACTTACCTGGGATGGGGTCCCCCCCATCCTCTGGTGTCCCTGTGGTGTGGGTGTTCCTGGGGCTTGGGGTGGGCACCTGTGGGCTCTTTCCATGGTGTTTGACCATGGAAATAGGTCCGCAGGTCCCCTAACGCCTGCCCTGACCTAGGCGTTAAAAAATGGTGCTAAGCAGCTTAGCGACATTATTGAGGCCCGCCTCTCCCCCACCGCACAATTTTTGCACGGGAGGATAAATAAGACGCTAGGGGCTTGAGTAATTTTTTGGACGGGAACGCCTGCCTTGCATCTCATTGATGCAAGGTGGTTTCACGCATCCGAAAAATGACTTTAACTCCAATAATTTTGACGCTGGATGGGTCTAGCGTCAAAATATAAAATGACGCAAATTCAGTGCAAAGTATAAATATGCCCCGAAGAGTGGCCTGTGCTGACAATTGATTATGAATGTACAATAAAATATGTACTTCCCAACTGCCCAAACCAGGGAAATTCACCAGTTATACATAACTGACATCAGTATGACTTGCACTGCTGTGATGCACTGCTTGTGACCTCACATATTACATCACTGATGACATCTGAAATCTATGGCGGTGCAAGTTAAACTTATTTCAAGTACGTATAAATGGCAAATTTCCTTGGATTTGTGTTTAATAAAAGTATCAATCAATCAAAAAACTAATAATTTATAGAGCGCACTACTCACCCTTGAGGGTCTCAAGGCGCTTGGGGATGGGGGGCTAGGGGAGGGTCATTGTTCGAACAATCATGTCTTGAGGTTTTTTATGAAGAGCAGGAGGTCTTTGGTTTTGCGGAGGCTGGTGGGGAAGGAGTTCCAGGTTTTGGGGGCGAGGTATGAGAAGGCCCTGCCTCCTGTGGTGGTGCGTTGGATGCATGGGACTGTAGCTAGTGCGAGGTCACAGATTGGAGGTTGCGGGTGCGAGTGTGGAAGTTCACTCTTGCGTTGAGGTAGGTTGGGCCAGTGTTGTGGAGGGATTTGTGTGCATGGATGAGGATCTTGAAAGTGATTCTCTTGTCTAGGGGGAGCCAGTGAAGGGATTTGAGGTGTGGTGAGATTTGTTCATGGTGGGGGAGGTCCAGGATGAGGCGTGCGGCTGTGTTCTGGATTCTCTGGAGTTTGCGTTTGAGTTTGAGTGTGGTGCCGGCATAGAGGGTGTTGGCGTAGTCTAGCCTGCTGCTGATGAGTGCATGGGTGACGGTCTTCCTGGTCTCTGTGGGAATCCATTTGAAGGATTTTTTCAGTGTGCGGAGTGTGTGGAAGCAGGAGGAGGTTACTGCATTGATTTGCAGGGTCAGGGAGAGGGAGGGGTCCAGGATGATGCCGAGGTTGCGTGCGTGGTTTGCGGGGGTGGGTGCGGGGCCTAGGGCGGTGGGCCACCAGGAGTCATCCCATATGGTTTTGTTGGGGCCAAAGATGATGATTTCGGTTTGGTTGGAGTTAAGCTTGAGGTGGTTTGTTGTCATCCAGGTGGCGGTGTCAAGGTGTGGGGGGGGGAGGTTATGAGCCAGGTGGGAGTTCAGGCGTTCTGTGGGGATCTTGTCCCACATGCGGTAGGGCGTGGTGTGTTGGTGGTGGTGTGTGGGGGGTTTGGCGAAGGAGAAGTGCGCGCAGTGGTGGTCGGTCCAGTGGAGGTCGGTGGTGTGGGTGTAGGTTATGTGTTGGCTTGAGGTGAAGATTGCGTCAAGCGTGTGTCCTGCTGAGTGGGTGGGTGCTGTGACCAGTTGTTTGAGTCTGAGGTTGGTGAGGTTGTCTAAAAAAGTAATGCTTTTTCAGGGAATTTCTACGGTTTTCTTAAACGTGAGTTAAAAGCTTACTAGATTGCTACCTTCCTCACATATGTCACTGTAAAATATATATGCATATATATATATCACTGGAAAAACAAAGACGTTACCATTAGGAAATAGAATTAAAAACACCTTAGAAATTCATTAAAAACCAAAGGTTACAGAGACATTATAGTAAGATTCAGACCAGCAGTTATAGTTATAGTTATCTCATGTAACTTTAAACTGCGCCCTAAGGTAACTGTATCTCGCACCCCAGCCATGCACAGTTTTCTCATCCATAAATTCACTACAAATATTGCAGTGATATTATCAATGATCTCATAGAAGATGTCATGACTGGTGTAGTATGTGGGGTAATTAGCAGTGCATGGCAAGAGCGCAGATCTTCCGGTAATCCAACCACTGTTGTGCACAGCCTCTGGCCGTGCAGGGTATTAGTTGGTGGCAGGGCCCTGCATCCAAAACCCTTCACGCAGCCAACCCAATACTGCACACTGCTTTCGGCGGAGTGCTGCAGAGGATTAGCCACAGGGACTTATTTTTTAAAGAGAAGAGGGCAAGATGAGGGCCATGTGGCCCCCCTGTCCGAGCTTGGTAAGGCCCTGGGGACACCATCCCCCAGGGCCACTAAATAAAAATAAAATTAAGGGGAAGGGGGCACGCTCCCTCCCTCCTTGGGCTGAATCAGCCCTAGAGACCCCATTCCCCATTCCTGGGTTCATTTTTAGGGGTATGGGGGCATGTAGCCACCTCCCTCAGTTGTTTTTAGCCATGGTGACCCTATCTCCCGGGGCCCTGCAACATAAATGTGAGAGAGGGGGGCAAACGCCCCCCCTGCTCTGACCAAATGTGTCCCCAGGGACCCCATCCCCAGGGCCTGGCACCATATTTAAAGGGGAGGCATCCATCCCCCTTCCCGGGCTTATTTTGGCCCCAGGTACCCCATCCCCCAGGGCCTGGCTGAATATGCACAGGGGGAGTGGGGCTGAGGGGTCCCTCTCCCTTGGCTGATTTCAGTCCCGGGGACCCCATTCTCCGAGGCCCAGCCAACAAAGGGTGGGTGCCCTGGTGCCCACCCAGGGCATCCACATAACTATCATTGAGGGCTCGTGGGGAGCCCTGAAGCCCCCGCAGCCCTAGCCGGCTTCCCTTATCCAGTGGGAGCCAGTATTGCTCCCGCCCACAGGGAGCAGCTAATTATGCTGCTCCCTGCGGGTGGGAGGAATCTTTTAATCTCTTTCTCTGCCCACTTAAGTGCGGGCAGGGAAACAGATGAAAATTCTGCACCCAGTGGCGGAAGCATTTTTCATGCTCCCACCTGCTGGGAACGGACTTGATGTTTGCTCCCACTTGACAGTTGATTTGAAATTGTTCCAGTGAAACAAGAGCAAACACAGGTTTTCCTGAGGGTGCTAGTGTGTGTGCAGGGACACCCTGAGACATGGGTTGAGCCGGCCCCAGGGGGATGAGGTCCTCAAGGCCATTAACGGCTCAGGGAGTTACCCCCAGGTACAGATGCCACTTGGCAGTTATAGTTAGCATCACGTTTCAATAGGAAAAGCATTTTTTGGTTTGCTTATTACTTAGGTGCTGTTTCATGAATCCTCATTAAACTTTCCAAAACAAGTCTCATCCACATAAGCTCCTTCCTGGAAAGTTTCTAGGTGAACTGATGAAGAAAAAGGGTGGTCCCAAAATGTGTTTTCTCTATTCATGTTTGAAACCGATTGATTCTAAGATAAGATCTGATTGATTGCCACCACTTCAACAAAGATGTGGTAGCAGCCATTTTAGGATTCAGGGACTCAGTCCATGCCCTTTATAAGACTATAAAAACATATAGGGGGCAGAGTAGGGACACCCTGTCTCCCTAGGCATGGTTGGGGTTGGTCTCATAGGCACGAGGGAACTCACTTTCACACAAAATACCCAGCTTCCGCAGGCACCAATGATGGGTGCTAGCTGAGGAGTCAGAAAGGGCAGCAAGAACCCTGGAGCTGCCCCTGCGGCCCTCAACATTTGGCTATGTTGTGATGCCACAGGTGGACATCGGGGTACACACTTAAAAAAAGAATAATAATATATAAATAAATAAGCACCCTTGAAATGATGTAATTTCAGTCATTTTGTGTTTCATTAGGTATGCTATCAATGTAGTTATTGAACATTTCATGAGTGATGCAATATGCAAGGGTAGAAGCAGTGCGTGGTCTGGGCAAAATTTATAGTTACTTTAGGGCATGAGTTATAGTTACTTGAAATAGTTATATCTGGTGAATTTCAATGGTTTTGCATGTTTAAAACAGCATTTTTTACTGACATCTTCACCTAACTATAACATCACTTTAACCTTTGTGTTTTTCAGAGAATTTCTAGGGGTTTATTAACTTAAAGTAATATTTTATTACTATATGCAAAGCCATCACCCACCGCGACGCAGCACTGACCTTTTCCATCTAGTGTAAGGCCCCTGGGGCCTCTTCAGGCTTGTGGAGGAGAGGTTCCACACCCTCCTTCCTCATTTTTTTATACGGCCTCAGGGGATGGTGTTCCTGGGGTCTTTTTAGGTTCAGGTAGAGGGGCTGCGTGCCTCCTCCTCTTAAACAACATATCGACTCTGGGGGGTGGGATCCTTGGGCCTCTAAGAGGATTGGGGAGAGGGGCCAAGCACTGCCTTCCCCCTAAACACAATATATGCACCATGACCCTCCCCCCAGGCCTAGGCCCACCCCGGGGGTAATTTGTTTTAAAAGTGTGGGATCCCAGGACTTTGCTTTTTTTGTAGTGTTATCACAGATTTGTAGATCCTCTGCAAATTTGCATTAACTGCGTGCACATTGCTGAACATATTTGCACAAAAAGAACTCTTTCTGGACCATGATCTATTAAATAAATTATTTTGTTTTCCTCTCACTTGCAGTATGGGTGGCAGCAGTATTTGGGCTGTAGATCGGGAACCCTACTAATCCTGGACTTTTCTGAACACTGGAGAGGCAGTGGAATCCAGGGTAGGGGGGCTTGCGTTAATCCCAGCACATTTTCTTATCAAGAAATGCAGTGAAAACATCAAAACTACGCCTACAAACAGCCCATTATTCTCTCTTTCCATGGGGTGGTTTGGGAGTTTTCTGTCACAAGTTAATGCCCCCCCACACACAAGTGGTGTACTGTTGTTTATCAAGAAAGGTGTGGAACAATGGGTGGTAGAATTTTGATCAATATTTTCAGATTCTGAAACTTTATTTTTCAGAAATGTAAGGAAAATGTCTTATTGTAGTTTGATGTTTAAATGGCATACTGTGTAGGAATAATTGGAAGGATCCATGTAAGCCAGACTGCCCAGGACTTACCCAGGTGTCTCATTTTCAGAAATGTCTGGGGTTGGTATTTTTTTCCTGAGTGCCGGCCACCCCTGGGCCTAAATATTGCAGCTCCACACATCCACTGAGATATTTAAATTAAAAGGAAAATTCTTAGTGATTCCATGTTGCATTTTGGAGCCTTGAGTAATATTCCTACAAACCAAAGATGGGTACCATTTTTGTTGGACGAAGTGTGGGAATACAGCATAGTAAAACATGTGTTATTATCTTTTGTGTGTTTCTCCATTGTAGGCTTCCAAATGTAAGTATGTTTTTAAGAAACAGTGCATGTTGCTAAATTTTCTCTGAATCACATGACATTAAGGGTAACTCCAAATCAAATAAACAGCTGTATAAAGCCACTATTGCTAAACACAGGTTCTTAGGCACATTAAAAAAAACATAGATTTCTTTCATACCCATTTTTTCATTCATTAGATCAAACCTTATGAATTGAGGCATTGTCGCTACACATTAATATAATATTAAAATCATCAGCTTGGTTGATGACTCTGGATATCGCATGTTTACTTACAACTAATAAACCAATAAATATTATCTATCTATGTGACCTAAAAAAGCTGACAGTCATAACATTATATTACTTTTGCAGATCAGATATGGGGGCTACAAATTACAGATGTAACATTGTCCCCTATTTCTAATGTTCCTACTTAGTTTAATTAGTTATATGTTTCAGCACCAAGACTGCCACTTGTCTGTGGCCTACAGTTCCTGCTCCTTCCAGCCTGATCCAGTGGCCGTCATTTGACCAAGTGACATTGCCATTGCCTGAGTTTTCGAGCCCGGGGTTTCCTGCACCCCGCCCACCTCAGGACCTACTGAATGCAGGCTGCAGCATGACTGTGCAGTGCGACCACGTAGCAGATGCATGCAGCAGGTGTGCTGCTGCCGTGCCGCAGGTGCACCAAAGGCAAGCCCATCTGCACCCGTCTGCACCTTGACCAGGCTGAGCACCATGACCCATGGCCCTCCCACCATCCATAGATGTACCATCTCCTAGCTTTACACCCTCAACCCTGGACGCCACAACAAATACTGCCACCCTGCCAACCCACGCTCCATGGTAGGACCTTTCACCTGCACCCACTGCCACATCACCTGCCACAGCACACACGCCAGCCCATTGACCAGCTTTTCCCTGAGCACACCACAGACACCACCTGAAATAAAACACCAAATTGCATGCACCCTTCTCAAAACACACATTCCCTATGCAAACACATCACTGAGCTTTGTATCTTATATCCACCCTCAACCCAACATCCTCTTCCTCACTGAGACCTGGCTCAACCCCACTTCTGTGCCCAATATCGCCACCACACTACCCAAAGTATACAAGATTACTCACCACATTAACAAGCCTGGCGGAGGGATCAGCATCATATACAAGGATTCGGCCAGTGCACCACCACAAATGACATCACCCCAGCCATGGAACTCCTCAACTTCTGACTCCAAACAGACAGTAAAACCATCCTCCAGGATCATGTCCAGCCTTCTGCAACTTCATTGCCTCCCCTCGCCATAGATGCCAACAATGACATTTTCCACAATTACCTTAAATTCCATCTTGACGACCCGAATGACATCAACACTACCAACCTCCTCGACAACATGAACAACATTGGACTCACCCAAACTTGTCCACAACCCCATGCACACTACAAGCCCCATGCTAGACCCCACCTTCAGCGACAGCATCAGGTTCAGCCACACCACGGAGCTCACCTGGATTGACCACTACATCATCCACTTCAACATCACCAGCTTCTGGACCTCCTCCCCCCTGTCTGCCCAACACCCCCCACTGCAGCTAAAGCAAGGTCTCAAAGGACACATGGATCAATGCTCTCAACACTTTCCACCCCATCAACCTCCAAAAACCTAGACCAGAACATCAGAAACTTCAACAATTGAATCACCAGCTGTGCTGCCAACATTGCTCCTATCTGCAACAACACCCACAAAAAATCCACCAAGCAGGCTGGCTGGTACAATGAAGACCTCAGAACTGCTAAGCAACACCGTAAACAACTGGAAAGAAGGTGGTGCACCAACAAGTACACAACCCACAAGATCACCTTCAAGACAGCCCTCTACCACTGACAGTTGAGAGAATTTAAGAAAAAAGCCTTAGCCTCATGCATCAAATCATACTCCAACAACAGCAAAGAACACTTCAACATTGTTAAATAAATCTCCACCCTCTCAGCTACAACAAACAACATTAGCCCCACACAGGAACTCTGCAACAACCTTTCAAGCTTCTTCCACAATAAGATTTCCAACATCCACAGAAACTTGAAACATCAGCCCAAGACCACCAACTTCTTCAAGCAACACAATGACCCCGCTACCACCACCGACATCCGACAAACCGAATGGAGCCAGGTCGCCCACATGACACCGGCTCCATCATGAACTTGGTCCCAACCGACCCATTCCCTCACTACATCTTCAACTTAGACAAAGCCAGAATCAGCCGCATATCACCACCTTATTCAACGCCTCGATTGCCACAGCCACCTTCCCCAAGGACTGGAAACGCAGTTTTGCGTCAAAAAAATGTATACTCCGTTTGCGCCGAAATTGCGTCATTTTTTTTGACGCAATTTTGATGCAAAACTAACTCCATATTTATACTTTGCCGTTAGACGCGTCTAGCGCCAAAGTCCATGGAGTAAGCGTAATTTTTTAGCGTGGACACCTACTTTGCGTTAATTATATGCAAGGTAGGCGTTCCCGTCTAAAAAATCGACTCCGAGGCATGTGCGTGGGATTTATACTCCCGGGCAAAAATCACGCCCGGGAGTGGGCGGGTCAAAAAAAATGACGAACGGCCGCTTTTGCGCCGTTTTTTAGCGCCTGCAAAAGGCAGGTGTTAAGGGACCTGTGGGCTCTGAAGGAGCCCAGAGGTGCCCCCCCCATGCCTCCAGGGACACCCCCTGTCACCCATGCCCACCCCAGGAGGACACCCAAGGCTGGAGGGACCCATCCCAGGGACATTAAGGTAAGTTCAGGTAAGTGTTTTTTTTTTTTTTTGTGGCATAGGGGGGCCTGATTTGTGCCCCCCTACATGCCACTATGCCCAATGACCATGCCCAGGGGACAAATGTCCCCTGGGCATGGCCATTGGGCAAGGGGGCATGACTCCTGTCTTTGCTAAGACAGGAGTCATTTCTATGGGGGTTGGGAGTGAAAAAAAATGGCGCAAATCGGGTTGAGGCGAAAAAATTGCCTCAACCTGACTTGCCCCATTTCTTGACGCCCAAGCCCCATATCCCCCTACGCCGGCGCTGCCTGGTGTACGTCGTTTTTTTTAACGCACACCAGACGGCGCCGCGGCTAACGCCGGCTAACGTCATTCAATAAATACGGCGCCCGCATGGCGCTTCAGAATGGCGTTAGCCGGCGCTAATTTTTTTTACGCAAAACTGCGTTGGCGCAGTTTTGCGTCAAAAAGTATAAATATGGGCCTTAGTTTCATACAATTCTCCTTTGTAATAAAACACTACGTGCAATGTATGCAGTGCACGAGCTTCGATTTGGTTTTACTTTGCTCATTTGCTGACGTAAAGTATAATTCATTTACATGATTTTTTTGTCGAAACACAGGTGAAACACAGCCTTCAGCTACCCTAACATTCTCCATGAGGTTCTGTGCATGCAATAGCCACATTAAAAAATCTGCATCAGAAGTATTCCTTTACAAGTGTTAATTGTCTTCTATCATTTATTATGCGGAAACATGTGCATGCATTGTTTCTACCTTTCAGATCCCCGCCGCCGTCCATGTTGCTGTCCTTGAAGGATCGTGGGTAGACCTGGTAGATGGGACTCGCCTGCCACCAGACGAGACATTTTGGAGACAAGGCTATGATTGCAATTGTCGCCCCGATGATCGCTATGGTACCAACGATGATGAGCCAGAAGATGATCTCCCTCGTCACCCTATACCGCGCCTGGGAGGAGAACTGAAGCAGGACCTCCTTGGGCATCCCAGCGTAGGGCTTCACGATGGTGGATCCGGGTGGCTGCGTTGCGGCATCCTGGATGGCAACTGTGCAGGGTTCAGGGAGCTCTGCCGGGCAGCTGCCGCCCCCCTCCTTCTCCACTAAACCTTCATCTGCAACAAACCCGTTATTAGCGTGACCAACCTTCTCCTTCATCCCAAGAGATTCCACCTTTGTGTCTTCGGACATTTTAGAGTTGGAGTACGTCAACGCCGCCCGCTTCTCTGAGCCCTGTTCCGGAATGGAAGAACTGTTTATCTGTCGAGCTCCCTGACGTGAACTGGAATAAGTAGCTCGCCTGAAACCAAAGGCCGAAGTACTGCCAGGTAAGCAGAAAGCAAAGTTCAGAGAAAGAATGACGGAGAGGCCCCCCCCCCTTTCTTCCAGGGAGCAACCCATTAAGTGCCTAGTGATAATCCAAATAGGGGAGCGGGATCGTCTTTGTGGACTCAGAGCTCACATGTTTCATCTGGGCTGGCTTACTCATTGATCACCAGAACAACAGGCTCCTTCAAGCACTGATAGCTTTACTCTATGTAAACTAAACCACCTTCACCAATCTCCTTTTCACTGAAAGCATTTCCATTTATGTTCCGTGGTAATAAGTGGGAAAAAAGTGATTACTTTCAGCGCTGACTGTTGGAAAGAATTAAACTTCCTTTTACCTCTAGCTTATTATAATATGCTCCACATACACTTTGCAAAAAAAGTTAGCCTCTCCTTTCCAGTATCTCGCAAATACTGGTTTGGTCTAGGGTGGCCACCTTGCATGCATGCAAATTCAGGATGGGACTGTAAAAACTTCAGGACAAAGGGTCAAAATTCAGGACAAACATTCAGGACAAAAAGAGGAGATGCCATGCCCCACTGGTTTAGCAAAACATTTATTTACTATTTTCATATTGCACTACCTATGTACAGTGCTGTGTATGAGATTGAATATACGTATGCTACATTTAGATATGTTCTTGTTCAGTAGTAAATTGATGCCCTTGAGCACAGCGTGAAGGGCATGACCTCTTCCCAAATATATCTAATATTTTGATTATGTCTCTAAACATTTTAATATGCATGGCAAACAGTTTGGGAAACATTAAGGTAAGTTACTTTTTCACCTTCTGCTAGTTTAAGTTGAACAAACATATGTTACTCCCCTGACCCTCCACTAGACGTCACACATAAAGCAATTAATGAGGAGAAGCAGATGGTTTGGGTGACAGACTCACAGCAAATGTAAGGATGTGAGGTAACCACAATTTATCTGTAGTCTCATAGCACCAAGAAGGCCCGACTGCCACATTAGACTGTGCATCAGGGACTCTATAGTTATCTCGGAACTGGGAAATCTGCAGCAAATGATTTTAAGGTTCATTGCTCAGAACCAGATATATAATAAATAGAAGAACAAGGCGGGACAATTCCTAAAATCAGATAGGCACTTCATAAGTAATGGAAAGTATTGCATACCATTAGAGTAGTCTTAGTAGAGGCGCCAGAAACAGAAGAGGCACTGTCAAGTGGTTGAATAAACAGCACCCTCCCAACCTGGCAAACTCTGCTGGTGCGCTTGTCCATTGGTAGTGCTTGGGGAGGTCAGGTAGGGGCTGGGCCCTTGGAATGTTGGGCCCTGGGCCATTGCTCACTATTGAATGTCTAAAAATGAATCTGCAGTCGAGCCAATCCTGAACCAGTGGTGTGGCTCATCCCTAAGTGCCAAGGAGCATGCTGAACCTTCAAAATATTTGGAATACTAATTACACAACAAACAAAATATAAGAATATAATAAAGATTTTAAAATGTAGAAAGTGTTTCTTTAACACATGGAGGTGTTTACACTCACTGTATAACCTGTGCTCACGCTGCGGTAGCTTGGCAGAGAGCAGTCAGGCTTATTATGGGGGAAATGTGTAAAGCAATGGCACAGCACAACCACGCTGAGCAGCACAAATGAGGCTTCACACACTGTGTAAGCATATAAAAATTGTATTCAAGACACACACTGTCAACATGGCATGAGTATCATGTACAGTATCATGTACATCTGGGCATACATCACTTTTAGCAATAGAATTCCCAATATTATGCCCAAATGTGTGTAATATCAATGACAGAATGTACAAGTGAGGAAACAGTAGCCTCCCTGCACCCTCATGAGGTGCCAAATGCTGTCAGCACAAGACCCACCCTAGAGTTTACCAACTTCAATGTAACACTTAAATTCACAGTGCACCCTGGTTCCCAAAGTTACCAGTGATAAGAACATACAAGGTTTGTAACACTTCCACATAGTACTGCAGAATGGGCCACACTAGTAAATCATAATGCTATCCTCAGGAATTCACTTGGCAGAAGAATGAGACCAGCAACACCACGGTGCTGCCCTCACAATCACCCCCACTCACTACAGCGCATTCACTGTGCGCAGCCATGCGGTGCGAATATCAATCGGCTCATGCACATACACACTTGCGCACACTCGCTCCCGGCATCCCTATTGTGGTGCCCTGATATCCGAGTAGTGGATACCACTGTATCTGCAGGCACCCTGGTGCCCAAAGCACCCTCTACCCACGAACTAGCTGCAGCTCCTCAGGTATCCCACCCCACAACAAAACAAAGATTGAGTCAACCTGCCCCTGGAAACTAGGCGGCTCGCAGCCAAACTCACACTTTTCATAATCCTGGGGACAAGGTGAGGGTGGGGGGGGGAGACAACGGCCGATCCAACAACAATTAGCAAGGCCTTTTGGACTCCCAATAGGAGGTTCAATCAGAGGTCTGCAACACACAGGGGGAGTGTACCTCCGCTCGGGCCAGTTCCCTGTAGGGACTTTGCAAATCTCTGTTTTCTCTTTTGAATAGACAGATCCAGGCTCAGAGTTTCTCTCCTCATCCCCACCTTCAGGGCGTCCCACATAACACCCAGCGAGGTTGTACCCCTATTAATCATCAAGAACTCTCTCAGCCAACAGCGCATGTGTTTAATATAGAACTCATCCGGCATGAGTTTTCTATCGAAGGTAAACAGTCCCTGGGGTCCACAAAGTCCTACTAATGGGATTTCAAGAACTAAGGGGTTATGGTCTGACAATAATCAGGGGAATGTTTCTATGTCAGTTCCCACCTCCCCCGAAATAGAGACAAGAAATAGTCCAAGGAACCAGCTTGTTGTGTGGTACTGAATAAAAAGTAAAACCTGGGACCGGAGCCTTGTGTTTATCCCTGATTCCCACAAGTAATTGATCAACCGCCAGTCGCTCTATAGCTTTAAATGTTCCTGTCTTACGTCCCACGTAACCCTGGCATCCCGCAAGATCGCCATTAATCTTCAAATGAATGTTAAAGTCCTCACATACCATCGCCTGTAGAGGCCACTGGGAGAGCAGAGATTTTAGTGTATCAAAAAACGCGGGCTCGTCAACATTAGACCCGTAAACCGTACACAGCGTAAAGCGGGCAGAGCCCATTATACAATCCACAATAGCCCATCAACCCAACTTGCCTGCTAATGAGCACCCAAAATTACCAAGAGAGTTAGTGGCAAGAATTGCTATCCCTCTAAGATGTAATCCCCTTCTCAGAGCAGTTTAATACTGGCAAGCCAAAGACCTTTAAAACCTGACACTTCCCCCAGGGAATATGCGTCTCTTGCAAACAAACAATGTCTGCGCGCATGACCTTATGCCCTAGTTCAGTTCTCAGCCTTTTCTCTTTGTCATTGAGCCCGCGAATGTTGATGGAGCAAATACGAAGATTATCCCCTCTCATTGTGTTGCTTAATGCATTCACTCATTATCATACCCCCAGGTTCTGACAGCCACAGGTACTAGAAACATCCCTAAACTCCAAAAGCACCTGGCCTGATTGAAAAAAGAATTCTGAACTAGCATTTGTACCCCCCTTCTCCCCTCTCCACCCCTCAAAGTGATTCCACTCCTCTCCCCCTCCAATCCCTAACCCCAGGGTCCCCCCCACCAACCTGAGCCCTAAGGGCATATGGATCAAGAGGATCCATTTGCGAAGGAGTGTGGGCTCCCTAACCCAGTCCCCTATAGCCTTTAATAACTTCATTATTTTATGTCATCATTTTATTCATTCTGCCCCTCTTGACGCTAGGTGGATTCCCCACTCTACCATCACAAACTGCAGCATTTAGTCAAGCTTCACACAGCTCAGCCATACTCTCGTCCAGCTTCAAGCTCACCAAGAATTCCTTGGACTTATTTTCAGAAGTAAAAAAGTAAGAACTGTTTTAAGCTGTAACTTTGAGTTTAGCTAGATTCACCAAGAATGCCTGGGTGCAGTTGTCCTGGAAAGCTGGGTTCAGCTGGCACAGGTGCCACCTCTTCTCCACCAGCAGAGGACAGTAATCAGGCCTAACGAAACACTTCTGGCCCTTGGCCGATCTCTTTCGATCTGTTCAAGCCAATTCATACAAAGCTTGTCACAGCAAAAGTTTCCCAAGTAAATAATTATAGCTTTCGGTCTATCATTTCTGTTACCTGGGCTAGACCTTTGTACGAACAGGAACCTGTGTGCTCTTTGGACTTCAACCTCCCAGGACCATTGCAAGAGCTTCGGTAAGGCTTCTTTTAACAATTCCACCACAAACCACAGAATGTTAAATTTCTCAGCCCCTTCTGCAATACCTAGTATACAAAGATAATTGCGTCTCAACCTGTTCTCGAAATCTTCGAGTTTCCATTGCATGTCTTCTATATCTATTTAATAGACTAGAGGGTTCCTTCTGGGCTGTGAGATCATCCTCCACTGTGGAGATACGATTTTCAGCCTCCCCAGTCTGTTGCATGAATTTAGAGCAAGATGTGGCCTCCTGCTGGATAGCCAATTGCATTTTGTGACAAGCAGCTTGAGTTTCCGACTCTCTGCTTTAGTTTCATCCCTATGTGCCATGATACTTTGGTAAATAACATTTAGTGAAGTCCCCTCGAAGATCCCCTGCCCTTCTCACTCTCAGATTTGTTATCTGGGTCAGTGTCACCAAAAACTGGCACAGTTGAATGTCCCAGAGCAGATCCTTGGCCCCAAGGGCTCCTCTGTCTGTATCATTGCCCTCCCTTCTTTTCTTCCACCAAATCGGACCTATACCGGCTGGCCTTGAAGATGGATCTTCAGGTCTTGTTGCCACTCCCCCACTAGATTCAGCTGAGTCTGATACTACATCCTCCCCTGATGAGCTCAAAATATGTGACAAGGAAAAAACATCTCCCCAGTCTCAAGTTCAGCCCCTTCTGTAGCTCCTGAAACTGCCTGCGCTGGCCTAGGAAGTTGCTCATGGGAGTCAGGCATTCCATTCACTTCAGCATTTGGGAGGGAATGCTGCTGGTTTCAGCCTTGAGCCCATTTTGCTGCAGTTCAGCATGCAGCTCACCATGTGTCCAATCAGAATATGATATTTGCAATGTCTGGTCCCCACGCTGCTCTCCTGCGGCTCCCCCTGAATGAATTGAAGATGTGTCCTGTATTGTCCCCTCCACAGTCACCTCTGTGCTTTAGACAGCATTATTGCTGGCAGCATTCTCAATGTGCGAGCCCTCAGCAGAGTCTCTCCACAGGGGGGACCCCAAAAGAAATGTTGACATTATCGACTTTCTAACCTCACCGGTACTGGACGGGTGTCCGTCATCCTTCTTGGTTCCTGGAGCTGAGATGGAGTAGCACATCCCGGCATTCTCTGAGACACTGCATGTCTTTGCTCCTCTCATGAGTTTAGGAGGCATCTCACTTGGACGATGAATAGAGCGCTGGCCATCCTTCCTAGTGAGCCAGCAGGTGGCCCTCAAGCCCAGCATGAGGAGGGAGGCTCTGAACCCTGCAGTGGGTCTCTGAACAAATCCTTGAGGGTGCTGCTGGCTTGGGCTCAGAAACATGAACACGTGTCCCCATATTCCATCAATCATGCTACCGTGTTGTATTCGTCCGCTCTGGGGGGAATCCTCCGTACCACTACAAAGCTGGGAATCAAGCCAGGGAGCCACAACAGCCGTGATTATGGGCTCCGTTAGCCAGACCCAGGCCAGTGCTATGTTAAAACACACACATGTAGTACAGTACACTAAGAGGGCATGGAGATTAGATGCCCAGCAGAATATCTGCAGTGCTCTGTGCTTTCTGTCCTTTTAAATGCAGGCCTGCCTTGCAGCCTGTCTTTAAAAGTTAAATTCATACTATTTGCATGACAGTCCCTATAAGTCCCTAGTACATAAAGGGCATGGAAGTAGAGGCCGAGCCGAATTGCTGCCATTTGCACGTGGGCACTACTGGAGGTTTTCTGTCATTTTTACATGCAGCCTGACTCTGCAAACTGCATTTAAATAGAAATGGTGTCCCAATTCGACATTGGTGCTATGGGCCCTTTAAATGTGGAAGTAGAGGCTATCCTTGTAATATTGTATTTTATTGTAAATATAGTAAGGAAAAGCACAGAAAAGACTTCATGGTCTTAAAAGATTTGTTTTGATACATCCAGCAATTTGACATTTGTGAATTTATCACAACTTGTACAGAAAATAAGTTATACAGCTTTTGTTTCTGTAAGCCAAAATCCAGCCTTCTAAAGCTCCCCTCTGATTGGTCAGTGCTAACATGATTAGAAGAGCTGCTTTGATTAGGTGAAAAGTGGTGCCCAGGGTAGAGGCTATCTGGTGAAGGGCAACTCTGGGGCTAAATGGGAATGCCAGAGGAGGGGGAGGGGTAATAAACCATCAAGCCTCAAAGGAGAGCAGGACAGACAGAGAATGCCAAATCACGTCTGGACCCCTCAGCCAGCTACCAGGCTTAAGGAAATAATTTGCAGATGTTATGAGGAGGACAGCTATGGAAATGAGCCACACTGTGGGTTGGTTTAGTCAGGTCTTACTGCTCTGCTAAAATTTCAGCCATCATGCATTTTGGAAGAATTGTGCTTTCTGGGACAGGAATATGCCACACCTTGGAGGAAGTGGTCATGCATCTGGGTGCCACCCTGCATTCTATTGGTCAGAGTGGATTCGGCTAGTGACATCTCCACCAGTCTCATGACCATCACGTCCCCCCACTCCCAAATGTCTGCTGGGACCGCTGTCTTGTGCTCCTCTGCGTCTGGTGCCAAGATAAGGAAACGCTGTCACTGTGAACGAGACAGGGAATCTGCAATAGAATTGTTGACCCCAGGAATATGCGCAGCTTTAAATATTATATTAAACGTCAAGCAACAATGCATAAACTTCCTCAGCAGCCGCAGTACCCTGAGATCCCTTGCCCTCTGTCTGTTTACCAAGTCAACCACTGTCAAATTATGTACATGGAACATTACTGTTCTGTTGGCCAGTTTGTCCCCCCACACTGACAATGCCACCTGCAGAGGAAAGAATTCCAGGAAGGCAATGCCTCTGCCCTGGTCCAACCATTGTTCAGGCCACGCCACTGTGCACCACCGCCCATCCCAAAAAAGGCCAAAACCAGAGGCTCCCGCCGCGTACGAAAAAATCTGCACATGCCATACAGTGTCTCCTTCCTGAAAGGACATGGATACCCCATTGAAGTGTGTCAAGAAAAGTTCCCAGACCTTGATGTGTTCTATCAAACCTACTGTCAGCTGAATCCTGTGATGAGGGAAGGATGCATCTGACGTTGCCAGACCCATGTGCCTACAGAACGTCCAACCTCCCCGGAACACCCTGCATGCAAAATTGAGGATACCCATAAGTTGTTGTGCCGCGCGCAGTTTGATCTTTTGTCTCAACCTGATGTGCCGCAAACATTTTAAAATTTCTTCAATCTTCACTGCCGGCAGATATGCCATAAAGGCCACAGTGACTAGCTCAATGCCCAAAAAAGTCAGCACACAGCTGGGGCCTTCCGTTTTCTCTGGAGACAGAGAGACCCCTAATTCCAGCGCCAACCGTTCAAAACACTGCAACGCCCGACCACACAACCAAGACCTTGGCTTACCCACAAAAACGAAATTGTCCAAATAGTGTGACACCGTTCGATACCCACTTACCTGAATGAAAATCCACTGCAGGAAGGTACTGAATGCCTCCAACAATGCACAGGAAATCGCGCACCCCAATGGCAGCACTCTGTTCACGTAAATGGCCCCACCCATTTGCACCCCTAGCAAAGAGAAATCCCCAGGGTGGATGGGTAACAGCCTGAAAGCTGCCTTGATGTCGCACTTAGTCAACTCTGCCCCTCTGCCGCACCCCCGTATGAGCCGAATGGCATCGTCCACTGAGGCATACACTACCCGTGTATCCTCTGGTGCGATTAAGTCATTCACTGATGCCCCTTCCGGCCATGACAAATGGAGTATAAGTCGGAATTCCCCTTTGCTGTTTTTAGGGGCCACACCCAAAAGTGAAATCATCAGGTCATCCATAGGCCACTCGTAAAAGGGGGCCGCAATTCTGCCTTCTGCCACTTCCTTACTCAATTTGGCTGGTACCACATCAGGAATGTCTTTTGCTGACCGCAAGTTGTCAGCCCATCTCCTTGTTCACGGCCCTTGCTATCCTACCCGAAACCCTTCTTTGAAACCCTATTCCAATTTGCGCGCCATGTCCGTATCCGGGTACATGCGCAACCAGGGCAGTAACCTAACCAACTTATTTGGAGAAGGTGCCTTTCGGCGCAGGAGCGCCCTGCCCCCCTCTGCCCCTGGTAGATCTCCACTGTTCCACCTGACTGGCAAGTGAAAAAATTGCATAACTGGGTGTCTCCCCACAACATTTGGAACACTCATGCTCAAATTTGCTGGGGTGTCTAGAGCAAAACCCCTTGTTAAAATTCCAACATGCTCCTGAGCTAGGCACTGGGGCCTGTTGTGCCGTACCTGCCCCTCCTTTAGCGGGACGCTGCTGAAAAGGCTAATAGACCACCGGGAGACCACTAGGTGTGTGGGTTGAGTGCTGCGGAATGCGAAGATGCCATCCACTGCATCCATAACCCGTCCACGTCACCCCATGGCTTTTCAGGATTAACGCTCACTCTGGCCCTAAACTCCTCGTCACAGCTAAGCCATGCAAAACCCCCAAAGTGCATTTGGGCCTTGTGGATAATATCTATATACTTAAACATGGCAATGGCCCTGTCCGAGTATTTTTCACAGTAAATGCTATCATAAATCAAAAAGGCAGAGGTCTAATTATCCATGGTTATTGGGACTCTAGGCCTACATGCCAGTTCCCACTCCTACTCCTTAGAGCCTTCTTTAGCTTGGAAATCTCTATGAATGAGCCTAAATACATCAACGTACTCATGTCTCCACATCCTAGCTTTCATCTTGTCTGCTACATGAGAGGCTAATGGCAAAGCTTGTCCCATGGATGGGAGTTGCTTCTTATATCCGTCCCCCTCCTTGGCATCGCCCTCCATCTCCCCACGTGTCGCTGTCTCCCCCTTCCCCTCCCCGCTATTGGTGGTCGACTCTTTGTCCACCACCTGATCCTTGCTGCCTGCCTGTACTGCACCTGTACTGGGCATGCTGTGTATCAAGTCCTCCCCCACTCCAATAGATTTATATTGAGCCATACTGGCCTTGCCCTTCTGGTCATCCAATGGGGACCACCATTCCCCCTTACCTTGCACACCTTGGTCTTGAGTTCCCTTTTCCAACATCGGCTTGCGCCCACGACCCTCCTTGCGTGACCATTAGTGCGCTTGTGCACCAATCTTCGATGCCTGCAAAACATTAAGAGAAGGGGGGTTGCACCACTCTTGTGCCCCTTCTCACTCCCATGCTCCCTCTTTCTCACAAATCCGACCATCTTCCTCAACCTCCAGGTCTTCCTCATAATCCAGCTCTACCACATCCTCTTCGTCCATACCCCACTTGTCATCAGCACCCTCTGCATCCACCACTTCTCACTCTTTTTCCATTCCATGGTCCCTATTGCGTGTGCCATGCGTGTGCTTCATGCGCTCCTGTGGCGTAGAGAAAGCCGCCGAAGACTCCTCTAGTGCTTCTGACCAGTGGCCGTGTTGCACCCCGTTGGTTTCACCACCTTTCTGCCAACCTCTGACGCTGGCTTTGACTCACCACGCCACACCTGGCCGTGTGCACCCATTGCGCTGCCTGACCCATATACCCAACCCCTTAGACCTTCCCCCCCTTACCCCCGTCCTATCCTAATCCTGGCCTTCTCTTTTTGGCCCGAATGCTCCAGTGGCGAGACTAGACTGCGTCTGCTCTCCACAGGGCCCTACATTGCATTTACAGATTACACAGCTTCATTGATCTGCATTTCTTTTCAGGCAGCTGGGACCCTGGCAAGTAGACTTGTGTCTGTGTCAGTAACTCTCTTGGGATCACAGCACAGGAGACCTTTCACTGCAGTCGAGGCGTTTAACTTTAAAATAGGTATTTTAGCATAAAAGTGAAAATTACGGACAAATGCCGTCTGTTTAAAACTTCATCACAGACAACGGACTTCGGGGTTAATTCACAGATAGTCCATGAAAATTTCAGACGGGTGGTCTCTTAGTTTGGGTGGAAGTGAGATTTTCATTCCAAATGGGTATTCTGATGATACAGTATTACCGCACCCAGAGTTTTCCGAAAATGCGTTTCATCAGGTAATACTTTATTGAATTTTATTGAATATGTCTTCAGAAAATCGTTAAGAACGAGAGCTTACGTTTTCTTCTTCACACCACTATTAAATATGCAAAGAAAAGCTCTGCAAGATGTAAACTTATAGACTCTGCATACATTTTTGCATATGAAATTATGGCTCACACATACTACTAGAGATAATCACCCAGTGCGGACAGTGTTTCAGTGGGTTCTACTAGTTTGAAATGTTTTGTGCATAAAAAGAAATTGCACAAGTGAAAGTGAAGAAAAGTCAACACATTTCACACCCTTCATGAAGATCAAAAAACAAGGAAACTCTCACAAATTTGATGTCAAGCAAAAAAATAATATTTGCACATCTCTTTCAGAGGACACTGAGGGGTATATTTATGAGAGGGTTGTGTTACATTTGCACCACACAACGTGGTACATGCATGATGCAAACCCCTAAGTCAGATTTGTGAAGCCATGAAAAGCCACTTTGCATGGCCATGAGTGGCATCAAAAGTCTGGAGTAACGCAATGCAGCGCAAATTACTGCTTTGTATTACTCCGCTCTGTTCCCATGCAACTCCCATAGATTTTGATGCATCCCCAGGGGATGCTTCAAAATCTTAAGCCTCCCTAAGGGAGGTGTAATGATGAGAGATATCTCTATTTCTCCTCGATTCTTCCTTTTTTTATGAATGCTGCATTTTTTAGCACACATAGAAGGAGGAATATGCCACCCAGGATTGTTTTTATGGTGGAAGGTGCCTGTTCCTGCACAAAAACAATCCTGAATTCAACACTGACACCTTTGCACCATGGTGCAAGGGTGCTTGCATTGGCTTATGCAGCCAAAGGGTGTCAACACATAGGAAAGGACAGGCATAAGCCATATTGTGATAAATACGATGCATTCCTGCCCTTTCCCCGTCACGCAGTGCAGAGCAGCAAGGTGATTTGCTGTGCTGCACTTCGTGACTTGGCCATAAATGTGGCCCATAGGCTCAGAATTATAACATTTTTGCACTGGGTTGCATCACAAAAATGTGGTAAACCTCTGAAGAATGTTAATTCTGGATTAACTTTCCAGCGTAACACTTGCTATGTGCTGGAAAGTAGCTCAAAGCAACTCAAGGTAGTGAAAAATTTCTGTTGCAGCTGCAATTTCACTTCTAAAGTCATGCTGGATGTGGAGTGTTGTTATGTTATGTTATGATATGTTCTATGTCATATCATGGGTTTTTTAATAGTGCGCTTCTCACCTGTGAGGTTATCCAGGCGCTATGCAGAAACTGTATTGTGGAGTGCTTTGTAGGTGTTGCCGAGGAGTTTGAAGTGCGTGTACTTCTGTATCGGTAGCCAGTTCCCGAAGGTGTGGTATGATGTGGCTCGGTGACAGAGAGTGAGGGCTAGTCTTGCTACTGCATTTTAAAATGTAAACGGTTTGCAGTCTTCTTGTGAGTTGGTTGGTTACTGCTGCATACACAATGTTCTAATAGTCTAGTCTGCTAATGATGAGGGCTTGGGTGATTGTTCCCAGGTGTTCTCTGGTAGCCACTTGAAGATTGTCTTCAGCATCCCTACGGTGTTAAAGCAGTATTTGGCTACAGTGTTGACTTCGGTGGCCATGTCCAGTTTGTTGTCCAAAATGATTCTGAGGTTTCTTACTTGAAGGCAAGGTGTGGAGGTGAGTCTGAGGTCTGTGGGCCACAAGTGGATTACCATGACGAGGTGTCTTTCATGAAGACCACCACTTTGGTCTTGTCTGAGTTCAGTTTGAGGCAGTTGGATTTAATCCAGGTGGCCACTTTGGACATACATACTGTGAACCTGTTACTGGTGTTGGGTGTTTTATTACAGTTACATGTCATCGGTGTATGTGAGGATGTTTATTTTGTGAATCTTTATGACATCAGCCAGTGGGGTTATGTAGATGTTGAAGAGCATTGGGAGGAGCGCTGTTGGACTCCCCAGATGAGCTGCCATGCTTCAGAGGATTAGGATAGGCATGTTGATGGTTTGGGTTCTTTTGCTGAGAAAGGAACAGATCTACTCAAAGGTGTGTCTAGGGATGTCTGCTTCGTGAAGACGTCAGATCAGAATGGGATGGGAGATGGTTGTCAAAGCCTGCTGATAGGTCTAAGAGGATAAGGGCTGCGACTTCCCCCTCATCGAGGATCATCCAGTTGTCATTTGTTGCTACTTTGAGGGCAGGTTCAGTGCTGTACTGGGGTGTAAATCCTGATTGTGTGGCATCATAAAACTAGTGATTGGTTAGGTATTTGGAGAGGGGCTTGTTGATGGCTTGGTTGGGTAGGGAAGGAGGGACATCGGTTGGTAGTTGGTGAGTTTGGTTGGTTTGACGAGGGTTTCTTTAGGAGGGTATTGACAGCTGTGTCTTCCCATTGTTCTGGAAAGATGGCTGTGCTGATGTAGGTGTTGAGGCTAGGGTTGAGGGCCTTACTGATATAGGTTGCTCATTTGTCAAAGGCGTGATGGGAGAAAAGATCTACCGGGCCCCAAAGTGTATCTTCTTCATGATTGCTGTGGTTTCCTCTGTGCTGATGGTGTACCATCTGGTGATTATGTTGTTTGCCTTTATCACTGGGAGACTTCTGGTTAGAGCCAAGGGTCTGGTTGTGGGAAATAAAGTTGCTGTGTATGATTGTGATCTTGCTGGAAAGGTAGTTTGATAGGTTTCTACAGAGATCTTGGATGGAGCTGATGTTGCAGGTGCCAGCTGTGGGTGTGGTGAAGTTCTTAACGATTGCGAAGATTTCTTTGCTGCTGTTAGAGCTTGCATTTATTTGTTCGACTAGAGCCTTCCTTTTAGTTTTGCAGACTGGTTGGTGGTACTTGTTTTCTGGGTGTCTATGAAAGTAACTTTTTAACACTTTCCATGGCTCTTTCAGCATTTCCCTTCCAGTTGTTTGCAGTGTCGCTAAGCCATTTTGAGGTTTTCAGTGTACCAGCTGGCTTGTGTTCTAGTTTTTGCTGTGTGGCTTTGTTTCATGAGTTCCAGAGTGTCAGCTTAGTTGTTGATCTAGTTGTTGAAGTTTTGGGTGTCGTGTTCTCGGAGGTCCAAGTGTTCCTGTTTATTCTTGTGCAGAATGGACATCCAATCCACTTATGTTAGGTTGTTCCAGTGTCTGTATTCTGGGCCCACTGTGGGGGTTCTTCTGCATTGACGGATGTTGATTGTGAAACTGCTATGGCATGGTCAGTCCAGCTGATGATTCTGGGTGTGTTCATCACGTTGTTGAAGGATGTGATGACAAGATTAAGGATGTGTCAGGTGGCGTGATTGGGCTCCGTGGCTCCTTGGGTTAGTAATAGGTTTTCAAGGTCGTTAAGAAAGGCAGATGAGTTGGATAAGTCAGGTCTTTTAGATAGACTTCAGACTTTTCAGAAGGGGCCACAATGTGAACAGTATTCCTCCTTGCTCTCACTTCTGTACCTTCAGTCTTATAGTTCATATAAGATACCATCGCTGTTAGGTCCTGCAACTATTTCTCATGACTAAGAGCCACTGGTTTCAGTTCATTGTGGGTCATCTCACCTTTAGTAACCAATTCCAAGATCTTCCCCTGGACTTCGTGGAGTAAGCTGAAGTCTATCACTATAGAGTCAATCTTCTCCTCAGTAGTCTCTTTGGCTGAGTTGATTACCAACAGAATTAAGTCTAATTTGTCACCTTTTTCCTCTAGTGGGGACCCTCCTTCAGTCATGTTCTGGGTGCACTGTGGATTCTTTTATACCCCAACCTGCGCAGATGATGTACCTGCCTCACTGGGTTTGATGTGTCTCCCCATTGTGGCTATAGTTCAGAGCAGGCCATGCTTAAGTACCCCCACAGCAGGGGTGAGTTCAGTTTTGGGTACCCAAAGGAATTCTACCCATCTTAAGCACCCAGGGGTTGATCCATGAAAGTCTGCCCCAAGAAAAGGGGTTGCTAAGTTATCAGTACCCAGTCACAGTTGTGCAGCACCCTACACATTCAGCTGAGTTGTGGCCCTGCTAGTCTGAATGTATTGTGAGGATCATCCACGTGTCAGGTCCCAACTAAGGGTCTTGTCAAGGTGTGCCTGCCCCCACCCGCATTCGGGTGAAGTTACATCCTATTCATGCATAAGGGGGCTAACTTGTTGCATTCAGTCAGCAATCACTTCATCTCATAGATTTGTAAAAAGAATAAAGGTGGAGGGTGGGGGACACCTCAGCTAGTCACGCCCATGTTATACAGTGCCCACTAAAAGTGAGAACTTCATATTAGGATGACAGAACTTGAGGACGAGGGGGCTGAGTCAGTCAATACAATTAGAAACTGTTGGCCAAATGACTGGCTAGTTCACAGTGCCTCACCTGAACCCCCAACCTTCTCAGGATGACAGATGATTTTGGCAACCTCAGAAATAATACTCTGACTCCCAAAGAAGTCATGGAAACAGATCTTGCTCTTTCGTTGCTTCTACTCATACATGCCCAAGGTAAACACAAGAAAGATATGAAGAAAGGTTTTCAGATATTTATTCAAAGAGTCATATTCTTGCATAAAGAGAAGGAGCTGCATTATTAGGCAGATTAAACAAAGCATGGTAACCAGCGTTACTAACATGGTGAAAAGAATAAACAGTCCAACCATGGTAATCTTAGATCTATATCTTCCTACCTATCACTACCTAAACTATGAGAGCATAGTGGGTGTACCTTGTACCTCTGCCCGATCTAAGAGGATAGCTTGAGACCCCCATACCTGTAGAGCTGAGCCTCTCTGCCAGATGGAAGATCAAATTCAGCAGAGCTGAATGCAGAACACAGGATTTGTTCCAGGACAGTAGTGTCCGGAGTGCTCCTCTGACTCCTGATGGGCAGTTCACCGTTTACATACTCAAAACCACATTGAGTTAGAGATGCAGCTCTGGTGTCATGATATGTTGAGGTTTCAGGAGCTATCTCCACAGCCAATACAAGCATCAGGATATCGTGTTCTATGTTCCTAGCCTTGAACTGTGTGTAGAGATTACATGTTGAGAAAGGATTACTAAAAACAAGCAACATGGAATAATATTGTGCAAACAAATGTGTATAAAATGCAGTTACTAAAAACAATGTCAGCCTAAAACTTATGAAATATAAAATGTAAAGCTAAACTAAAAATAGAGAACTAAAGTGGGCCCAAGAAAGCTTCACAACACCCCAGTGGGCAACAAGCCATCAAACCTGCTTCTGATTTCTGCCTCAAGAAGGAAATCAGGCAGCTCCAGGGCAGGGCCTGTCTCCCTGCTAATATTCAGCCCCCATCAAGGACCACAACTGCAGTCTGTCCTCCCGCCTCTTCTTGACAGTTAAGGGCCCTACTGTGGCTCACACCCCCGTCCCCCTAGGGTATAAAACAGTTCCCAAAACATTGGTGCTTTTTCTTAAACCCCAGAGGGCCTGGGCTATGAAAGGGAAGGTTAAGGTGCACTGTATTATTATAAACCCATCCTTCTCCACAGCATGTAAACCACAGAGGTGCAGTTCTGCCTCACCCTCTCTTCCTTAGCCTGGGGCTGCTGGATGCACTTTCAGCCTCAGCTGCAGTTTCTGGCAATGCTACCGCAAGACTCAGCCATTAGGTTCTGGGTTGCTTGTCTCCAAACTTAAGGCACGCTCTTCCTATACAGTGGATCGTGACCCAAGCGGGTCATGCCTTAACGCCACTGTTCCTCTGCAATATATAGGTCCTTGCTTTGGCCACTATTTTGTATATCCAACCGCTACAACTTTCATTTCCCCTGCAATCCAGCACACTCTTGTGCTTCCCTTTCCATACTCAGGGGTAATTCTGTGCTGTTTGCAGGAACATTCAATACATTCATCAGCAAATTGCATGTGTATTGTGTCTACTGGGCCAGAGCTCTTAAGAAAAGCAAGTCACAGCATCCTGAGTCAGGCAATGCTTCCAGCCATCTTTGAAAGCTTACTGTAAAACATTTGTACTAAAAGCATTCGCATGCTTAAGCATACATGCACATATCCATTTGCATTCAACACAAGAGCTTGTGAGGCTTGGCAGGTGTGGCCAGTTTTTGTTTCATTTCACCCTTGGAAGTGTGATAATTATCTCTTTGCCATTCATTTATTTTCCTCATTGAAATTTCAGGTATATATGTTAGCATTAGCCATATGATAACAGGCTTGAGTGCATGAGGAATAGGTTTACACAGTGAACACATGGCCTAGTGCCACTGCACCTGCCTGCCTATTGATAGCTACACCCCTGAAAGACATGCAGAAATATTTGGGGTAATTTACAGGTAGTATTGTATGGCACCTTGGAAATCACCAGAGTGCCCGAGGGCTAGAATCAAAGGAACATATTAGAAACTTCAACAGAAGTAGAGAGAGAGTCACTGCCTAATGTTTGAGAAGATGATTTCTATCTAGAGGTATGTCTTTGGTACTTCCTCTATATCAGGATAGTGGGTAGCTAGAAGGTGAAGTGATAATGTTCTATAAAGATATGTTTTCCCTTGCTTCCTGACCTGTAGGACTGTGGAAGCCGTTTTGATGGTGATAGGGATGTTTTTTCAGATTCTGGTTGTGTGTTTTGAGAAGGCTGGTCTTCTGGTCTTTTTTTTCTTCCCGGTTTTGTTTCCATTCTGGTGCTGTGTTGTCTCCTGGTGCAGCTTCGTCCACTTAAGATGGCTTGCTACTCAGTCAAGTATGCTGAAGACGTTTCTGATGGCCTTAGAGGTGAGAAAACTGGTTTGGAAGATAATGGATGCCTGAAGGCCTACAAGGTTCCCATTAAGAAGAGGAGTCATGTTACTGAGGTTACCTCACTAACCCTAATGGGGTTTCTCTGCCGCTTAGTTGCGCTATACCAAGGGAAGGAGTACAGATGGTGTGCAGAGTGGATGCAGGAGTCTGTGCCTTAGGAAAAAGGAGGTGTTATATGGTAAACCAGCTGGGTCTGTGACATACATGAGGAGACACTTCTTACAGGCACAACCACAGACATTTCACATTTTAAAACCACACTATTGTTCAGTAATTTCTCTAACAAACTCTTGTTTTATTTTTTATTTTTACATCTGTATATCAAAGCACTTCCAGGTGTCTTTTCTCTTTATAAGGAGAATCAAAGTGCTTCCAAGTGCATTGCTAATGAAGAAATATACAAAATCACAATCGATAGCTTTAGTCTCTTACATGAGTAAATGTGACTTTTTTTTTTTCTTTTTAACTAAACAGCCTACAGCTGCCACAATTACTACAGCAGTTTCAGATCAAGTCCCCAGTAACCTCATTGCCCTTTCTCCTTACTTTTAAACAGACATCCAATGATCCTTGACTCAGCTGGACTTGTGTTCTGAAAAGTTATTTATTTCAGTATGTATATTTGTGGCTTCCAATAGCGTTCCTAGATGTTGCCCTAGTCATTTTATTTCACTGTACTTCATATTCACAACATATTACCCAATCTTTCATTAAATCTACATGATAATGTGTTTCTTTGTCTATATATACCAAAGTTCCAAGTTGGCTTGATACTGCTCTTGATTGCCTTCTCATGCAAATACTGAAATGTCTTTTAAAACCTGGAATTGCTTCTGTTCAGTTTATGGCCTTGATCTTTAAAATGCTAAGCAATTGGTGATTTGAAATTGTTGATCCGCATGCTACTTTTATGTTCACCCTATCCAATTTTGACAGGGTTTTTTGTTTTACCTATATAATTTAGGCTACAAGGACATTTTACATGGTAAAGTCAATAATGTGTTATTCATGTAGCATAATTTAAAAAAAAAATTGTCTAGGTCGATGATGATGACCCACAAGTGACTTGTTAACATTTTTGCGATGTCCGCGTTGCTGGCATGGAAAAGGTGTCTTTCCTACTCATTTGTGTACTTTTTCTTTGTCTGTATAACATTTTGATGGTGCCACAACAGATGAGATTTGCAGATTTTTGTTATCCAGCAATTAGATTTTCCACAAAAACTCCATTCAATTATTGATCCACCTGCAAGACATACCAATGTGTCTGTATAATTATTTAGGTAAAGCAGGAAGATGTTGACTATTTCATAACATATCTGTAGAACCCACTTCTGAGGCCCAGGACTTGAAGGGGTAGCCCGGACAAGGGTAGGACTCACAGATGGCAGAGTCTAGCAGCACCAGGAGAGTTGCAGGCAGTCTTTAATGTCCCTGACACTGCAGACGAAGAGGGGACAGGCCAGCAAGCCCTTGGAGACTCTTGGGTCAAGGATGTAGAGAGCAAGTCTGGTCCCTCTCACTGAAGGACAGAAAATGCCATTTCTATGGCGCTCGATAAAAAATATTGTTTTTTTTTAACTGATCACCTTCACTTAGATTTGTACATCCATGTAACAACATTGTTGCCTTTTCCATGCAAGGGTGAATTTAATTAGGTCTTATTCTTTATTTAGTTGAGCTAAATCATTTTCCAATTTAATTGATTCACCTTCCAAGATTAGAAACTTTTTGTCTATGTGTCTTTCAGAATAAGTAAGAAAGTCCTTTCAACCATTGTTTTCATTATATTTTCCTTCTCACATCTATGCATGAATTAATTACAATATGAAGGGGTTGGCATTGTACCCATTAAAGTCCAGGAAATTTGTAAATAATATGTAACATATGCGTGAAACATTACACAGCAACACAATGTACAACAATTGATGTAGAAATATTTAATTTGTACCTTTGATGTCTTTTCTGAGAATGATCCATTCCAGGCTTTCAGTCCCTTGTTAGTAGGTATGCTCATCTATACATTGGTTACATCTGTAATAAACATAGTACTATCATTATCTTTAAAATTGATTTGTTTCAACTTATTTAGGAAATCAGTCATGTCCTTTATATGTTTCAATTTTACACAGCAGAGTTTGAATAAAGTACTGATGTAAATATAGAAAGATTGTAATATTGATTTCACCCCTGATATAATGGGTCAACATGATTGGTTATAGAATTGTTGGGATCCTATATCTGATAGGCCTTCTTTGATCTATCTGCTGGAAAAATCTCTTTGTCTTGCAACTTATTCAGCCCCTGCTCACTTTTTCTTATAAGACTCAATGAATGATCTCTTTGTATTCTTGTGTTGAGTCTTGTGTAAGTGCCACATAAATGTTGGTTTCCGCTAAATGTTCTCTAACTTTAACTACATACATCCAAAATCACAAGCATTCCACCTTTATCTGCACTTCTAAGGATTATTCTTTAATTACCTCTTGCTTTTGTCATAATTCAGTGTCAGATAATGTTCTAACAAATTTGTTGATAAGACAACAGTTTTTGGCGACTGAGATGTGAACTTAGGGCCATATTTACAAGGCCCTTTGCGCTGCCGTAATGTCACTTTTAGTGACGGTCTGGTGGTGCACACTGCACGGCCATATTTAAAAGGCCACCTAAAGCCACCCTGCATGGCTTTTCATGGCCTTGTAAATATGGACTGAGGCAATGCAGCACAAGTCCCTGTGTTGACTCACTCTGCGACAGGGAGGCATTCCATAGGTGTTGCGGTGGGTGTTCCCATGCAACACCCATGAATTTTTACATATTCCTAGATTTACATGGATTTGAAAACCAGGTCAGGAGTAAGGGAGGCGCAACACCTTTATTTCTCCTTGTTTTTCCTTTTTCTATGTGTGCTGCATCCTGCAGCACACATAGAAAGAGAAAAACACCTCTTGTGATTGTTTTATTGTACAAAAACAATCATCCCCGCAATGCAGATACCCTTGCACCATGGTGCAATGGTGCCTGCGTTGCCGCAAGGCATCCTATTGTGCGCCAACGTAGGGGAAAAGGACAGGAATCTGCTGTATCTTGTAGATATAGGGCATTCCTGCCCTTTTCTTTCGACGCACGGCAGCACAGCAAGAAGGTTTGCTACGCCAAAAGCTTGTAAAAGCTTGCAAATATGGCCCTTAATGTTGAACTCTTCAAAAGAATATGTTAAAATACACTTTTAATTTATTTGTTCACAGTTTTCTGTAAAACTCCAATGTTTTATCCAGTGTTGCATGTTGGATCATAACCTACTTTCAAAATGAAATAATTGTTCGATATGCAAATAATGAAATGTAACAACAAGCCATGAAGAATGGAAGTACATTTTTAGGGACGTCACTGAAAAGTAGAGTGATTTTACACATTTGTCCATGCACCTTGGGTTTAGAGAATATGCCTCCTTCAGCATGTCAACTTATGCATAGATTGACTCGGCGTGTGGTCCACAAACAAGTAGTGCCAAGGAGAATAAGGAAATTATTCAATCGGAGAGAAAGTGGGGCCATCACTACTTCATTAATGTTTAAAGAAGTTGGATCTATCACTGTTTCTGGTGGCAAGTGACACAATAAAGCATGGGATTCAAAACATAAGGGGGCTTATTTACAAGCCCCTTGCGCCACAGGTGCGTCATTTTTCCCCATATAAAAAGTGACGCACAGGTGGCGCAAGGGGCTTTAAATAAGCCCCAAAGTGTGTAAGCCAAGTACTACTGTATCACTTCAGCGGAGGAAGTCAAGACTGAATCCTCCTAGGAAGAGATAGAATATAATGCGGCGAGAGCTCTGTGATCAGTGGTGGCTGGCACCGAACAGGGGTGATGGGGCGGGACACAGCGCAAAGGGACGGGGAACATATTAAATAAATACATTTAAAAAAAACAAAAGCACTTAACTTAGAAGGGAGATGCCTTAGTCTTCCCTCCGTCCTCTTCCTCTTCCCAGCTGCACAGGCTCCCAGCCAATCACGATGCTGCTGAAAGCAGCATCATGATTGGTCTGAGCGACCTGCTTCCCCGCTCTGACTGGCAATGGGAGCATGTGCATATTCTCTAACCGGCTGTGCTGTACAGCCGGGTAGAGAACATGCAAAGTGCGCCGGCCAAAAAGACATGCGCACTTTGTATGCACATAGCCCTCCTCGGGCCCCCTCCTTCCAGCCCAGCCCGGCTCCGTTCTGCCCTTCAAGGAAAAATAAAAGTATAATAACTTACTGTACGTTATTATAATTTTCTTTTTTCTTTTTGCACAAACCAGTGGGGCGAAGCTCTTCCGCCTTAGCGGAGGAGCTGCCCCTGTCTGTGATTAGGGAAATCTGGGCAAAGATCAGTGTCATAGATGAAACCATTGGAAGGAAGGCTTTTATCTATTTCCTGAAGATGATTTATTTAACTTTTGTGTAAAACTCTACAAGGGAGGCAGGAAGCTAGGCGCTGCTCTGGAGGAAGTACGTTCCAAATAAGGAAGGCGCCCAGGGGAACGATCGATGCATAGAGTGTTGCTTCCTGAATCCCAGACTTTCCAGGCAGAGTACATGTAGTTTGAGTTGATGGACACGAAGAAAGGGGATAGAGTAGGCTTGTGCCTGAAATCTGTCCAGCTGCTGCATATTGTATGGCCTTTAAGGGTGTCCGTGTCAGCAGGGTGTACCAATAACCTGTCCTATACAGAACCAGAGCTTGCACTCTGATGTGAAGATAAGAACGTAAATGTAGCTATTTAGCTTACTTAGCAGTTTTCACTATTTTCTGACTATTTGTCAAAAGCAGTGTTGGATGTGCACTTTACTCTTCTTGCTTTCATAGTCTAGAATTCGTTGCCAGTTGGATTAGGATCATTGCTTCCCTGAGTAAAGTGAGACTTGGCTATTGTCCCAGGCATTGAAATCTCTGTGGCAAAGCTTATTGATGCTAAGGTAGTCACTACTATCAAAATGTGGCATTTCGCTACACTCCAGCATGAAACTTGCCTTACTCTTCGGCCCACTTGATATAACAATGCCCCTTCATGTCATGTAATGTGACATAAGATTTTTTGAGGGTCCAAATCGGAAGTTAGGGGAAGGCGTCAGCCTCAGACTCCAAAGAGAAATTGGTTACCTTCATTTTCGGAAATTTCTAAAAGCCACGTTTTTCAAACAGACCTTCAACATGTGAGCTACAGAAGAATGACAAATGTAGGATGTACCTATGCTTTGAATGGATTTCATCTTTCATGCGCTCTGTTCTTCCCATTGCACTGTTTTTCCTTGCTGTGCCAATGCTTTGAAATTATCCAGGAGATGTATACAATAAATTTACAATTCACAATAAATAAATGAAGAAATTTACCAAACCTGCTTGAACCAAGAACGAAAAGTAAAAATAGCAAACTATATAACACCATTTAGTACTCATCTACAGCAGTTTTCTTAAGAATCCAGTCATAGATAAGGTGGTATAACTCTACAACTGCACCCCAGTCTGAACTCTAAATGAAGTGTCTGGGAACTGATTCGGGCATCCCTGAGCATGCAAAGGTTACAGGGAACCAATTCAGTCAATGGGGGCCTTCTACCTATAAATTCCAGGGGCATGACCTTCTAAAAGACCCAAAACTGAGCTTTAAAGACAACTTTTCAGCACTTCCTCCTTAGTGTAGCAGAAGTGGTCTGGTATAAGAGATTCGGGACCTTGCACACAGTAGCATAACAAAACCCAAAGAGGACCCCTTGCAAAGTACCTGTAGAGTGTTCTGTGCTGAGGAGGCCTCCTGGAGCTCTCCCCTCCGCACCACAGAGGACTTTGTTACACCCCTATCAGTACAACAACTTTAGTGCACAACCCATCAGTACCCAAACTGTGCTTTAACTTAAAAATGTAAATCATTAATTTATTCTTAATACAGCAGGATAATACACATCTAATAACCAGATTGAGTCATTTCCAGATTGTTTCGAGGATAATCACACTGTTAGAAATGGGGTCTTTGGTTGGTAGTCAGGTTATCCCCTGTCCAGGCAAGGACCCTCACTCTAGTCAGGGTAAAGGAGAATCACCCTCAGCTAACCCCTGCTCACACCCTTGGTAGCTTGGAACGAGCAGGAAGGCTTAACTTCAGAGTGCTACATGTAAAGTATTTGTACCAACACACACAGTAACTTAATGAAAACACTACAAAATGACACAACACAGGTTTAGAAAAATAGAAAATATTTATCTAAACAAAACAAGACCAAAACGACAAAAATCCAACATACACAAGTCAAGTTATTGATTAAAAAGCAAAAAAAGTCTGAAATCCTTGAGAAAACAGGCAAAACACTGTTAGCATTGAAATGTACCTGGGTAGTGTCAAAATAACATGCATGGGTGTCAAAAAAGGTAAGCAGTGCGTCGATTTCTCACCCGCAAGCCAGAAAGTGCGTCATTTCTCCTTCTCCGGTCCGGTCCGCACACAGCAAGGTTTGCGTCGAAAATCCTGCCACACAGTATCAACAAAACTTCGCAATGTTGGTTGCGATGTTAACAGCCTCCGTCGGCGCGTCTTGCTTCCAGCTACGTGTGTTGATTTTCTAGCTGCGATGCTGATGGAGCATCGATTTCTGCCGCAAAGCCGGCGGCGCGTCGTTTTTCAGCAGTGTCTCGGAAGGTGCGTCAAAATTTCCCCGCACGGCAGTCTGTGCGTGGTTTTTCAGTCTAGGTCTGCCAGCTTCACCTTTCAAGGCCCCAGGAACTGGATAGGGCACCACTTGGCAGGAGTCACAGCAGAGAGTCCAGGTGCTGGCAGGAGAAGTCTTTGATGGCCCTGAGACTTCAACAACAGGAGGCAAGTTCAGGACAAGCCCTTGGAGATTTCTTCACAAGCAGGAAGGCACACAAAGTCCAGTCTTTGTCCTCTTGCCCAGGCAGAAGCAGCAACTGCAGAATAGCTCCAAAAAGCACAGTCTCAGGCAGGGCAAGGCTTCTCCTCAGCTCTTCTGCTCTTCTTCAGGCAGAGGTTCCTCTTGATGTCCAGAAGTGATCTAAAGTCTGTGGTTTTGGGTGCCCTTCTTATACCCATTTTGCCCTTTGAAGTAGGCTTGCTTCAAGAGAAAGTCTCTGTTGTTAGTGAAATCCTGCCTTGCCCACGCCAGGCCCCAGACACACATACAAATCATTGGCCCCCCCTCAGATTTTTTTCACAATTATTTTATAAAGTTGTCAATGTTTAAAAATGTCTACCCTATTTAAACATTGCAGTTAAGTACTACTATCTTTTTAAAATGCAGTGAAATGCTTCTGCTTAAAACAATGGCCTGTTATCTGTGGAATGCTTCTTTTGGCCAGAGTCTGGCAATCCCTCCCACCCCCCGGGTTCACTTGGGGGCCCGCACCCAGTTTGAAGACCTCTGGTCTAGAGAGAGGTGCAAACAGTCCAATTGTCAAACTGACCCAGACAGGGAATCCACAAAGAGGCAGAGTCACAGAATGGTTTAAGCAGGAAAATACCCACTTTCTAAAAGTGACATTTTCAAACACACAATCTTAAAACCAACTTTACTAAAAGATGTATTTTTAAATTGTGAGCTCAGAGGCCCCAAACTCCACAGGGCATATTTATACTCTGTTTGCGCCGGAATTGCGTCGTTTTTTTGGACGCAATTTCGACGCAAAACTAACTCCATATTTATACTTTGGCGTTAGATGCGTCTAGCGCCAAAGTCCATGGAGTTAGCATCATTTTTTAGCGTGGACACCTACTTTGCGTTAATTATATGCAAGGTAGACGTTCCCGTCTAAAAAATCGACTCCGAGGCATGTGCGTCGGATTTATACTCCCGGGCAAAATTCATGCCCGGGAGTGGGCGGGTCAAAAAAAATGACGTACGGCCGCTTTTGCGCCGTTTTTTACCGCCTGCAAAAGGCAGGCGTTAAGGGACCTGTGGGCTCGGAAGGAGCCCAGAGGTGCCCTCCCATGCCCCCAGGGACACCCCCTGTCACCCTTGCCCACCCCAGGAGGACACCCAAGGCTGGAGGGACCCATCCCAGGGACATTAAGGTAAGTTCAGGTAAGTGTTTTTTTTTTTTTTTTTTTGTGGCATAGGGGGGCCTGATTTGTGCCCCCCTACATGCCACTATGCCCAATGGCCATGCCCAGGGGACAGAAGTCCCCTGGGCATGGCCATTGGGCAAGGGGGCATGACTCCTGTCTTTGCTAAGACAGGAGTCATTTCTATGGGGGTTGGGAGTGAAAAAAAATGGCGCAAATCGGGTTGAGGCGAAAAAATTGCCTCAACCTGAATTGCCCCATTTCTTGACGCCCAAGCCCCATATCCCCCTACGCCGGCGCTGCCTGGTGTACGTCGTTTTTTTTAACGCACAACAGACGGCGCCGGCGGCTAACGCCGGCTAACGTCATTCAATAAATACGGCGCCCGCATGGCGCTTCAGAATGGCGTTAGCCGGCGCTAATTTTTTTGACGCAAAACTGCGTTAGCGCAGTTTTGCGTCAAAAAGTATAAATATGGGCCCACATGTCTATCTGCTCCCAAAGGGAATCTACACTTTAATCAGATTTAAAGGTAGCCCGTTGTTAACCTATGAGAGGGATAGGCCTTGCGACAGTGAAAACCGAATTTGGCAAGTTTCACTGTCAGGACATATAAAACACATTAGTATATGTCCTACCTTAAGCATACACTGCACCCTGCCCATGGGGCTACCTAGGGCCTACCTTAGGGGTGTCTTACATGTAAGAAAAGGGAAGGTTAAGGCCTGGCAAGTGGGTACACTTGCCAAGTCGAATTGGCAGTTACAATCCACACACGCAGACACTACAATGGCAGGTCTGAGCCATGTTTACAGGACTACTGATGTGGGTGGCACAACCAGTGCTGCAGGACGACTAGTAGCATTTGATTTACAGGCCCTGGGCACCTCTAGTGCACTCTACTAGGGACTTACCAGTAAATCAAATATGTCAATCATGGAAAGCCAATTACATACACATTTTATACAGGAGCACTTGCACTTTAGCACTGGTTAGCAGTGGTAAAGTGCCCAGAGTAACAAAAACAGCAAAAGCAGAGTCCAGCACACATCAACAACCTGGGAAACAGAGGCAAAATGTTAAGGAAAACCACGCCAAGGATGAAAAGTCTAACACACACTCTATGGCTGACAATATTTGTTATTCTCTGCTAAAAGTCTGTTATACCCTATGTATGGGGAACAGGTCCTGCCTCCCACAGTGTCTCTGTGCTTCTTCCTCGTAAGTTGCTCTGGTGCATCTTAGGATTCAGTCTGTGGTACACACTTCAATTAGGGGCAAGACTCCCACCCTCTGTGGTGTTCCTCCCTCTAAGAAGTATCCCTATTCAGGTGCCTTATACCTGTAAAAGTTCACAGTTCCTTTTTTTTTCTTGTTTTTTAAAAATATTTTTTATTCTCAGTACCCAAGAAACTACAAATACAATTCATCAAGTTAAACAATCATATTACAATGTGCAAAGAAGCATTCACCCTACTCTACATTGCCTCTATACTATCATTACAAGTTCACAGTTCCAGTTAAGAATTTGGATCTTGGTTCATTGTCGCTTGCTGCTGACTGGAACACACCGG
Organism: Pleurodeles waltl; assembly: GCF_031143425.1. Taxonomy (NCBI): domain Eukaryota; kingdom Metazoa; phylum Chordata; class Amphibia; order Caudata; family Salamandridae; genus Pleurodeles; species Pleurodeles waltl. The sequence goes on along the minus strand of NC_090444.1, from coordinate 266,925,290 downwards.
GTGGACATGAGATCTATCACCTGGCTCTGCTGTTTAAGAGCGTGTGTGCACAGTTTGCTGAAGGCTATGTGCTGTGGCTGGAGCTGGGAGCAGTTAGCCAGTATGGACACTGATTACTGTAGATGGGTGGGGGGTCCAGTTGCCACTAGATGCAGGCCCGGCAAGATCTTTTGACTAAGCAGTGAACCAGCTCTTAGGTACAAAAAGGGTGACAAGACCGTGCCCACAGTCATGATGGGAGCTTTGTCATGGTGACTTAGATTTCTTCTTTGCAGCAGGGGATAGGACAGAAGGTTACCGGGGCTGCAATTGATTCTTTATTAGTTTCTCACAATGAAGCATCTCCACCCATGGTCACGCACCCAATGGGAAGTGTTGTATATACATGTGACTCAGCAAGCAACAGCAGTCAGCTCACCACAGCTCTAGACCACTGAGTCCCCACCAGTACTCTTGCTCCGTTGGTGTTGTTCAGTCCTTCCTGTACAGCTCATTTTCTTCTTCTGGCTACTAGGTCATTTTTCTAGGCAGCTCCTTGCTCTAGGAATACCTCCAATACCCCTCTTACCTCAGTGATAGGTCCTTTCCTCAAACACCCTTCTAAGCTGTATTGTCGCAGGGATGGTCCTGACCTGACAAGGGCCTAGCTCCAAAAGACTCCAGCCCTGGACCATAGAAAGCTACCTCGATACCCTTCTGTGTACCGCCTCTCACTGATCAGACAGAAATCCCTCTAACACTGATGTAGTTATGCCATTCTATATTTATACTGGCTAATAGACTAAGATGTGAATGCCACATCCCTTCTCTGTTGTGGGTTACTGCTGCTTTTTAGAGGCGTGAGATTAATTTCACACTCTTACTTGAACAGTTTTGCCTGGCAGGAGGGTTGGACTATGTGTTCTCTGATAGGGACCTATGAGAAAACAATGAAAGGAACTGGCAGAACTAATTTAATAGGAGAGTCAGTAGGTAGCTACCGCTGGTAAAGGCCTATTCCTACACCTTTAATCAATTACTTTGTCATTGCCAGTATTTTTCATCCTAACAGGAGCACCGTAGTTACTCTCAACAGAAGAGAGGTGCCTTTGGTGTGCCACTTCACACCACAGATCCCTGCTCTAGGTTTCAATTCATGTCACTGACCTATAGCATACGCTCATTATTGTTCTGCACCGTGAGGTGAAAATCAACAAAGAGGTTAGACATTAGCCATTGGGAACTAGGTCAAGGGTGCAGGCTCCACTGAGTCATGCAGGGGGCACTCATATCCCACCAATAACGAACAAATGACATGTCAGCTATGTCAGAAAAGATGACATCTTATCTGACACAGCTGAAATTTCATTCGCTCATCTTGACATCTTAGCAAGGCATCATCTCCAGAATTACTTTAAGGCCCTGCTCGTCCTCTTAAACAATAAAAAGCATTGTGTTAGATTTTGGAGGCACAAACCAAGTAATTACCATATTTTATACAGAGATATCATACAATATTTCTGTCTAGTAATACTGTTGTGGGTATTGGCTATTACATTTTTTTCTCTTTTTGAGATTCTTTTTTCTCTCCATTCTGTCATTGCAGCAAAATTGCTTCTCCAGCCTCCACTGCACACAATGTGACCTTCAGTCTTGCATTTAGCATTCACTTCAGTTATTTTTTTCTGGGTACTCTTCAGTCATGTCTTTAGTGGGTGGCCAAGTCTTGCCCTCATCAAGTCTTGCTTCCAGTGTCCACCATAATAGAAGAGACAAGATTTCTTTACCTGTATGTTAATCCCCACTACTTGAGTTGTACCACAATCTGTCCATTTAGGTTGTGTTGTGGGATGGTGGCACCTTTCCCCTAAGGTCCGAGTTTTTCAACACCTTACCTTCAGAAGTCTTGTTGACTCTGGTGGGCTGTCCTAGCTGTTCCTCTTGACAGTGGCATCCTGGTGGAGTCTTTATGGTCAGTTCCGCGCAGCGAGCTGCTTTTCTTCCCTTTTTTGGAAGGATGTGCTATTGGCATCTTCTTCTGGCAAGGCCTTGTTTTTTCCTCAAAGCAACATTAATCAGGTGACCTGAAGTCATGAATTAGTGATCCTCCTCCTCGTCCACTTGGACCGGATGAAAAAGCCTTCACTAGGTGATGTTGTCTTTTCTAGGCTTTTCTTCTCCTCATGGTCCAACCTCATCGTCCATGGCTATTTATACCCTTCATAGAGTAGTTGTGCATCACTTGTAGAAGTTAGCTGCTCACATTGTTTTTGGGCTCAACCTTCCAGCTCACTTCCTTTTCGAGGTAAGAGGTCAGCATTTCCAGGTTCTGGAGCATACAATTAGACATATGTCCCACCTTTGAGGTAGAGCAAAGGAAATAATTTCTCAAATTCTATTAAGTGGCACTTAACAGAGTATTCAGTAGAAACAATTATTACTGCATTATCCACTTGAAGCAAAATTGGCTAAAAAGAACGCAATAGCATGAGCATCAGCTATTGTGCTGCATAATTCAAACAACCCCACTGAGAAGGCAGCCAACAAATGGTTTAACCTAGAGCTGGCTAGACTGACAAAAGTAGGTTAGACAAAAACACAAACTGAGAAAATCGGAGATCAATGCAAAAGTCACATGAGGGAATACTGCACAGTAATAGAAAAAGGCCACGAAAGAGCATTATCCAATTCTAATTAATCAAGCAGCACATCAGATGAGGAAACTCTATGAGATATTCCAAGAAATAACCAGAGGTGCTGAATGAGGTTACTATAATCTCGACCCAGCATTCAAACATCTGTCTGAATCCATATATCCCCTTGTGACGCTAGTAATCCAATCAAACTTCCCATTCTTCTTCACAATTAGCATTGCGCATAGACTCACAGCAGCTCAAACACTGACTGTCTCAAATATCTCTGTAGAATCCCGTCTGTATGTGGTATGTATGGGTTATTTGCATAGTGTAAACCTAGCTGAAAAGGCAGAGGAGGGCTGAACACTGTTGGTCAAATGCAGAGATACAATTGGAAAGTGATTCTAGGAAGATGGGTGCACTATTTCCTGCATCACAATATTTAGTCCTTTTACGGAGAAGTGTTGTCAGTTCCTTTCATATGGACCTCCTCTGTCATCCCTTCTACTTAATGGTTGTATGTGACCTCTTAGAAGAAACATTACATGGAATAGCATTACTGAGAAATAATTTCACCTAAACTGTTTAATGGAAATTTGCAGGACAAATGGCATTTACCATTTCATAGAAACCAGCTCATAGAATATATTTTTTCAAAATGGGCTTGTTTATTTTTCAAGGTGTAAATGCAATGCCTCCAGGTCTTACTTTGAGCAACATACTTGTCTAATGAATTTCTTTCAGTGTTTTACTTTAGGGGACATTACTTAAGGGCTATGTATTTTACATTATTAAACAATTACTTTGGATGTTTTCAATTTCCTCACCCCTCACCGCCCCTAAACACCATAATTCTTGACCCGCTCATAACTCCTAAACACCATCCCTCCCTGCCCCTTAAAAACACCCAACATGTCTAAGCTTTACCTATCTCTGAACCCTAAAACCCTTCACTACTCCTAAACTCTGTCGATCCTGAACTCTAAAAACTCCTTTCTATGCCTGAAACTCTGTTCATCCCTGAATCCTACAACAAACCTCACAACTCTTAAACACCACCCATCGGTGACCTCTACTCTAAAAATCCCTCACCACCCTAAATAACACACATTCCAGATTCCTGAAAGTACCTCACCACCTTTAAACATCATCCATCCCAGACGTTTCACAACCCTCATCACCTCTAAACTGCACCGGTCCTGATCCCTAAAGGCCCTTACTATTCCTAAACTTTACCCATTCATGAACCCTAAAAACTCTCCCTCCTCCCCCCTTGAAGTCCACCAAACCTGGAACCCTATAACCCAGTCTGCAACAAATCTCCACCCATCCCTGAACTCCTAAAACTCCACACCACTATACACTCCACCCATTCCTGAACCCTAAATACCTTTCTGGTCATAGACTTCATTCATTCATGACCCCTAAACCCTTCACCACCTTCAACCTTAACCCATTCCTAATCGCTCAATGCCCTTCACCACCCCTAAACTTTACCCATCACTGAACCTTAAAAACCCCTTACAGCAGTAATGCCATCATCTGTGAACCCTAAAAACTGTTATCACCTCTAATCTCCACTTATCTGTGAACCCTAAAAACCCCTCATGACCCCTGAACTACGATGATTCTTGATCCCTAAAAGAACTCACCACTCCTAATCTCCACTCATACCTGAACTCTAAAAACTCCTTTCTATACCAGAACTACGCCCATCTCTGACCCCAGAAACCCTGCATCAGCCCTAAACATTACCCATCCCTGAACCGACAAACAGCCATCACTGCCCTTAAACTACACCAAATTATAATATATTTTGGATTTTTCCTGTAAAAAAATATTTTCCCTCCAAAATGTTTGGTTTAATTTTCAATTTTTGTGTATTTCCTTGAAATTGTCTTTCTTTAAAATAGTTTTTCTATGTTTTGGTCTCATCAATGTGGTTTTTCAGTTTTCATTTGTCTATTAATCCACATATATCAGTACTTAATTTCTACATGAACTAAACTGCAGCCTGCCTTTGCCTGACCAAATGAACTAGGACCCATTCAACCTACCTTGCAGGCAATAAACTAGAAGTGTGGTTCCATGAGAATCTTTTCTTTAACTATGACTTCAACTTCAGTCTCAGTCTACTGACAAGGATCCTGCCACTGCTCCATTTTCCATACTAGAGCTTACTGTCCAGGGCCTTGGTATTACAGAGGCTTGACTATTTTACCACCTGCTGTACCAACGCCCTAAGGAAAGAGGTCACAATATTACAGTCTACACAATCAAGCAACCTTACTGTGTCTTATTAAAATAAATGAAACAAGTATCTCCAACCTCAATGCTCAGAGAGTTACATTTTTACTGGTTTCAAAACTTCAGGGTGCCTCTATCTCAGATACATACTGGGTTTGCTTCAACCTTGAATACCCAAATGTATCCTTAGATCAAGCAAAGCACAAACAACTGCAAACATGAGAAGTGTTGATCACCCAACTTTGGAAATTGTTGACATCAGTCCCCTTAACCTGAGTATGTTGAAGGAAAGGCTGAAACCAAATCGGTTCAAAGAGGCTTGACATACTCTGCCTCTTAAGTACTCATGACAACCTCCATCTCCTTGAAGGAGAGCCCCAGAAAGAGCTGAAAGAGGCTTTCAATGAAACCAGTATCCAAGCAATCCTTTGACTGGTCACCAACCTGGAACCATCAATGGGGGGATTTTGGGTATATGATTTTAACATGAACTTTTTATCCAGATTGCAACAGAGATCTGAAGTGGCATCTTTCATCGACTCAAATTCTAAAAAATAAATCTGTTCATCCTCATTTCTGCAGGTCATATGCTCACTAGTATTTGCATTGAGTGACTTGATTGCCTCAAACAGACCAGGCATACTACAAAAGCCAAGGGTTTGGTAACGATTGTGCCTATAAACTAAATTAAAAGTATATCTTAAATAAGAAAAGGTCAGAACAGTTGGCCCTGTTTCAAATTAAAATGTTTCTAACTTACAAAGGTGGAATCTTTGTTTAGTTATTCGCTCCACACCCTTGAACCATGCCTGTGTTATTGATGTGAGGGTCTTATCTAAGTTCTTTTCCTATAAATGATTGGGATGATATCTTGTTGGATTTATCTCAATGACACTTGTCTCCTGAAAAGAGCTGATTGACTGCTCCCACCCCAAAACACACATGTACCAATACACATTTTTAGTTTTGCCACTGATTAGGCTATGCCTGAGAAACATGGAGTAACATGTAAATCTTGAGGAGCCCATTTGTGAGGAAGTGTGTGTGTAAACAAAATCTAATCGCAAACATAAGTTACCCTTTCTCTTCACAATAAGCAATGATGATGTTTGTGGAGAGCTAGAAAAGATATTAGAGGACACTCCAGTATTGTTTAGTTGCTTCCTGTGTTTGATAAAACCACCAAGATTCATTACATGTAGACATTGCTTTTCAGTTTCTGACTGACTAGTGATAGCAGGACACAGGGGCACAGTTATCAATATTTCATGCAGCGCAGGAAGACACTGTGCTGTGCTGTGATGCTTGAAAGGACAGGATTGCTCCGTATTTAACTTAATATGGTGCATTTCTGTCCTTTTCTTGCGCTGGCTCCCTTTTGGTTGCCTAGCTCTAATGCAGGCACCCTTGTGCTGTGGTGCAATGGTACCTATGTTGCAGACAGGATTGTTTTTGCGTAGGAAGTGACACCTTCCTACATGAAAACACTCCTCTGAGGCATTTTCCTCTTTCTATGTGTCCTGCAAAATGCAGGACACATAGAGGAAAAAAGCAAGGGGAAATAAAGATAATTATCCTTGTTACGCCTCACCCGGGGAGTTGTCGAATTTTGATGCATTCCCAGGTATTGCAGTAATGATAAATCTGAAAATGTCCCAGAATCCATGGGTGGATGCTCTATCTATTGAATGTCTCCCTGGGGCAGAGTAATGCAACAAAGCAATTTGCTCTGTTGCGTTATTCTAGATTTATCAAACCACGCAGGACCATGCAAGGTGGCTGTGCGTGGCTTGATAAATCGACTTTAGTAGTATTGTTGCCTTGTGCCCCTTTGCCTGGTGCAGGAATTACACTACTACTTGATAAATATGCCCCCTAGTGTCTGAAAACTGATCAACCGCCTTTAGGTGACTCTGTACTTGTTGAGGTGAACTGAGTCTAGCTTGACCAGGTTAGGTTCATCTAAAATTGTGGTAGATTAAAGATAAAAAAATACTCTAGATTTATGTCCGAGTTAAATATTATTGGTGTAAAACCACGTGCTCCCGAAAGCTGTTCCAATGAAAATTGAATGAGAATTTCTAGTAGAGCTCAAAAATAAAGTATGGCACCATTTACTAATGACTCTCTAAACTCAGTTTCAAAATCTGGAAAGGAGCAACATTTGCATTATCATTGCCATCACAGATGTTTTATTTTAGTTGAAAACATAAAAACAAGAGTCTAAACAAGTTAAAAAACATAAATATTATATTCTTACATATATGTTAATAATAAACACAGTCAAGTATTGGACAGCAATTCATATAGAGTTTTCCATAATATCAAAATAGTTCAAATAAATACGGTTGTGTGACGAAGTATGATAGCTGTATGTTACTATATGGCATAATTAAGTTCATATAATCAAAACGAGCGCTAAATATCCCACTTGAATTTACTCTTGCAGTGAGCACTGAGATGCATAGTGAACACAATTCAAGAGTGTCTGGGAAAGAGAAAAAGAAATTAAAACCACAACATGTACAATAGTGTACAGTAACACAATACTGCAGCTAGGCACACTTTCTGATGTATTCTAAGAATTAGAGCACACATTTTTACAATGCTACTGCGAAAGTTGCCCCTCAAAGCCCTATTAAATGATTGTAATGCTGAATATCAACCCACCAAAATGTTGTGGTACAAGAATACCAATTTATTGTTCCTAACTCCACACCTATGTACCTTGAAGATATGTGTATTGCGTGTATATACATGAAGTAAAGTATAGAAAATCCAGACTTACCTGTTCCTTTTCTTTTATATTTTGTCCTCGATGTTATGTTCCATCAATATTATGGGGTCGAAATTCGGGGTGCACACTGATTAAAAATCAGCTGGCTTCTAACAACCACAAGTAAGATTCCATAATACAATTTCATGAAAAGTGACTTAATCTCACACTCTTCGTGCACAAAGTAGCAAACAAAGGGTTCAATTTCCCAAATATCTTAGAAAGGTATAAGGTAGTGACTCACCATCAATTTATGTTTATGTGAATGCAGATGATGGAGCCTAAACCACTAAAGACAATGGGCCAGATTTTCCATTTGCAAATGATGTGAATCAGTACATTTCACAGTTTACGAATGCAAAATAGCCTTTCACAATGTATGAAAGGCACTGCAGTCCTATTTTAGGGAATCGCAATTTTTTGTGATTCCCTAAAATTGCAACTTCAAATAGGGAATCCCAATTTGCGATTCCCTAAATAGGAAATCGCAAATAGGGAATTCCTATATGCGATTCCTTCTACACATGTAACAAGCATTTCCTAAATGCGAACTGGGCATTTAGGAAATGCTATTACCATCAACTCCAAGTTGATTTTAACCATGTGTGATTTTAAAAAATGCATTAAACATGCATTTTTTTAAAGTGCTTTGTAGCTCCCACATGCCCCTAGGGCACGTGTGTGCTTTACATGTTAACATTTCTTTTGGGGGTGCATCAAAGGGGGCCTTAGGGCCTTGGCACACTTGGTTTTACATTTCCAAATGTAAGATTTCCTGCAAATTAGGAAATACAAAACCATTTGCAGCTATGAACCTTCATGCCCATAGGAACGAATGGAGTCACAATCCCCAATAGCGATTCCCTAGTAGTGATTGTGATTCTGTAGGAATCACTATTAGGGAATCACTATTTTGTTACATAGCATTTTGCATTCCCTAAATAGCAATTTCTTAACATTATGTATTTAGGTAATGCAAAATGTGATTTTGATACATCTGGCCCAATGTTCCTTAACAGCCGAAATCATGGTAATATATTAAGCTTCATGGTTGAATCAGAAACCTTGCTTTCCCATATTATGAAGAATTGTTCTCACAAACAGAAGCAAAGGCAGGGAGAGGCTTCTGGAATTTTCTAGTGAGTCAGCATGATCTGCTCTGTAAATTTGAAATGGTAGGGAGCATCACATTTGTCAAAAATATACTTCTTGAATAAGCATACATGTAGTGCCTGAGGTGTGTGCAGACCAGATATGTGAATTTGGAAGCTTCTTGGCAGGAGTGAGCTTTAACCACAGATGTACAGTCTATGTTAGTGCCCCAAAAAAAGGACTCACCAAAAAGTCCAAAGAATTCAATACCAAGCTGTAAGAGTTTCTTATTTTGAGAAAACATCCTAAAGTACTACAGTGATTTCTGGTGGAATAAAGAATAAAATTCAAAGCTCTGAGGCTACTTTTCAAATCCTGTCAGTGAAAAGGTTCCTCGTACCTCTGAGCCACAAGCTCCCGCTATAGCCTGGAGCAGGACCTCAGAACTAGCAATATAATTATGATTTGCTCTCCTAAATATAAAGGGAAAACATAGTGCAAAAAGTCATTAAAGCAAAGGGAGACCTACTATCGAATTCCCTGGATCCTCATCTGAGATCAATAGCCATCTTACTTTTAACATCTTTCAAAAAACCTTTGAAAATCAGCTTCTTCAAAAACATTGTGCTCTTGATCATTCTTCATCGGGTCCATTTTGGAGAGACTCGACCCCTTTAGAACATCGAGGCTTCCATTCTGTATTTTTATCAACTAGTATGCAAACTCTTGTTACTACTTTTTTGACACTCATAATTTGACTGGAGAAGTGAGTATGATATCCTCCAGACACACTGTGACCAGATACTGTTGAAAGCCACTACTCCTGTTGTGTCAGTTTTCCAGAACCTTTCTTTCATAATTCAATCCACTTGCTAATTCTAACTGTGACTTCAAAATGATCGCCCTGTGGTAATTTTCACTGGGAACTGGAATCTGTTTTCTCCAGAGAACCAATATCGAACTACACCCACCTCTATCCTTCAAACAATGAAAGTAGTCAATAATATATAAACCAAAAAATTGCACACACGGTTCCAAAAGGCGGAGAATTGTATCTACCGGTTGTGCACATCAGGGAAACCAAAAGGTTGTAAGCACGAGCCCTCACTCACCTTTCGGTGACATGCTTCATCATAGGGCTGTGCTCCTCGTCAGGCCGGCGCTGCAATACATGACGGGCCTATGCGATGCAATTCGTCAGGACCTTAAAGACGTACCTAATCCTTCAAACATTTGGGCTGCCCATACTAGGAGACGCAGAACCCTCCAAATACTAAATGCAGGGCCTCATCTGGGGACAAACATCGAGATGCGAAAAATCCTCTGTGGTTTTTCTAAGGTTGCGATGCCAACTGTGAACCTATGCTCGTTGTGGTTCCGGGGAACCCGATGAGGCCCTGCATTTAGTATTTGGAGGGTTCTGCGTCTCCTAGTATGGGCAGCCCAAATGTTTGAAGGATTAGGTACGTCTTTGAGGTCCTGACGAATCGCATAGCGAGAAACATGTTGACCCTTGATGTAGAGTAACACAGGGGATCCTGTGTTCACCTCATTTCATTTTTTCACCACTCTCTAGTATAAGGGTTGGTGGCTATAGTTAGCATTTTTTTGCGTTTTATGGGGAGTGTAGACATTACTTTACTATATCCCTATTCTTTGTTTTTAATCTTGCCAGAGGTACTAACATTTAATTAAAGATACGAACGGTTTGTACCTCTAGACATTTTTAACCTTTGCTACTCCAATCCTTGATTCCTACTTTTGACCGGTGCGCATTTCGCTCTAAAAGATCTCTGGCAAAGAGCCCCCGTGTGGGGCCCGTCAGGCATTGCAGCGCCGGCCTGACGAGGAGCACAGCCCTATGATGAAGCATGTCACCGAAAGGTGAGTGAGGGCTCGTGCTTACAACCTTTTGGTTTCCCTGATGTGCAGAACCGGTAGATACAATTCTCCGCCTTTTGGAACCGTGTGTGCAATTTTTTGGTTTATACAGTATTGGGAGCTTCACACACTGGACCAGGAGTCTATCCTCCAAATATCCCACACTCCGCCCCCCCTGTTGTTGTTTTTTGATGAAGTAGTCAATAATAGCCAGGCAAGAAATCTAGCTCTCTTCATGACCTCTGCCTGGTCAGATGATTTCTGACTACAGCACCTGCCATTCCTAGGGCTGTTTATGATTTTATTAATGTGTCACTATCCTCTGTCATTATTCCAGCTCCATGTACGAAGGGTGTGATCCCTCATGTATTAAGAAACCTAGCCTATACATGAAGGACTTCAAGAGCTACAGCCTGCCATCTTCGAGATAATAAAGAAGCACTTGGCTAAGTAACTTTCAAATTGTCTTGAGTGTTCTGAGCGTCTAGATGAGCCCTATTCCACTGTGGATGAGGCTAGCAGGGAATGGGTACTGCTCTAACTCTTTGTGATATTTGATATGATCAACCATGGTTGACTGTGGTATGCTGATCCTTCATTTCAGTGTTGCCAGCTGGCAAGCCCTTCCCTCAGCTGCTTTCAATCTTTTCCTACTGAACAATCCCAGGCAGTCTCTCTTCCCCTTACCTCTGTTCTGCACTTCCAGTTATGCATGGAATACTTCAGGTTTGCACTGTCCCCTATTTCATTGAGTCTGTGGTGGTCATTCTGACCCTGGCGGTCTTTGACCGCCAGGGCGGAGGACCGCGGGAGCACCGCCGACAGGCCGGCGGTGCTCCAATGGGGATTCCGACCGCGGCGGTAAAGCCGCGGTCGGACCGGCACCACTGGCGGGGTCCCGCCAGTGTACCGCGGCCCCATTGAATCCTCCGCGGCGGCGCAGCTTGCTGCACCGCCGCGGGGATTCCGACCCCCCCTACCGCCATCCAGATCCCGGCGGTCGGACCGCCGAGATCCGGATGGCGGTAGGGGGGGTCGCGGGGCCCCTGGGGGCCCCTGCAGTGCCCATGCCACTGGCATGGGCATTGCAGGGGCCCCCGTAAGAGGGCCCCTACATGTATTTCACTGTCTGCTGCGCAGACAGTGAAATACGCGACGGGTGCAACTGCACCCGTCGCACAGCTTCCACTCCGCCGGCTCGATTACGAGCCGGCTTCATCGTGGAAGCCTCTTTCCCGCTGGGCTGGCTGGCGGTCTGAAGGCGACCGCCCGCCAGCCCAGCGGGAAAGTCAGAATTACCGCCGCGGTCTTTCGACCGCGGAACGGTAACCTGACAGCGGGACTTTGGCGGGCGGCCTCCGCCGCCCGCCAAGGTCAGAATGAGGGCCTGTATGTGCAAACTGTAGTTCAATCATTTGTGTTGAACACACTATCCTACTTTTCTTAGCTCTTGCAGCAATTTGCTCACCGGTCTATCAACTCTTTTGGTCAGCTGAGGGTGTGTCTCATGGCAAGCCATGACTGGACCAACTGTTTTAGAGGAATGGAGATAAAACTGAAATCTTGATTGCAGGCGAGGGACTTCTTCAGGTGGTTGAATTTGCTGTGGCCAAAACATTTGTTTTGTGTCTGAAACTTACCTATTTCTAGGGCCAAATGCCTGTTCATTCTTTTTGATCAATAAGTGTCCTTTGATGTCCAGGTGCTAAAGGATTGACTTCCTACAGCTACGTCTTTTGCAGAAATAGCTGTCTTTCCTTCCTGTTTCAGTGTGCGAGTCTGTTTTTTCACGCCTAGACTACGGCAATGGTCCACATAGGGAACTCCCTGACCAGTTGCTTATTAACCAGCAATTTTGTGACTGCCTACATACGCTAGTGTTTTAGAGCGACAGTTTAGCCAGTAGCAGAGATGGCATCTCGTTGGATGACTGCTGCTCAAGCCCTAACTCGGGTTATAGAGGACAGCTCTGACGTAAGATCAGAGACTGAGACAGCATCTGAGGGATAGTGCAATGGCGCAGACTCTGGGAGTGCTTTTTCAGTCGGAGGAGTCCCATTTGATAACTCCTCTTCCAGTGATTATGAGGGAGGTGATGAGGACAGTCCTGCTATCACTTTGCAACCACAGTCTGTGCAGCGGGACATTAGCAGGTTAGCCCAACCCAGAGAGCAGGTGCATGTGGCGGCAAACACAGAGAGAGTGCTCTCTTGGGAGCTCCCCAGTTTAGCTCAGCCCCAAATTCCACCGCCCAAATCGCATTGTGGAGACTTCAAATTTATCTATCACAAACAACCTGGTTTTGTAAGGCAGGCACCTGCGTTTTTGGTTCTGGGCTCGGCAGCCATATGGGGAAACCTACCAAACCCAGACATTTCTGTAAACTAGATATCCAGGGGAGTCTACAGAGGTGTGACTTGTGCGGATTCCCCAAAGTTTTGTTACCCAGAATACCCTGCAAAGCTGAAATGCCAAATAAAAACTAAATTTTTGCTTGCATTTCTGCCCAGTGTTTCCCCACCTGTCCGGATAAAAACACTACCCCACTTGAGTGCTGTACCTAGTGCCTGTGTCAGGGATGGATCACCCCAGGGTCAACAGGTGCCCTCATGTAAGGACAAACATTGACCGTTGTGTGATCTATTCCTGACACGGGCACTAGGCCTACCCACACAAGTGAGGTACCATTTTTGTCGGGAGACTTGGGGGAATGCTGGGAGGAAGGAAATTTGTGTCTCTTCTCGGATTCCAGAATTTTCTATCACCAAAATATTTTTGTTTGCCAAATATTGAGGTTTGCATAGGATTCTGGGTAACAGAACCTGGTGAGAGCACCACAAGTTACCCCATACTGGGTTCTCCTAGGTGTCTAGTTTTAAAAAGTGCACAGGTTTGGTAGGTTTTCCTAGGTACCGGCTGAGCTAGAGACCAAAATCCACAGGTGGGCACTTTCCAAAAAACACGTCAGTTTTCAATGTAAAAATTTGATGTGTCAATGTTGCATTTTGGGGCGTTTCCTGTTGCGGGCACTAGGCCTACCAACACAAGTGAGGTACCATTTTTATCGGGAGACTTGGGGGAATGTTGATTGGAAGGAAATTTGTGACTCCTCTCAAATTCCAGAACTTTCCATCACCGAAATGTGAGGAAAAAGTTTTCTTTTGCCAAATTTTGAGGTTTGCAAAGGATTTTGGGTAATAGAACCCAGTGAGAACTCCACAAGTCACCCCATTCTGAATTTCCCTAGGTGTTTAGTTTCCAAAAATATATGGGGTTGCTAGGTTTCCCTAGCTACCTGCTGAGCTAGAGGCCAAAATCCACAGCTTGGCACTTTGCAAAAAACATGTCAGTTTTCATTGGAAAAATGTGATGTGTCCACATTGTGTTTTGGGCATTTCCCATTGCGGGCACTAGGCTTACCAACACAAGTGAGGTTCCATTTTTATCGGGAGACTTGGGGGAATGTTGGGTGGAAGGAAGTTTGTGGCTCTTCTCAGATTCCAGAACTCTGCAGCACCAAAATGTGAGGGAAAGGTGTTTTATTTTCCAAATTTTAAAGGATTCTGGGTAACAGAACCTGGTGAGACCCCCGACAAGTCACCCCATCCTGGATTCCCATAGGTGTCTAGTTTTAAAAACTGCACAGGTTTGGTAGGTTTCCCTAGGTGCGGCTAAGCTAAAGGCCAAAGACCACAGCTAGGCACTTTCCAAAAAACATGTCAGATTTCAATGTAAAAATGTGATGTGTCCATGTTGCATTTCCTGTCGCGGGCAGTAGGCCTACCCACACAAGAGAGGTACAGTTTTTACTGGGAAACTTGGGAGAACACAGAATAGCCTTGTCTTTCTCTAAATTTTGTGCTTCCAAATGTAAGGCAGTATGTAAAAATGAAATACCCTGTAAGTTACATGCTAGTATGGGGACCCCAGAATTCAGAGATGTGCAAATAATCACTGCTTCTCAACGCCTTATTTTGTGCCCATTTTGGAAATACAAAGGTTTCCTTGATACCTATTATTCAGTCTTTATATTTCACCAAATGAATTGTTGTATACCTGGTATACAATGAAAACCCATATCAAGGTGCAGCTCATTTATTGGCTCTGGGTACCTAGGGTTCTTGCTGAACCTAGAAGCACTATATATACCCGCAACCAGAAGAGTCCAGCAGACGTAACGGTATTTTGCTTTAGAAATTTTGACATCACAGGAAAAAGTTACAGAGTAAAACATGAAGAAAAATGGCTGTTTTGTTCAGCTCAATTTCAATATATTTTTCTTTTAGCTGTTAAAAACCTTGAAGGATCTACACAAATGACCTCTTGCTGAATTCAGAATTTTGTCTATGTTTCAGAAATGTTTAGCTTTCCTGGATCAAGCATTGGTTTCACACCCATTTCTGTCACTAACAGGAAGGCGGCTAAAAGCACAAAAAATAGTAGAAATGGGGTATGTCCCAGTAAAATGCCAAAATTGGGTTGAAAAATGTGGTTCCCTGGACCTCGCAAAGAGAGGAAGCACCAAAGACTGGACTGCACCTGCTATTCCTGAGCTAGCAATGAGAAGGCTGGGCCTGTGACACCCTGCTCAAGGAAAGTCATTTGTTGAGCCCCATCCCTTGAGCCCCAGATAGAAGAGGTGAACTCCAAGAGTCACTTGGCAGACTTCCTGTTACAGCTCCAGCCCCATCCCCTCCTCATCTTGTTCTTTTTTGTCTCCCAATTGACTGACCTTCTCTCTCCCTTCACGGTGTGACCCGGGGGGCTTCATTGTTGAGATCCTCGCCGGGAGCGGAGCTCTGGGTGGCGGTTTACTAGCTTGGCTGCTGTTTCTGTTCTTCTGTGTAGCTGCGGATGGGACACGGCCTGCAGGCACCATGACGGAGCCCGGAGGTCCTGCTGTGGCTGCACTTCCAGGTTGGTGCCTTTGTGATGCTCTGCACGCTTCTGAGGTGTTGTGGACAGGAGGAATGGATTTGGCCCGTTTTTCTTTCTTTTTCTGCGGTCAGCTCAAGGGTGCCTGTGTTTGGCCCTTCTTCTATCTCGGCCTGGGTCTCCTATGCTTCCTGCGGGGTTTATCTTGGAGTCACCTGTGGCCCTATGGTCATTGCTACATGCTCTCATGCTCAGAGTTGAGGGTTCTACTCCAGGTGTGTCTGTAGACCTTCCTCACCTTTAACAATATTTGTAGCTCACTACGGCCACCTAGTGCCTCCTACGCCACTGACCTCTTGTCCTGGCCGGTGGTAATTGGCAGTTTCCTTCCTTTCTGATGCTTAGTTGGTCTTGTGGCATTCGGATGGGGCTGGGGAAGGGTCACATGTGGCCTCGTGTTTGGTGTCTTGATCACTCGTACTGCTGTTTGGGGGTTCCTGTATCTGTATGTCTGGATTCAGTTCCCTGCTTTTCAGCAGCTTGTCCGGTCACCTGCTTTCGGTTCAGGAGTGTGTTGTACTTCGCCCTGCATGGCTTGTGTCCCTCTGTGTGTTGGAGGCATGCACCCCTTATGTAGGGGTTGTCGTGTTTGGTCGTGGACTGTTGCTTCGGCCTTTCTTCAGCCGGTGGGAGTTGTATGCAGTTCGTTGACCTCGGTTTTTGTGGGGCCCTTTTTTTTGTGGTTTCCCCCATGTGTTCCACCCTCTGGGTCTTCCATACTCTTTCTGCTTCCGTTGGGGTTCTGGTTCTGAGGGTTTGGCTGGCTGTTGTTCTGTTTTGTGTCCCTCTCTTTTTCTTGGCCTGCCTGATTTGTTGGCCTTTGCTCCGGAGTGCGGTGCTTTCTCTGCTCCATGCTGCCATAGTTTTGGATTATT
The DNA here is from genome assembly GCF_031143425.1 of Pleurodeles waltl. Lineage (NCBI taxonomy): Eukaryota > Metazoa > Chordata > Amphibia > Caudata > Salamandridae > Pleurodeles > Pleurodeles waltl. The sequence goes on along the minus strand of NC_090444.1, from coordinate 266,908,869 downwards.
GGTGGGAAGTTTTCATGCTTTCTCTGTGTTTGTGTGTCAACTTTCCATGCCTATGGTTGGCTCTTTCTCGCACCTCTGCTTAGTCGGCGTTCACAAAGGAGCCTTATGGGTCTCGTATTATAATGGGTATCCTTTCTCTTTCATGGCTTACCTGCCCCGCCTTGTGGCCTTTGCTGCACATTGCTCGGAGCCTACCTAGCATGGAGTGTCACTGGTTCCACTTGGTTTTTCTCAGTTTCACGACTCAGTTCTTTTGCATGTCCCTCTCTGGAGCGGTGTTTCTGGTGGTTGACCCAGCATGCGTTGTTCTAACAAGGGATGCTTGCACTTGGCAGGGCTGACTGCTGCTGGTTTTCCAGTGGCTTCTGGTTTTTTGGCATGTCCTGCTGGGTCACTGGCTTTGTCACCTGGTCTCTTCTCTGTGACTTTGCCTCGCTCCTTTCTATAGGTCTTCAATGTGCAGTCTGTGCCTGTTCAGGCCAGTGCGGAGTGTTCTGAATTTTTTTCTGCTCTGCTGAGGCGGGCCGGGTTGGTGGTCACTGTTCCGTTTAATTTTGTGCGCTCTTCCCAGGGACCCAGGCTACTGCTGGGTATGCTCTGGTTTGGGTGGTTGGCAGGACATGGGGTATAGCTGCCTCGCTGTCTGTTGAGGGTCGGCACTCTTTTGCGGTTGGTTCCCTGCCCTGTTCTCCGGGACTTTCTGGAAGGGCTGTGTCCATGGCCTTCTTCTGCATTTCAGTTCAATGGATCCTGGTTGCTGTGGCCCTTGGCGTTGTTATGGAACTTGTAACTTTCCCCTTCTGCTGGCTTCCTTTTGCCTCTGGTTCCGGTAGCCATAGGGGACTGGTTGGTCCTTTGGATTGGCTTCAGGGTCTTTTTGTCCCTCTGCGACCTGCCTGTTGCCTCTTGGGGTCGGGCCTTTTCCGTTGTGTTTCTGTTTTGGTAATTGCCAGGGGCATTTTGTTCCCTGGTTGTCGATTTTGGGCTGTTCCTGGATGTGGTGTGTTCGTTTTCTTTGGCTGCGTCCACGTTCTATTTTGCATCCGTGAGCCTTGGGGTGCCTCTCTGCCTCTTCCTGTGCTATTCCCCTCTGCATGTTCTCCAGTTTGCACTGGGGGTGGGGGCTGATCATTCCCAGTTTTGTTCCCTTTGGTCTTGAGTCTTCGCCCTGAAACTTCTGGGGGTCTGTTGGTGCACTCCCCTATGGAGTCTCTGTTGGGCCTTCCTTTGGTATTGATGTATCGGGTCCGGCTGTGGCCCACTATTTGTGCTGCCCTATGGAGCTGTCTTCTTTTGCTCCTGACCCTGGACTTGGTGTTCTTTGTGTCCATTGGTTGGCCTCCCTGGAGTGGTTGTTGGTGCAGGGTCTTTTAGCAACAATGGTGTTTCTGGTGCCTTGGGCTGGGTTTTCCGCAAAGACATTTTGGTTTTGGGGTTCTCTCACTGTGGTGGTTGGAGGTTCTTGCTCTTCGGGTCCCTTCTGGATGTCTGCACCAGTTCCTGGGGTTCGGTTGGAATGGCTGATGGGATTGTGTTTAGTGTCCTGACTTTCTCTTTCTCCTCCAGCTTCGGTGTTGGTATAATCTGATGCCATTTTTGCTGGATGGGGGCTTGGCTTGTGTCCGTGCGGGTCTTTTTGTTCTGGGCTCTTCTGGCCTCTCGGAGGTCTTTGCCCTGGTGGGAGTTTCTAACTGTGCCGCTGTCTCTGGGATGCCCGGCCTGCCAGGTTCGGTGGTGCTGATTCGGTCGGACAGTCTGGTGAGGAACCCTTTCGTCCTCTGGCATGGGGGTCCCTGGTCTTAGTTCATGGACGTGTTTGCTTTAGGCTTTTTCATCTGAGTTCTAGACTCAGTTCTGTCTCAGGTTTCTGTGTATTTTCAGTGGGTGGTGGCTGTCTGGGCTTTTCCTCCCTCCGGGTTCTCTTCCTGCGCCCTGGCTTGTTCGGTGTGTTTTTCGAGGTGGAGTGTTCCGGTATTCACTCTGTTTGCTTCTCCTCGGAGTGCTGCTTGGCCTCTATATTATTCCCGGGGACGTTTTCCTCTTGCTTGGACTCTGGGCAGGTTGCCTTGTCGTTGGTTCTCTGAGTCTGCTGTCCAGTTTTTCCCCCTTTCTGGTTGTTCATGCCTTTCTGGTGTGGGGCAGACTTGTGGGGGTTTGGTGTTTGTCTGTTTTTGCAGTTCTTTCAGGTTGTGGCCTCCCTGGGTCCGTCAGTCCCTAATTGGTGGGTTTCCTGGGCAATGTTTCCGGTGTTTCATAGCTCTTGCCATATGCTGTGTGCTGTGGTTGGACTGCTGCCTGGGTTTTTCCTATGGTTGTTGCTTTTGTTTCCTTGGGGGTGCGTTATTTTCCTGGTTGGCATTTGCAGTTGGTGGCCATGCCTAGTATCCTGTTTGGGTCCCTTGTTCGAATTGTTTGAATGCTTTTGCCTTCTTGCTTTCGGGGGTTGCTATAGTGGCTGCCTTGCAGGGGTCCTTGGTGTTGGAGCTTTGGTGGGCTGCGATTTGGGCTGACCCTTACTCTTTTGTTTGTTCTTTTTTGGTTTTCTTTGTGGGACAGCCTGGTTTTGGTTTTGGGGGCCAAATTCTGTCCTCTATGGGGGTCAAAGGGTACTTCTGTGTGGGTTTATGGATCCTCTCTTTTTGAGTTGGGTGTTGCCAACTCAGTTGTCCATTTCTGTTTGACTTGCTATGTTTCATTGGTTAGGAATGAAGGCGAGGGAGGGACGGGAGGTAATGCTTCCATTACTTACTGATAATGGCATTACTCGTAGTCCTACTCCCTCACCTTCCTTCCTGTCCCCTCCCTCCCGGTACAGTACAACTAAGTGTCTGGGTTAACTTGGTGCCATACAGGATGAGGAGGGCGTGAGGGTGTTTTTATTTATGGGAGGGAGGGGTCTATTGGAGGCAAGGGAGGCTCATCAGTTAGAAAGGAAGGCGAGAGAGTAGGACTAGGAGTAATACTATTATTGGTAAGTAATGGACACATTCCGTTTGCAAGTATTTTCATATACTGAAGTCTCAAACAAATGTACTCGTATCAAAGGCAGGACTAATTGTGTTGCCAGGTTGAAAATGAAAAAGCAACATCATCATATCTTTTAGGTGAGTAAGGGAAAGGGTTTCTGCACAGGGTTGTTTTCCTGTGGATAGAAAATGCACATCTGCATCACTTTTACACATGCAGAATTGTTCACCTGTTGAAAATTATGCATCTGGAAGCTTTTCGAATAGAAGTGCTGTTAAATTTAGAATTAGGGTAGATTTCCCAGAGAACTTCTGGAATTATTTGTGAACCCCAAGAAAACCAGCTATCTGCTCGAAACATGGGACTAATCTTACCAGAGCAAATGCCAAACTTGGTCATGGCTTTGAGAATGGGGCTCAAACTTCGAAGAAAACCACGACGGATCTGGTAACGCTGCTGCAAGGGCGGTGTTGGATTCAATGGTTATGTCCCATTACGATATCCTTGTTCACCTATATTATTTTGCCACTGCTGTCTTTGTTTTCTTTCTTTCTTTACTACATTTTTGTGCAGCGTTACAGAAGCAACTTCGTAGCGTTGTTACCCTTTGAATAGACAGTTCGTAAGTGACCCATCTCCAGCCTCCACAAAGACGAATCCAGGGCGATGGAGGGCCAGGTTGACTGAATGTTATCCAGTTGCGTTCGTGGTACAGCTCCCACTATTCCCATGGCGGGAGTCAGAGCGCTTTGCACAATTGTGGAAAAACAATCGAGATAATAAACAGGACATAAAGCCAGAGAACCCGACCAAACATGGTACACTAGTACATAACATGGGCATTTCTGAGCCTGCCAGTAACCAAAAACACTAACGCCATAGAATCCGAACCGGAAAAGCAAAAAAAAATGTGCCTTGGAAAGAATTTACAAGACGCTAAGATTTGTTTAGTTTACTCAAAAATAAATCTGAGAAAAGGAAGAAGAATACAGAAATAGTCAATTTAGTCATACATTTTAGGAATATACAACATGTCCAGATTAAGAAAAACAACGTCTACAGCGAGTGGCTGTCACTTTCTATGTTAATGCTATGATAATCTAAACATCCACCGTAAATCCACTTTAACCAGCAACTTCTTTTACGCATTTTTTGCTCGAAGTCCGCCAAAATGTCACCAACTGTTTTCATTTTCTCAGAAGTAATGGGGATTATGTCACTTTTAAAATAAATATTAGTACTTAGTGAATCTGAAGAAGAAGGAAAAGTTCAAGACAGTGGCGTAACACAAAATGATGCCCCCTTTCCACCACGGAATGTAATTGTACGCATATTTATAAAGCGCATATTATCCTTGACGATGTGTCGAAGTGCTTTTTGGCGAGTAGCATGCTAATCCGGAACCCAAAAGGATTAGTGGTGGATTGGTATAGGGAAATATGAGTATAGGATAAGTAGTGAGTATTGGTATTAGTATAGGGAGGTATGAGTTAATTTGAGCGGAGGACATGTGAGTCTGTTAGTTGAACTGAATAGGATAATAGAGGGATAGAAGAGGGAAGAATCCAGAAGTGTTAATTGGGAGATCATAGTAGTAAAATGAGGTGTGGGATGAGTAAAGGAGAGGTGGAGGACGGAAGAGTCTGTAGAAAGGGATTAGGGAGTACATAGTAGTTAGATAGGGTTTGGGATGAGTCAAAGGAGTGATAAATGAGGGAGAATTCAGTAGGGTTGTTTGGGAGAACATAGTGGTAAACTGAGATTTGGGGAGAGCCAGGAGGGTGGAGGAGGGAAGAGTCTGGTGAGGGTAATTTTGCAGATCATAGTAGTAGAATGGATTTGGGATGAGTCAGAGAGTGGAGATAGAAGATAGATTGATAGAAGTGCAGGGTGATGGTCAGACAGAGTAAAGCTTTCGCGAAAGTAAAAGTGTTTTTTTATTTTTTTCTCTTCTACAGTAGGAGTAAAGTAATAAATATATAGATACATGATTAATCAAGGGAATAAATGTGTAAGGAATATAGGTGGTCATTACAACCCTGGTGGATGGTGTTAAAGCGGCGGTAAAACCTTCAACAGGCTGGCGGTAAAAAAATTGCAATTACGACCGTGGCGGAAACCGCCAACAAAGACAGCCACTTTAACACTCAGACCGCCAGGGCGGTACAAACAAACAGCGCGGCGGTCACCGCCAACAGACAGGCGGAGGACAATGTACCGCCCACACTATTATGACAGGCCAATCCGCCACCTTTTCTGGGGCGGATTCAACGCGGATAAAAAACACGGCGGAAACCGGAATTCCGACGGGAAAACGCTCACCCCTACACACCCCAGAGGAACGAGAACACTATGGACCCAGAACTCCAAATTCTCCCTGCGATAGTCTTCCTGCTCCTCTAACAGGAGCACGAACGCCGGCGGCGAAGACCACAGTGAGAACTGCACCTACGACACAGGGGAGGCAGGAGGGAAAAAACAGGGACACACACACGCAACACCCCCACCCTCACCCACTACAACACACACAAATGCAAATCTATACATCACAGTAACACCCCCCAAATCCCCCGGAAGAATGCAAAGACAATAGAAAATTAGTGTAACCATTGTAATATATTAAAAACGAGTAGCCAGAAATATATATATACACCATGTACAAAATATATACCAAGCATAGTAGTCCAGGTAGTGCACTAAGATAGTCCGTGGAACACTGGGACCACACGGTATGGGCGAGGCCCACACAAGATCCCCGACCATGACGGAGAGAACACTGCAGGGGCATCAGAGAGCAAGAAAACAGGCACCTCAGGGGGAGGAAAAGGGGGGGCACCTCAGCCGGTTGAGTGCACGTCGCCAAATCCACGAGGGGGGCCACATGCCCACTGTTCCATCCTGGGGAGTGCAAAGCCACAGTCTCTCAAGTCTCTACAGTGGGTGGGTTGCCCACTGTTCAATCCTGGGGAGTGCAAAGCCACAGTCTCTCAAGTCTCTACAGTGGGTGGGTTGCCCACTGTTCCATCCTGGGGAGTGCAAAGCCACAGTCTCTCAAGTCTCTACAGTGGGTGGGTTGCCCACTGTTCAATCCTGGGGAGTGCAAAGCCACAGTCTCTCAAGTCTCTACAGTGGGTGAGTTGCCCACTGTTCAATCCTGGGGAGTGCAAAGCCACAGTCTCTCAAGTCTATATAGTGGGTAGGTTGCCCACTGTTCCATCCTGGGGAGTGCAAAGCCACAGTCTCTCAAGTCTCTACAGTGGGTGGGTTGCCCACTGTTCAATCCTGGGGAGTGCAAAGCCACAGTCTCACAAGTGGATGACAGTCTCCACTGGTTCTGGAGGGGGCTTTGTGCCCAGAGTGCTTCATCCTGTTAAGGACAGAGGTAGTGGATGTCAGTCTCCACTGGTTCTGGAGGGGGCTTTGTGCCCAGAGTGCTTCATCCTGTTAAGGACAGAGGTAGTGGATGTCAGTCTCCACTGGTTCTGGAGGGGGCATGGTGCCCAGAGTCCATCATACACCCCGTGACGGACTCAGTTGCGTCAGTGCCCCTGCCGCTCATGGGCTAGCGGTGCTTGAGATGGCGGTGCCCTGTTCAGCGGTGCTTGAGATGGCGGTGCCCTGTTCAGCTGTGCTTCAGATGGCGGTGCCCTGTTCAGCGGTGCTTCAGATGGCGGTGCCCTGTTCAGCGGTGCTTCAGATGGCGGTCTCCATTGCAGGGTCTCAGCTGCTGGCGGTCCTTCATGGCCCAACGGGCCTTTTGCTGGCGGTCTTTCATGGCCCAACGGGCCTTTTGCTGGCAGTCCTTCATGGCCCAGCTGGGCTTGTGCTGGCGGTGGCCTCCTGGCAGCTGGGCTTGTGCTGGCGGTGGCCTCCTGGGCAGCTGTGCTGGCGGTGGCCTCCTGGGCAGCTGTGCTGGTGCTGGCGGTGGCCTCCTGGGCAGCTGGGCTAGTGCTGGCGGTGGCCTCCTGGGCAGCTGTGCTGTTGCTGGCGGTGGCCTCCTGGGCAGCTGGGCTGGTGCTGGCGGTGGCCTCCTGGGCAGCTGGGCTGGTGCTGGCGGTGGCCTCCTGGGCAGCTGGGATGATGGCGGTCTTCTCCGCCCGTGCTGCTCTTCCCAGACTTGCCGGGTTTCTTGTGGCCCTTCCCCACCTTGGAAGGTGTCACAGCTGACTCCACACTCCCAACGGGACCCCTGGGAGCGGCTTTGGTGGCTGGAGTCTTCCCCCTCTCCCGCCGGGCACTGGCCAACTTCTGATGCTTCACAGGTGGGGGACTGCCTGTGCTGTGGCTCCGTGCCACACTGGCTGCCATGGTGGCCGGTGCACTCCACATTCCGGTGACTACAGGCACCACTGGTCCCGGAGATGTTGTGGCTGAGGTGCTAGTTCGGGACTTATGAGACGGACGGGGTGGGGGAGGTGTGGGAAAGAGGTCAAGGGTGGACAGGAAACGTTTTTTGGAGACACTGGGACGGGTAGCTGGAGGGGGCTTGGGAGAAGAGGAAGAGGTGGTGGTTGTAGGAGGTGTACGTTTGGTGACTTTGGGTGAAGGTGCATGCGCTGGAGGCTGTCATGAGGTGGATGGCTGTTGGGTGGGTGTGTGCCTGCGTTTGTGTACCTTGGAGGGGGCGTCACAGACACACTGGGAGAGGACAGAGGGGACGTGTGAATGGTAGTGGGGGTGGTGACTGCACTTGAGCGGGGTGTGGTGGTGGGTGTGCTGGAGAGGGACGTAGTGGCTGTAGAGGTACTGCATGCAGGTGTGAGTGTAGACGAGACTGGGAGGGAGGAGGGAGACGAGGAGGAGGGGGACACAGTGGAGGCAGTGGATGTTGGTGTGTCTGCATGTGTGTGATGCTTGCGTGAGTGCCTGTGGGACGTGTGGTGCTTATGTTTGCCTGAGCTTCCCTTGTGTGTTGACATGTGTGCATGTTGGTCTGTAGGTGTGCTTGGGATAGGCTGATTTACAGGGGATTGGGTCGGGGTTGAGGAAGTTGGAGGGGGAGGCTAGAGACGGGGACAATGGCTGCCATCAGTGCTGAGGCCAGAGTCTGAAAAGATCGGTGAAGGGCCGCCTGACCAGAATGAATGCCCTCCAGGAATGCATTGGTTTGTTGCAACTGCCTCTCTACACCCTGGATGGCATTCAAAATGGTAGACTGACAAACAGTGAGGGACCTGAGGAGGTCAATGGCCTCCTCACTGAGGGCAGCAGGGGTGACTGGGGCAGGACCTGAGGTGCCTGGGGCAAAGGTGATGCCCACCCTCCTGGGTGAGCGGGCACGGGGCGAAGGCTGAGGGGCTGCTGGGAGGGCGGTGCTGGTAGGGGGGGGTGGTGGCTGTACCTATAGATGCAGGGGGCACAGATGTTGCCGCCACCACAAGGAAGCTCCCATCAGAGGACGAGTCTGTGTCGCTGGTGTCAGCTCCTGTCCCCGCCGTGGAGCTCCCCTCGCCCTCCGTCCCACTGGTGAATTCAGACTCCGTAGTGTCACCCTCCAGGGCCATGTGGGATGCAGCTCCCTCGTGCTCCATTGCCACTGCTCCTCCGCCTGATGATGCTAATGCACACAAGAACAGGGAGACCACAAAAAAGGTGGGGGGAAGACAGAAGAAAGACATGTTGAGTGCATGCATTACCGCTACCGTTGGCGGACACGACAGACACAGAAGCCCCCTGCACTACGCCGCGCTCTTGGGCTCCACTGTTCAATTTCTGGGAAATGGCCTACAAGGCTATGGACGACCTCTTCACATAGATGACACAGGGGCATGACTACCTGTACTTGGCACTCTACAGAGGTGGGCTGGGGTGCCACATGGCCTGACATATGGAGAGGCCTTGCCTATGGAACTCGCCCTGGCCTAGGGAAACCCACAGCACTCCTCCCCCACCCAGACACCTCCACTGCACGCAAAGTCAGCAGAATGAGAGTGTACTCACCCCCTTGTGTCTGCTGTGATGCCCTCAAGCACCCATCCAACTCCAGGTAGGCCACCACCAGGATCCTGAACATCAGGGGGGTCATGGTGCGATGCGCACCCCTCCCACGTTGGGAGGCCATCCCCAGCTGAGCCTCCGCCGTCTTCTTGCTCCAGCGGTGAATGTCCTCCCATCTTTTCCGGCAGTGGGTGCTCCGTCTGTGGTAGACCCCCAGGGTCCGGACGTCCTTGGCGATGGCACGCCAAATATCTTTCTTCTGGTGGGCGATTACCTACATGAAATGTACAGGGGAAAAAGAGAAGTTATTACCAACTGCACCGTCGAAGTGATTGAAGTGATAGAAAATGGCGGTCACATCCGGGGCGGTGCATACCATCACCGCCGGCGTACATCGCCATTGGCTCCTGGGACCCATAGGGTCCAATGTTAACCAATGCAGCATTGCGCCGCGGTCTTCGACCGCCTACCGCAACGGTGTACACCGTCAGCGCAGTTACCTCACATCCCATTGTCCCACTTTACAGGTCAGGCAGCCGCCATTTCAGGGGCCCACATGGCTTCATTTCCAATTGCGTCACTCATACCTAGGCCTAGACTCAACACACATACAGGCCACCATTTGTGTATGATAGGTGTTCTGTGTAAACTGTGGGTACGTACCTCTGAGTTGCTTGACTCTGTGATCGCTGTTGTCCTTCATAGGCACCGTCCGCTGGGACATGTGAGGAGATGGCGGCATCCTCCGGTGTACCGACCGTTGGTGGACCTGTCCACAATGGAGGAGCGACATTTGATTATCACCTACAGGTTTGACTATGCCACAATCCAGGAACTGTGCACCCAGTTGGAGCCAGACCTGATGTCAGCAATCCGCCATCCCACAGGAATCCCCCCTCAAGTGCAGGTGCTGTCAGTGCTCCATTTCCTTGCAAGTGGTTCTTTTCAGACAACAGTGGCCATGGCATCAGGGATGTCCCAGCCTATGTTTTCCAACGTGTTGTCCAGAGTGTTGTCTGCCCTGCTGAAACACATGCGGAGCTACATTGTTTTCCCTCAGGTGGAGGATTTGCCTACAGTGAAAGGTGATTTGTATGCCCTGGGACACATCCCCAACATCATAGGTGCCATTGACGGGACCCATGTGGCTTTGGTCCCCCCCCCACAGGAGTGAACAGGTGTACAGAAACCGGAAGAGTTATCATTCGAGGAATGTACAGATGGTATGTTTGGCAGACCAGTACATCTCCTATGTGAATGCCAAGTTCCCTGGCTCAGTGCATGACGCCTACATCCTGCGGAATAGCAGCATCCCTTATGTGATGGGTCAACTCCAGAGGCACCGTGTGTGGCTATTAGGTGAGCACCTGGAAGCAAGTCAGTGGGAATGGTTGTCTGGGTCTGGGGATATCCATCCAGGTTAGTGCATGTCTAACAGTTGTCCCTCACCATGTGCAGGTGACTCTGGTTACCCCAACCTGCCATGGCTACTGACCCCAGTGAGGAATCCCAGGACAAGGGCAGAGGAACGCTACAATGAGGCCCATGGGTGAACTAGGAGGGTGATCGAGCGTACCTTCGGCCTCCTGAAGGCCAGGTGCAGGTGCCTCCATATGACAGGTGGATCCCTATTCTACTCACCAAAGAAGGTGTGCCAGATCATCGTGGCCTGCTGTATGCTTCATAACTTAGCTTTGCGACGACAGGTGCCTTTTCTGCAGGAGTATGGTACAGATGGCGGTGTTGTTGCAGCTGTGGAGCCTGTGGACAGTGAAGACGAGGAAGCAGGGGAAGAAGACATGCACAACAGGGACTCAGTGATCCAGCAATATTTCCAGTGAGACACAGGTAAGAATACAGAGCTGCCTACTACATGTACTTTGACACTACTACCTCTCTACTGTGTGTCATTTTCACCCAGTGTATGGTCACTGAGTTGTCACTTTCCCTTACGATTTCACAGATGTGGGTCCCACTGTGTGACATCTGCTTAGATTCCTCATGGACTAGAGCAGTGTGACATAGGTATGTTGACATTACAATTGAAAGAGCATTTTGTCACTGTAAAATAGTGGAGGGGGTTGTTAAATGGTCAGGGGTGATGGTGGAGGAATGTCCATGGCAGAGTCCATTCTATTAGTCTCACAGGTGCATTGCCCATATGGGCATAGGAAGTGGAGCTGGGGCAGTTTCAGTATGGACAGGGTGACTTGGCAAGTGTCTCTGGTGTCTGTTTGGGTTGCAGGGAACATTTGCGGGGTGGTTCACCTTCTGCAGGGGGAGAGGTGCTGGTGGCCTGTGTGTCCTATGGCAGGGCCTCCTGTCCACCATCTGCAGCAGATGTGGATGGTTGGTCAGTTGACTGACTAGTATAAGGGGCCCGCTGGTGTGATGTGTACTCCCTCCTGGTGGTGTTCCTCCTGCAGCTGCTGATTCTCCTGCATGATGACTATCACCTGACCCATCTTGTCCTAGAATTGTTGGTAAGCCCCCAGGTCATTAGTGAGTGCCTCCTGGACAGTCGGTTACCTGGGCCTGTCCTCTGAGTGTCCCTAGACCCTGTGCCTGTGCCCCCTGAACAGTGTGCTTACTGCCACTGACCCCAGGACCCTCATTGTCTTGCCTGTGAGGTGTGGACTGTGGTCCGTGTACAGGTGGGCACACTGCTGATTGACGTGTCCTGGAGACAGAGGTCTGGGGACGTTGGGTGGCTGCTGTGGTGTTGGACACTGAGGGGGGAGGCTCTGTGGTGGACCGGGTGTGGTCTGGGGTATCCGACTAACCAATGGTCCCTGATGGGCCAGGGAGTTCATCCAGATCCAGAACTCCAGAGTTGCTGTCATCACTGGGGGCATCTTCTGGTGGGGGACTGGGTAGCCTTGGCACCTCCTTGCCGCTGAGAGTGGCTGGGGCACCTGTGGGGATGTTAGTGGTGTATTATGCTACATGTCTGTGACATATTCTGCATCGCTGGCTTCCCCTATATTATTGCTGTAGCCCTGCCACCTTTGTTTATGTCTGGTAATGTATTGTGGGGTTGTTAGTTATCCATGCTGTGCATGCATTGGTGGTGGGTGTACATGCAGGGCTTGAAGGGATGTGCATGCAGTGGGTATGGCATGCAGACCTTGGTATTTGGGTTAGTTAATTGTGGTGGTGCACTGTGTCAGATGGAGCGGAGTGATGGGTTTCAGGGTGAGGGGTGGTGGTGGCATGCAGGTGTGGGGGGGATCGGTAGTAAAATTGACTCACCAGTGTCCAGTCCTTCGACAACTCCAGTGAGTACCTCAGGATGCAGGATTGCCCAGACTTGCTCCTCCCATGCTGTTAACTGTGGGGGAAGAGGTGAGGGTCCACCGCCACTCCTCTGGATGGCAAGCTGTTGCCTTGCTGCTATGGAACCTATCTTCCCCGGTAGTTCATTCCACCTCCCCCTGATGTCGTCCCTTGTTCATGGATGCTGTCCCACAGCGTTCACCCGGTCCACGATCCTCCGCCATAGCTCTATTTTCCTGGCAATGGATATCTGCTGGATCTGTGCTTCAAACAGCTGTGGCTCTACCCTGACTATTTCCTCAACCATGACCCGCAACTCCTCATCAGTGATACGGGGTGCCTTTGTGGGGACATGGGCATTGTGTGGTGTGTGTGTTGTGAAGAGAGTGTTGAGTAACATGGTGGGGTGTGTGGTGCGTGACAGCTGAATGGGTAGTTGTGGTGTGTGTGTGAAGTTGTCTCTGTGATTTGTGTGGCTAGCTATTGCAGTCTTGTCGTGCTAACAAAGGATTGTGGGTGATGTGGGTGTGTGTTTTATAGTGCTGTTGATGGGTGTATGTGGTGTGTGTATTTGTGTCAGGTGTGGGTTTTTTGTTCTGGCCAATGTTGTCTTGTTTTGTCTTTGGGTGGCCTTACCGCTGTGGCGGTGTTCACCGCCAATGGTTTACCGTTGTTGAATGTCTGTTGTGGTGATCGGTGGGTCATTATTTGGAGGGCGTAGTGTTGGTGGTTTAATGGTATGGGTGGTAGTACCGACAGTTTATCACGTTTAGGCCCATATTTCTACTTTTTGATGCAAACCTGCGTTTGAGCAGGTTTGCGTCAAAAAGTATATCGCCGGCTAGTGCCATTCCAGGATGCCAGCCGAGCGCCATATTTCAGGAATGGCGCATGCCGGCGCTAAGGCACGGTTAGCTTCAAAATAAATGACGCTAACCGGGTAGGGGAGGCCTAGGAAAACTGGAGGTTGTGTGGGAAAGAATAGCGCTAGTCAGGTTAGAGTAAAAATATGACTCTAACCTGGCTAGCGTCATTGTTTTGACACACAATCCCCATGGACATGACTCCTGTCTTAGTAAACACAGGAGTCATGCCCCTCCAGCCCAATGACCATGCCCAGGGGACTTATGTCCTGGGCATGGCCATTGGGCACAGTGCCATGTAGGGAGGCCCAAGTTAGTCCCCCCATGGCACTTTGATTTTTTTTTTAAATACTTACCTGGACTTACCTGTGATGGGTCATCCCATCCTTAGGTGTCCTCCAGGTGTGGGTGCGGTGGGTGTCCCTGGGCGCAGGGAAGGACACCTGTGGGCTGTTTCCATGGTCTCTGACCATGGAAAAAGGCCCAAAGGCCCCCTAATACCTGCCCATACCCAGGCACTAAATAATGGCACTAAGGAGGCTTAGCGCCATTATTTAAGCCCCCCCCTCCCGTCCGTGAGTTTTGCACGGGAGGATAAATAAGGCACTAGGGCGTTGGAGTCATTTTTTGCCCAGATCTCATTGACACAGGGTACTTTTCCGCAGGCAAAAAATTACTTAAACTCCAATATTTTATATAAAATATAAATATGGAGCTAAGTTTGCACTGGATTTGCGTGAAAAAAAAATGACGCAAATCCGGCACAAACAGCGTATAAATATGCCCCTTAGTGGGTCTGGCGGATTTGTGGTTGTGGCTGTTTTCTGTTGGTTTTGAATGTATGTGTCAGTATGTGGCAGACGGATGTCCGCCTCCGCGGCGGTATGCTGGCGGCTGGCGGCAGTTTACTGCAGTATTTACTGCCAAGGTCATAATGAGGGCCATAGTACACACAGATATTTGACACATAGAGGGGTACAAATTGCTATGCTACAAGAAACCCACAGAGAGACCTAGATTTAGATGGCGATGGCCAGCATTATGCCACCGCCTACTCCGCATATGCCCGGACAGGCTCTGATCTGGATCAGGGCTGGCACTCCCTTTGAACATTTACAATCCTGGTTTGATAGTGAGAGACATTATTTCCTGATTGGCGGTAGACTGGCAGGATGGGAAATAACACTGGGTAGCATATATGCACCTAATCATGACCAACTCACCTTCCTCCATTCCTTATCAACAACCATGGGACGATTAACGGTAGGGGACCTACTGCTGGGTGGGGATTTCAATTGTGTTGCAGACGTCCAATTAGACCGGTTCATGCCTCCTTTACCAGGGACACATGCTCACAGGCTGGCACTTGACTTTAGAGACTGGCAACAGCATTGGGATCTTATAGCTGTTTGGCGGGCAGAACATGGCACAGAGCGTGACTATTCATTTTATTTACATGTGTATGAACTCCACACTAGACTGGATAACTGTCTAGGCTCAGGTAGGCTGTGCCAAGCCATAGCCTCCACAGAATACTTGGGTCGAGCACTATCTGACCACAACCCCCTGGACACAACAGGAAAACATGTACAGCCATTACTGACTATTTTACATTAAACCAGGGCATGATGCAGTCCGTACTCATTGAATGGGGAGCCTTCAAAGTAGTGATCCAGGACCACTGTATGGGACAATCGGTGGGCATTAGTGGGGCATTGCAGATAGAGCTCCACTCAATAGAGTAAAAGTTACATTCACTGGAAAGCGCCTCAGGGACAGACCCTACATCGTGTAGACCCCTTCTAGAAGCAAAAGATCAGTACAATGAAAATTGTCTTAGAAAATTGAGATGTCATGACTACAAAACTTACATAACTAAAGTACACAACATGGACGGTAGGCTGGGATGGATTCTGGCTTGGTTTCTCTGCCCGGAAGCAATGGGCACCCCGATCACGCACCTAACGACAGCGACAGGGACCCACATATTTGACGAATTCCGCACTTATTACATGAAATTATACAGAGTCCTGGAGCTCCTCATGGATAGTTCACTGGATGCATTCTTAGCCCTCCTCCCCCTGCCAGCATTGGCACAGGAGGCACAGTGTAACATTGGGGGACCAGTGACAGTTCAGGAAGTTAGACAATCCATTAAAGAAATTACTTTGGGGAAAACACCCGTGCTGAACGGACTCCCTACCTTTATGGACCTCCATGCTGAGAGATTGGCAGCCTTGTACGTGGTGTCATTGGAGAGGGGATTCCTCACGGAATCCACAAGGAGTTTGACTACAATCCCTCTCCCTAAATCATCTACTTCAGGGGCGTGTGTAACAGCATCCTGCCCGTTGTCTATGCTAAACATGGACTTTAATATATTGAGTAAGATTTTAGCTACACGACTTCTCCCACATATTCAAACCCTTGTGCATCCGGATCAAAATGGTTTTATACCACAACAGTGCACGTCCCATAACCTCAGGTGGTTATATCACATTCTCTACCATTCAGATGTTCAGAACACACCAGATGCACTGCTAATGCCAGTACACCTTGAAAAGGCCTTCGACTCCTAGATGGGATTTTCTATTGTAGATGATGCGCCAAATGAACATGCGGGAGGACTGGATAAAACAGGTTACCGTCCTATATTCTGGCCCAACTGCCAAAGTAGACAGGGAATGTCATCTCCACAACCTATGGGGTGTTTAGCGGCACACAACAGGGGTGCCTGCTGTCACCTTTACTGTTCGCTTTGGCAATTAAGCCAATAGCAGCCCTCTTCAGAAAGGAGAGAGGAGATGATGAGATAACAGTAGATGGCCACACACACCATCTCATTGCATGCTGATGATCTTCTTCTATACCTGGCCAGTGGCTCGACTGGGGCTGGGGAGGCCATGTGTCGCCTGGAGCACTTAAGAGAATTGTCTGGCCTATGGATTAATCAGGCTGAGACATGCATATTCCCATGTATCTTGGACTCCCTGCAACCACCCAATCTCCCATTGGGGATACATGGGCACCCATGACTTTTAATTATCCGGTTGTACAAGTCTACCACAACCTAAATGACATGCAGAAGGGAAACCAAGGACGCGCCCTGCCTTCCCTTCATTCCTGCGTGGACTTTTGGAGGTCCCTAACTTGGCGCTTATGGCCCGCGTATCACTCACTCACATGATAATGCTACCACAGCTACTTTATTTCTTCGTTAACCTCCCAATTACCACTCCGGCATCATGGTTCCAAACAGTGAATGCTCTTACACGTGAGCCCAAATGGGTGTCCCTGGGGACACTGCATCGTGTCCCTATGGAGGGTGGCCTTTGGGTACCGGATTATGAGCTTTACTACTTTGCAGCACAGCTCCAGTGAGTGGCCAAGTGGCTGGATGGAGCATGTGGGAGCTTTCCTGATCTTATTAGCCTGATGCC
This sequence comes from Pleurodeles waltl, assembly GCF_031143425.1. Taxonomy (NCBI): domain Eukaryota; kingdom Metazoa; phylum Chordata; class Amphibia; order Caudata; family Salamandridae; genus Pleurodeles; species Pleurodeles waltl. The sequence continues at coordinate 266,892,386 of NC_090444.1, read as the reverse complement.
AGATCAGGGGCTATTACTGGCTAAGATGCTATGCCCAAACATACCAATTACAAAGCCTGGTGTGCTGCTCCGGGCGGCACTAGACAGTTGGTGCCGCTGCAAAGTGAGACCGCGTGGGGCATCGCTGTGTGCTGTGGGTTTGCCACTGGTGGGGTTGCTTCACGATGTACCAGTGACCTGCTTCACGTTGGCCCAGTTATGGGAATGGACAGAGACTGGGATAATTACTGTTGGTGATTGTTAATCCTCTGGTGTTCATATGCCCTGAACGACTTGGTAGAACACTATGCGCTGCCCCAAGGTCAATTCCTCACATATGGGGCTGTGCAGACCTGTAGGGGAGAGGTAGGGATGAATCCCCTTAACATGCAGTGCTTCACTCATTGCTCACATTGGGTTCTTACGACACCAGGTAACCTGGCTATATGGATCCTTACTGTAAATGAGTCAGACACCCTTAACTTCCCTCAAAAGCAGATGGGACACCCTTCTAAACCGAGAAACATCAGATAAGGACTGGTCTATATTAGCATACCCATATAACCTATCCTGCAACACGAGGCTGATATATACACAGTTCAATATCTTGCATATGACATACATGACTCCACATAGGCTGAACACGATCTATGGAGGAGAGCCTGTTGTGTGCCCCAGATGCCACCGATCAGATGTGGATTTTGGCCATATGCTATGGGAGTGCCCCATCCTGCAAGTATACTGGGAGGCTGTAGTGTCCGTCTCAACGAGACATGGAGCCAAGCTCTCCCCTGCATCCGTGAGGTATGCCTCCTTGGTGGGTTCCCTCCACCCAAGAAGCACAAAATTGGCTCCAGATCCATGGACCTGGCCCTTGCCTTAGCAATAAACCGAATCGCATTACACTGGAAGGTGAAACTGAGACAGTCTATAGAAGCATGGGCCGGAGATGTCACCCAATTGTCCAGGGCAGAAGAGAGTGTCCTACATCAGGAGGGTGCACGAGGGCTCAGACGACACCCCATAGGAGGGCTATGGTCTGAGGTTTTGGAGAATTGGGAGCACCCAGGAGGAGACATGGGATCGAACTGTAGTGAGTCTAGTGGGGATGGCCAGGATTTAACCACACAGGACGCAAACTGAAAGAACACTTGATACCTTGAATGCACCCCCCCAACATAAGAAGCTTGAAAGTACATACAGCAGATGCCAGATCTGAAACCCAGGAGTGACTTGAACCACTGATGTACCCACAAACCCCCCACATACTCCATAACATCGGAAATCCCCTGAGAGATCCCCTCAGAGACCAGTTATGGTTAAGGTTATGTTAATTACTGTTCCTTTCATTTATTATTTCTCCATCTTTGCTATTCTTGCCCCTGTTCCTTTCAAGATCACTTACCAAATTGCCTTCTCTTCCTTTGGGACATAAACATACTGAAGTTACATGAGAGAGTAGACTAGGACCAGGAGATTAACAGTATTTTGGTTGAAAGCCCAACTGAATGACCTGGAATATCCATTTATCCAACCAAAGCATTTTACCACCGGACAATCAATCTCGCCATACATGAACACATGAATAAGACAAAACCTGAGTGAGGTACACTATTTGGAAGGAAGCTAAGTGATAAGTACTGTGTATTTGTTGCCTAATGTCAATGTGAAAACTGCTGATACTAAGAAACTGTAACATTCTATACTATAAGCTGTATGTAAAGGAAAAAACATATAATCAATAAAATATATATTTTAAAAAAAGCTTATACTTGATACAGATGGACTGAGTTGGTGGTGGTGGCAAGCCAATAATCATGGTCATAGGTCTGATCTGTTTATTATTACATATTAAGATAAAGACACTAGGCTTGTCATATTTATTGTGAAAAGCATCTGTTAAAGTCAATAGGCATGTAGGTATGGATTGTTATTACTCTACATTAAAGCTATTTTGATACATGGAATCTCACATATTACTGTAGTAGGCAATGGTTTCAGTGTTTATTATTCTGGGCAACAAACCGTATGGTTTGTTCTATGAGAATCCTTCTTACGCCTTCTTATGAGAGATAATATGTTGCTTAGCCAACTGTAATTTTATATGCCTCTTTTATTTTACCACTCTATGTGCCTGATGGTTGCCTTGTGAAAAGCTTATGCACAAAACAGTAGGACTGAGTTGGTGTTGGTGACAGGCTATAGGCCAGATTGATGCACTGGTTATGTCAGATGGCATAAGTTTGGCCTGCCTTTTGTGAAACTGTATGACAAATACAGTAGGTCCAGCTCATTAATTGTGAAACACATTTGTTAAGGCCTGTAAGCCTCAACAGTTGGTTGTTATCACTATGTGTTACAGGACATAGATAGGTATTTTGTTACATGTAATCTCACAGACTACTATAATAGGCAGGGATGTTGGCACTGGCCACCCACTCTGACAAACCCTGTGAGTTTTCACTGTGATGGTTCTTGCTGGGCTGTGTTGAGAAGTGTGTCATGTTGTTTTGTAAGCTGTATTTTTCTACATATTTGTATTTCTATAACTGTAGGCTTAGTGGTTGCATGTTTAAGTGCATGTAAATAGGCCTGTGTTAGGTGAGGTGTAAAGCAAATTGTAAAGGGTAAAGGCTTCATTGGTTCATTGGGAAAAGCCAATGCCAGATTTCATAGGATTGATCTGTTTATTAAGAAACGTTATAACAAATCCAGTAGGCCTGACCTATTTATTATGAAAAGCATGTGTTAAAGACAATAGGCTGTTAAGGATGGATGGTTATTACACTGTGCAAAAGCCTGTAGGTAGACAGGTATTCTGTTACATAGACTTTCAGATTATTGTAGTATGCAATGGTTTTAGTTTTGGTGATCCACTCAAACAAACAGTGGGAATAAAATATATGCACTACAATAATCCTTGGTCGCCTTTTCTGGAGATACAGTATTTTGCTTTGCCAGGAGTTATGTATGCATTTGTACTTTTATGACTTTATGCAGGAGGTTTCCTCATGGAAAGCTTACACTCAGTACAGGAGGCTAGAGTTGATTATGGTGGCAAGCCAATGATAAAGGCTGTAAGCCTGATTGTTTGTTTGAAAAGTTATTATAAAGAGAGTAGGACTGACATTTTGATTGTAAAAATCACATGTTTAAGTCAATAGGTGTTTGTATGGATTGTTATTACTATGAATTAACACATACAGATAGGTTTTTGTTACATAGAATCTCACAGATTACCATGCCAGGCAAGGGTTTAGGCTTTGGTTACACCCTGCCCTGACAAACCATGGGCATAGAAGATGTGCTCCAAGCTCCCCTATGTCATTGTGTGCTGTATACTTTCTCATCCATCAGAAGTCAATTGATAACTATTGCCCTCATTACAACCCTGGCGGTCGGTGGTAAAGCGGCGGTAAAACCGCCAACAGGCCGGCGAAAAAAAAATGGAACTATGACCATGGCGGAAACCGCCAACATAGACAGCCACTTTCACACTCCAACCGCCACGGCGGTACAAACAAACAGCATAGCGGTCACTGCCAACAGACAGGCGGAAGACAATGTACCGCCCACACTATTATGACAGGCCAATCCGCCACCTTTTCCCGGCCGGATTCAACGCAAACAAAAACACGGCGGAAACAGGACTTGGAAGGGAAAACACTGACCACTACACACCCCACGAGGAACCAGGACGCCATGGAGCCTGAACTCCAAATACTCCCTGCAATAGTCTTCCTGCTCCTCTACCAGGAGCACGACTGACGGCGGCGACGACCACGGTGAGTACTGCACCTACAATACAGGGGAGGGGGGAGGGAAAAGAGAGTAACACACACACGCAACACGCAACACCCCCACCCCTACCCCCACCCACAACACCATACACACAAAACATGCTGCAACATTACATTCCCCTCCCAGCCCCCTCTGGAAGAACGCTAGGACAAAAGGAAATGAGTTGAATGATTGTAATCATGAAGAATTCATTAGTCAAAAATATATATTCACTATAAACAATTATGTACACCAAGAATTCAAGTCCAGGTATTGCACCTATATAGTACGTGGACCACTGGGCCCAAAATGCATGGGCGAGGCCCACACTCGATACCCAATGGAAACGGAGAGAACACTGCAGGGGCATCAGATCGAAATAAAACAGGCACCTCAGGGGAAGGGAAGGGGGGCACCTCAGCCGGGTGAGTGCACGACGCCAGCTCCACGAGGGGGCTCCATGCCCATTGATGTATCCTGGGGAGTGCAAAGCCGCAGTCTCTCAAGTCTTTCCAGTGGGTGGTTTGCCCACTGCTTTATCCTTGGGAGTGCAAAGCCACAGTCTCTCAAGTCTCTCCAGTGGGTGGGTTGCCCACTGCTTTATCCTGGGGAGTGCAAAGCCACAGTCTCTCAAGTCTCTCCAGTGGGTGGGTTGCCCACTGCTTTATCCTGGGGAGTGCAAAGCCTCAGTCTCTCAAGACTCTCCAGTGGGTGGTTTGTCCACTGCTGTATCCTGGGGAGTGCAAAGCCACAGTCTCTCAAGTCTCTCCAGTGGGTGGTTTGCCCACTGCTTTATCCTGGGGAGTGCAAAGCCACAGTCTCTCAAGTCTCTCCAGTGGGTGGGTTGCCCACTACTTTATCCTGGGGAGTGCAAAGCCACAGTCTCTCAAGTCTCTCCAGTGGGTGGTTTGTCCACTGCTGTATCCTGGGGAGTGCAATCCACAGTCTCTCAAGTATCTCCAGTGGGTGGTTTGCCTACTGCTTTATCCTGGGGAGTGCAAAGCCACAGTCTCTCAAGTCTTTCCAGTGGGTGGTTTGCCCACTGCTGTATCCTGGGGAGTGCAAAGCCACAGTCTCTCAAGTGGATAACAGTCTCCACTGGTTCTGGAGGGGGCGTTGTGCCCAGAGTGCTTCATCCTGCCAAGGACTGAGGTAGTGGATGCCTTTCTCCACTGGTTCTGGAGGGTGCTTTGTGCACAGAGTGCTTCATCCTGCCAAGGACTGAGGTAGTGGATGTGACACTCCACTGACGGTGGGGCAACATGAAAGCTGCCCAGGCCCCTGGAACTGACCATAAGCCTCGTACGAATGGCCACTGGGGATGGCAGCCATGTCTGCGGTGGTGCCACTGGCTCAGGATGTCGCGTGGCCTCTGGCGGTGCTGGCGGTGGGGTCAGTAGCGGTGGTGCTTGTGGCGGCCATTGGGCCGGCGGTGCTGGTGGCGGCCTCACTGACTGCGGTGCAGGTGGCTGGCTCACTGACTGCCGCAATGGTGGCTGGCTCACTGACTGCCTTGCTGGTGGCTGGCTCACTGACTGCCGTGCTGGTGGCGGTGTCAGTAGCGGCGGTGCTGGTGGCAGGCTCACTGACTGTGGTGCTGCTGAAGGGCACAGTGTCTGCGGTGCTGGTGAAGGGCTCAGTATCTGGGGTGCTGGCGGTGGTGTCCGTGGCGACGGTGCATGTGGCGGTGCCGGTGGCGGTCTTGTCTGCCGCGTAGGTTGGCGGCGACGTTGACTTGCCTTTCTTTTTCAGGCCCTTCCTCACCTTGGATGGTGGCGCAGCTGTATTGCCACTCACAACTATTGTCTTGGCTGAGCCCTTGGTGGCAGGTGTTTTGGCCTTCTCCCTCTTGGATGTGGGAAACTTCTTCTGTTTTGGAGGTGGGGAAATGTCATTGGCCTCGCTCCTTGGGACATTGGCAGCCCTGTTGCTTGGTGCACTCCAGAATCCGGATATTGCTGGCACCAATGTGCCCGGTGATGGGGTGGCTAAGTGCTGGGTTGGGACCTCGAAAGGTGGGCCCTAGGGGACGGTCGGGGGGGAGGTGTAGGGAAGAGGTCAACATTTGATAGGAAAAGCTTTTTAGACACACTGGGATGGGTAGATGGAGGGGGTTTGGGAGTGGAGGAAGAGGTAGTGGTTGTAGGAGGTGTTCGTATGCTGACTTTGGGTGAAGGTGCATGGGCTGGAGGCTGTTGTGAGGTGGATGGCTGTTGGGTGGGTGTGTGACTGCGTTTGTGTAGTTTGGGAGGAGGGCTCACTGACACACTGGGAGAGGACACAGGGGATGTGTGAATGGTAGTGGGGGTGGTGAGTGCACATGAGCGGTGTGTGGTGATGGGCGTGCTGGTGATGGTGGTAGTGGCTGAAGATGTAGTGCATGCAGGTGTGAGTGGTGACGTGACAGGCAGGGAGGAGGGAGACGTGGAGGAGGGGGACACAGTGGAGGCAGTGGATGTTGGTATGTGTGCATGGGTATGATGCTTGTGTGAGTGCTTGTGGGATGTGTGGTGCTTATGTTTGCCAGAGCCACCCATGTGTGTTGAGGTGTGTGCCTGCTGGTCTGATGGTGTGCTTGGGATAGGCTGAGGTACAGGGGATTGGGTCTGGGTGGAGGAAGTTGGAGGGGGGGGGAGGCTGGACACAGGGACAATGGCTGCCATCAGTGCAGAGGCCAGAGCCTGAAATGCTTGCTGTTGGGATGCCTGGCCATAATGAATGCCCTCCAGGTATGCATTTGTCTGTTGCAACTGCCTCTCTACAACCTGGATGGCATTCCGAATGGTAGACTGCCCAACAGTGAGGTATCTCAGGAGGTCAATAGCCTCCTCACTGAGGGCAGCAGGGCTGACTGGGTCAGGGCCTGAGGTGCCTGGGGCAAAGGAGATGCCCACCCTCCTGGGTGAGCAGCCACGGGACACACGCTGAGGGGCTGCTGGGATGGCGGTGCTGGTAGGGGGGGGTGGTGGCTGTACCTGTAGATGCTGTGGGCACAGAGGGGCCCGCCACCGCAAGGGAGCTCCCATCAGAGGAAGAGTCGGTGTCGCTGGTCTCAGCTCCTGTCCCTGCCGTGGAGCTCCCCTTGCCCTCCGTCCCACTGGTGACTTCAGACTCTGTTGTCTCGCCCTCCAGGGCCATGTGGGATGCAGCTCCCTCCTGCTCCGGTGGCACAGCTCCTCCGCCTGATGATGCTAATGCACACAAGAACACGGAGACCACAAAAAGGGAGGGGGGGGAGAAAGAAGAAAGACATGTTCAGTGCATACAATACCGCTACCGTTGGCAGACACTACAGACACAGCAGCCCCCTGCTCTACGCCATGCACTTAGAGTTCCCTAATTAATCACAGGGACATGGGGTACATGGCCTGTGCCCGATTGCTGCACACATGGAAGTCACAGGAGCCTGACTAGGTGTAGATGGCTCTTACCACTGGTGGGGTTGGGGTGCCACTTAGCCTGCCTCACAAACGGTCCTTGCCTACAAAGCTTGCCCTAGCCTAGGGGAACCCACTGCCCAGCTCCCCCACCCAGACACCTCCAATGCGCGCAGAGTCAGAGGGATGTGACGGTACTCACCCCCTTGTGGCTGCTGTGATGCCCTCAAGCGCCCATCCAACTCCGGATACGCCACCGCCAGGATCCGGAACATCGGGGGGGTCATGGTGCGACGGGCACCCCTCCCACGTTGGGAGGCCATCCCCAGCTGGGCCTCCGCCGTCTTATTGCTCCAGCGGCGAATGTCCTACCATCTTTTACGGCAGTGGGTGCTCCGTCTGTGGTGGACCCCCAGGGTCCGGACGTCTTTGGCGATGACACGCTAAATATCCTTCTTCTGGTGAGCGCTGACCTAGAGGAATAGTACAGGGGAAAATGAAAAACTTTAACTGTCCGGACTATCACAGTCATTGTCCCACGTTTCCACCCTTGCCCTGACGCACATACACTCACCGTCTGATCATGCAGGCCTCACCCCCGTATCTTCCATCCACACCACTCCAAACAGGCATTGTCCATACAGCATGCTCACAGTGTACTCACCTGTTTGTCTGGGGCACCGTAGAGTAGCGTGTACTGGGGAAGGACCCCATCCACTAGTTTAGCCAACTCCTCCGATGTGAAGGCAGGGGCCCTTTCCCCAGACACATGAGCCATCGTCGCTTCCAGACTGAGGTCACAGCAGCACTTGCAGTGTAGGTCCTCTCCTGTCGAAGATCAGGTATCAAGTGAGTGAACAGACAGAAAATGGCGGTCACGTCTGCGGCGGTGCGTACAGTCACTGCTGGCGTACATCGTCATTGGCTCCTGGAACCCATAGGGCCTAATGTTAACCAATGCAGGATTGCGCCGCGGTCTTCGACCGCCTACCGCAACAGTGTACAACGCCAGCGCAGTTACCTTATATCCCCGTGTCCCACATTTCAGGGTGCCACATGGCATTAATTTTAAATGTGTCACACATATATAGGCCTTGTATATACACAGAGAGAGGCACATAGCGTATTGACAAATGTGTGCTATAAAATTGCTTTTTTACTACCTCTGTGTTGGCTGACTCTTTGCTCGCTTTTCTCATCCATAGGGCACATCCACTGGGGCAGGTGAGGAGATGGCGGCATCCTCCGGTGTACAGACCGCTGGTGGACCTGTCGACAATGGAAGAGAGACATGTAATAGTCACCTACCGACTTGATCGTGCCACAATCCATGAACTGTGTGCCCAGTTGGAGCCAGACCTGATGTCAGCTATCCGCCATCCCACAGGAATCCCCCCTCTAGTGCAGGTCCTGTCAGTACTCCATTTCCTGGCAAGTGGGTCTTTTCAAACAACAGTGGCCATAGCATCAGGGATGTCCCAGCCTACGTTCTCAAACGTGTTGTCCAGAGTGTTGTCTGCCCTGCTGAAACACATGCCCAGCTACATCGTGTTCCCTCAGGTGGAGGATTTGCCTACAGTGAAAGGTGACTTCTGTGCCCAACATCATAGGTGCCATTGATGGGACACATGTGGCCTTGGTCCCCCCCCGCAGGAGTGAACAGGTGTACAGAAACCGGAAGAGCTACCATTCAATGAATGTGCAGATGGTGTGTTTGGTCGACCAGTACATCTCCCATGTGAACGCCAAGTTTCCTGGCTCAGTGCATGGTGCTTACATTCTGAGGAATAGCAGCATCCCTTATGTGATGGGGCAAGTCCAGAGGCACAGTGTGTGGCTTATAGGTGAGGACAAGGACCCTATACCCTGTGAATAGTTGTCTGGGTCTGGGGTTGTCCCTAAGGGTTAGTGTGTGTCTAACAGCTTTCCCTCGACATTTGCAGGTGACTCTGGTTACCCCAACCTGTTATGGCTACTGACCCCATTGAGAAATCCCAGGACAAGGGCAGAGGAATGCTACAATGAGGCACATGGGCGAACTAGGAGAGTGATAGAAAGGACCTTCGGCCTCCTGAAGGCCAGGTTCCGGTGCCTCCATATGACAGGTGGTTCCCTATACTACTCACCAAAGAAGGAGTGCCAGATCATCGTGGCCTGCTGTATGCTGCACAACTTGGCTTTGCGACAACAGGTGCCTTTTCTGCAGGAGGATGGTCCAGAAGGAGGTCTTGTGGCAGCTGTGGAGCCTGTGGACAGTGAAGAAGAGGAGGCAGAAGAAGAGGACATAGACAACAGAAACAACGTGATCCAGCAATACTTCTAGTGAGACACAGGTAAGAAGACATCACTGCCTCCTACATCTGATAAAATTGTTAGACCTATCATCTGTCTGTCACTTTCACCCAGTGTATGGACCCTGAATTGTCATTTTGCCTTTCCATTTCACAGATGTGGGTCCCACTGTGCGACCTCTGCTATGTTACCACATGGACTAGACCTGTGTGACATAGGCATGTTGACAATAGAATGGACATTGCTATTTTCCTCAGTTATTGCAAATACACATTTGTGAAAGCACAGACTGACTCCAGATTGTTTTGTGATTCAAAGGTGTTTATTTAAGTGCAAAAAAGTGGAGGGAGTTGTTAAATGGTCAGGGGTAATGGTGGAGGAATGTCCATGGCAGAGTCCAGTTATTTGTCTCACAGGTGCATTGTCCAAAGGGGCATAGGAAGTGGAGCTAGGGCAGTTTAAGGATGGACAGGGTGACAAAGTGGGACAGAAGGATGACATTCAGGGTGGTCTCATTTCTTGGCGGGGGTCATGGCATTGTTCTCTGTCTTTGGTCTGGATCTCAGGGACCGCTTGCGGGGTGGTTCTCCATCTGCAGGGGGTGAGGTGCTGGTGTCGTGGTCCTGTGGCGGTGCCTCCTGTCCACTAGCGCTGGCGGAGGTGGTGGGCAGTTCATCGTCCAGGCTAGTGTCAGGGGCCCCTTCTTGTGCCACAGTGTCCCTCCTGGTGTTGACAAGGTCCTTCAGCACCCCTACAATGGTGCCCAGGGTGGTGTTGATGGACTTGAGTTCCTCCCTGAATCTCAAATACTGTTCCTCCTGCAGCCACTGGGTCTCCTGAAACTTGGCCAGTACCGTTGCCATCGTCTCCTGGGAATGATGGTACGCTCCCATGATGTTGGAGAGGGCCTTGTGGAGAGTGGGTTCCCTGGGCCTGTCCTCCCCCTGTCGCACAGCAGACCTCCCAGTTCCCCGGCTTTCCTGGGCCTCTGTCCCCTGAACCGTGTGCCCACTGCCCCCAGGTCCCTGCTGTTCTTGGGGGGTGGGTTTGCCTGGGTTCCCTGTAGTGGTGGACACACTTCTGCTTGACGCGTCCTGGGGACAGAGGTATGGGCCCGCTGGGTGGGTGGTGTGCTGGTGTTACCTGAGGGGGGAGGCTCTGTGGTGGCCTGTGACTGTGTCAGGGAACCGACTGTCCCGAGGTCCCAGATGGGCCGGGCTGGTCATCTAGATCCAGTTGGACAGAGCTGATGTCATCACTGTGGGCCTCTTCTGTGGGGGGGGGTGGACATGTCTGGAACCTCATGTCCGGTGACGTTGGGTAGGGGCCCTGCAGGGGTGTAAAGGCATGATTATTGCATCTGTGTGTGCCATGGTGTGCAATGGGTGGGTGACCCTGTACCCCAGTCTTACATTCTTCTGTAGGACCTTGTGTGATAATTGTTTTGGAGTCTGTGTGGGTATCTGTAGTGGACATGCTTTGGTGATGGGTGTCCATGCTTTGTAGTTGCATGCAGGGCTTGGTGTTGGGATGTGTGGTTTGTGATAATGGGACATATGTGAGGAGTTGGAGTGATGGGGTGAGGGTGAGGGTGGGGGTATGTGATAGCATGCAGGTAGGGTGGGGGATATGGTAGTTAAAGATTTGACTTACCAGAGTCCATTCCTCCTGCTACTCCTGCGAGGCCCTCATGTTGCAGTATAGCCAAGACCTGCTCCTCCCATGTTGTTAGTTGTGGGGGAGGAAGTGGGGTCCGCCGCCAGTCCTCTGAACTGCAATGTGGTGTCTTGAGACCACAGAACGCACCTTCCCCCGTACGTCGTTCCACCTCTTCCTGATGTCATCCCGTGTTCTTGGATGCTGTCCCACTGCGTTGACATTGTCCACAATTCTGCGCCATGGCTCCATCTTCCTAGTTATGGAGGTGTGCTGCACCTGTGATCCGAATAGCTGTGGCTCTACCCTGACGATTTCCTTCACCATGACCCTGACCTCCTCCTCAGAAAACCTGGGGTGTCTTTGCGGTGCCATGGGGTGGTGTGGGTGATGGGTGAGGTGGTGTGTGTTGTGATGTGTGAGGGGATGTGTTTGTGTGTGTTGTGTGAGGTGCGTGGATGTTGTGTGAGTGATGGTGTTGAGTGCCTGTGGATGTTAGTTTGTTGATGGTGGTGTTTCTCTCTGTGCTTCGGTCTCAATTTTTGTCGTAGAAGTTTGTGGGTGATGTGGGTGTGTGTTTTATATTGTATTGAGTGTGTGGGAGTGGTGTGTGTATGTGTATCAGGTGTGTGTATTTGGAATTGTCCAATGTGGTTGTGTTTTGTAAGTGTGTGTGTATTTTGAGCGCGGCGGTGTGTACCGCCAATGGAATACCGCGGTTGAAAGACCGCCGCGTGGATTCGTGGGTCGTGATAGTGTGGGCGTATTCCTGTTGGCGTGATGGTGGAGGTTTTGTTATCGCCAGTTTATCACTGACCTTTGGTGTTGCGGACTTGTGTGGGTGCCTGGATTTTGGCGGATGCCGAGCTGTGGGTCGTAATAGGTGTCGCGGAATCCCCGGCGGTGTGTTGGCAGTCTTCTGCACGGCGGTAAGCGGCATTTACCGCCAATGTTGTAATGAAGGCCTATGTCTTTATGGTGTTTTGGAATGCGTGCACCCCTCTGGCCATGTGTGCTTTTTGGGGCCAATCTCTTGGGACCATTGTGGTGTCAACTGTGCCTATCTGTGGGATCGATCTGAGATTTCTTTTCTCATGTTTGTCTTCAGGCTACGTGCTGCCCCATCTGTGACCTATCAGTCAGTAACCTCAGGCCTATGTCTCAGAGTCTGCCTCACCACGAACTTTGGAGTCTGGGTTGATGGAGAGTTCACGATGGGTGAATTTGTTATTAGTAATAAGTTTCATTGTTATAAGTGAACATATCATTATACACATTGACATTGACTTTTTCAATATTAACATTTCCCCCTCTAGTTGAATTTTCAACTACACCATGTAACCCATACTTCATGACAGTCACATTATTGTGGGCTTCAGTTTTGCTTACTTCTACTTCCCTAGTTACCTGCATTCTACCCAATTTGGATACTGCATTTTACAGCAGGAAACCCCCACTTGCAGGAAACCACACAAAAACAATATCAACAAGAAAACAGGCAACAATGACATGCAAAGACGGGTCAACCACAGGGGGAGCCAGAAGAACCAGTTTGTGAACTCCTGCTCAGGGGCACCTCCCTCTTCAGGCATATCTCTTTGAAATTGGTGCAATGCCTTGGATGGCAAGAGTCAGAGTCCCATTGTCCATGTCATTGCCTGGTATAAAAGTGCAGCAGGACGCACCGGTCTTCATACACACCCCTCCCTTCATTGCGGTCATCAAGTCCAACACATACACATGTTGCATCACCATGAGGCAGATGGCTCTCAGTTCTTCCTTGATCATATTAAGTCTGGCCTTAGTGCTGGTCATCATCTTGCATTTCCCACCTGGTTATTTGTAACCAGCGGGCGTTAACTTTTGTGAAAAAGGGTATGGACCCTCCCGCTGATACTTGTGGGTCAGATAAGAGTCTGAATTCTTTTGGGATGTCCTTCTACTGAGCCCAGCCAATATAATCAGCAGTTCATTTTTCTTGAGCATGATGCAACAGAGCTGTCTTCATTCTTAGTGGGTGTAGGTACAACTCTGACAGATCTTCTCCAGGAATGACCAGGGTTGAGGTGTGCATGGTGACGAGGGAGGAGATTGTAGGCAAGTTGCTGTATTGCCAATAAATGTCTATCAGTGTGGAGGTGCCCCATTGCATGTCTGGAATGTGCAGGATTGTGCCACAGTTTTCATTTGTTCCCAGGGAAATGGTTCCTTTGCCTCTGAAACACAAGGAATACAGTGTGAGTTTCTGTACAATTAGGGTTTGCCTCTTCCCTTCTATCCATGTATACCTTTCTATCTCAGTTTCCCAGATTTCCTGACATGGGGTATCTATGCTGTTATTCATCCCTCCCCAATGAGACTCATTTCCCTTTGTAGAATCAAGGTGGATGGTCCTACAATGAAACTCCATGTCTGGGGTCCACTCATTGTTAATGAAGAAAGTCCCAGATACGCTAAGAGCCACCCTGACCACTAACAGAAGTGGAAGCAGATGTATTTGTGCATTGGTTTGGTGGTTTTGCTACCTCCCAAAAATCTTGTGTTGGCTGACTCTTTGCTCGCTTTTCTCATCCATAGGGCACATCCACTGGGGCAGGTGAGGAGATGGCGGCATCCTCCGGTGTACAGACCGCTGGTGGACCTGTCGACAATGGAAGAGAGACATGTAATAGTCACCTACCGACTTGATCGTGCCACAATCCATGAACTGTGTGCCCAGTTGGAGCCAGACCTGATGTCAGCTATCCGCCATCCCACAGGAATCCCCCCTCTAGTGCAGGTCCTGTCAGTACACCATTTCCTGGCAAGTGGGTCTTTTCAAACAACAGTGGCCATAGCATCAGGGATGTCCCAGCCTACGTTCTCAAACGTGTTGTCCAGAGTGTTGTCTGCCCTGCTGAAACACATGCCCAGCTACATCGTGTTCCCTCAGGTGGAGGATTTGCCTACAGTGAAAGGTGACTTCTATGCCCAACATCATAGGTGCCATTGATGGGACACATGTGGCCTTGGTCCCCCCCCGCAGGAGTGAACAGGTGTACAGAAACCGGAAGAGCTACCATTCAATGAATGTGCAGATGGTGTGTTTGGCCGACCAGTACATCTCCCATGTGAAAGCCAAGTTTCCTGGCTCAGTGCATGATGCTTACATTCTGAGGAATAGCAGCATCCCTTATGTGATGGGGCAAGTCCACAGGCACTGTGTGTGGCTAATAGGTGAGGACAAGGACCCTATACCCTGTGAATAGTTGTCTGGGTCGGGGGTTGTCCCTAAGGGTTAGTGTGCGTCTAACAGCTTTCCCTCGACATTTGCAGGTGACTCTGGTTACCCCAACCTGTCATGGCTACTGACCCCATTGAGAAATCCCAGGACAAGGGCAGAGGAACGCTACAACGAGGCACATGGGAGAACTAGGAGAGTGATAGAAAGGACCTTCGGCCTCCTGAAGGCCAGGTTCCGGTGCCTCCATATGACAGGTGGTTCCCTATACTACTCACCAAAGAAGGAGTGCCAGATCATCGTGGCCTGCTGTATGCTGCACAACTTGGCTTTGCGACGACAGGTGCCTTTTCTGCAGGAGGATGGTCCAGAAGGAGGTCTTGTGGCAGCTGTGGAGCCTGTGGACAGTGAAGAAGAGGAGGCAGAAGAAGAGGACATAGACAACAGAAACAACGTGATCCAGCAATACTTCCAGTGAGACACAGGTAAGAAGACATCACTGCCTCCTACATCTGATAAAATTGTTAGACCTATCATCTGTCTGTCACTTTCACCCAGTGTATGGACCCTGAATTGTCATTTTGCCTTTCCATTTCACAGATGTGGGTCCCACTGTGTGACCTCTGCTATGTTACCACATGGACTAGAGCTGTGTGACATAGGTATGTTGACAATAGAATGGACATTGCTATTTTCCTCAGTTATTGCAAATACACATTTGTGAAAGCACAGACTGACTCCAGATTGTTTTGTGATTCAAAGGTGTTTATTTAAGTGCAAAATAGTGGAGGGAGTTGTTAAATGGTCAGGGGTAATGGTGGAGGAATGTCCATGGCAGAGTCCAGTTATTTGTCTCACAGGTGCATTGTCCAAAGGGGCATAGGAAGTGGAGCTAGGGCAGTTTAAGGATGGACAGGGTGACAAAGTGGGACAGAAGGATGACATTCAGGGTGGTCTCATTTCTTGGCGGGTGTCTTGGCATTGTTCTCTGTCTTTGGTCTGGATCTCAGGGACCGCTTGCGGGGTGGTTCTCAATCTGCAGGGGGTGAGGTGCTGGTGTCGTGGTCCTGTGGCGGTGCCTCCTGTCCACTAGCGCCGGCGGAGGTGGTGGGCAGTTCATCGTCCAGGCTAGTGTCAGGGGCCCCTTCTTGTGCCACAGTGTCCCTCCTGGTGTTGAGAAGGTCCTTCAGCCCCCCTACAATGGTGCCCAGGGTGGTGTTGATGGACTTGAGTTCCTCCCTGAATCTCAAAAACTGTTCCTCCTGCAGCCACTGGGTCTCCTGAAACTTGGCCAGTACCGTTGCCATCGTCTCCTGGGAATGATGGTACGCTCCCATGATGTTGGAGAGGGCCTCGTGGAGAGTGGGTTCCCTGGGCCTGTCCTCCCCCTGTCGCACAGCAGACCTCCCAGTTCCCTGGCTTTCCTGGGCCTCTGTCCCCTGAACCGTGTGCCCACTGCCCCCAGGTCCCTGCTGTTCTTGGGGTGGTGGGTTTGCCTGGGTTCCCTGTAGTGGTGGACACACTGCTGCTTGACGCGTCCTGGGGACAGAGGTATGGGCCTGCTGGGTGGGTGGTGTGCTGGTGTTACCTGAGGGGGGAGGCTCTGTGGTGGCCTGTGACTGTGTCGGGGAACCGACTGTCCCGAGGTCCCAGATGGGCCGGGCTGGTCATCTAGATCCAGTTGGACAGAGCTGATGTCATCACTGTGGGCCTCTTCTGTGGGGGTTGGGGTGGACCTTTCTGGAACCTCCTGTCCGGTGACGTTGGGTAGGTGTCCTGCAGGGGTGTAAAGGCATGATTATTGCATCTGTGTGTGCCATGGTGTGCAATGGGTGGGTGACCCTGTACCCTAGTCTTACATTCTTGTGTAGGACCTTGTGTGATAATTGTTTTGGAGCCTGTGTGGGTATCTGTAGTGGACATGCTTTGGTGATGGGTGTCCATGCTTTGTAGTTGCATGCAGGGCTTGGTGTTGGGATGTGTGGTTTGTGATAATGGGACATAAGTGAGGAGTTGGAGTGATGGGGTGAGGGTGAGGGTGGGGGTATGTGATAGCATGCAGGTAGGGTGGGGGATATGGTAGTTAAAGATTTGACTTACCAGAGTCCATTCCTCCTGCTACTCCTGCGAGGCCCTCATGTTGCAGTATAGCCAAGACCTGCTCCTCCCAAGTTGTTAGTTGCGGGGGAGGAGGTGGGGTCTGCCGCCAGTCCTCTGAACTGCAATGTGGTGTCTTGAGACCACAGAACGCACCTTCCCCCGTAGGTCGTTCCACCTCTTCCTGATGTCATCCCGTGTTCTTGGATGCTGTCCCACTGCGTTGACACTGTCCACAGTTCTGCGCCATGGCTCCATCTTCCTAGTTATGGAGGTGTGCTGCACCTGTGATCCGAATAGCTGTGGCTCTACCCTGACGATTTCCTCCACCATGACCCTGACCTCCTCCTCAGAACACCTGGGGTGTCTTTGCGGTGCCATGGGGTGGTGTGGGTGATGGGTGAGGTGGTGTGTGTTGTGATGTGTGAGGGGATGTGTTTGTGTGTGTTGTGTGAGGTGTGTGGATGTTGTGTGAGTGATGGTGTTGAGTGCCTGTGGTTGCTAGTTTGTTGATGGTGGTGTTTCTCTCTGTGCTTCGGTCTCAATTTTTGTCGTAGAAGTTTGTGGGTGATGTGGATGTGTGTTTTATATTGTATTGAGTGTGTGGGAGTGGTGTGTGTATGTGTATCAGGTGTGTGTATTTGGAATTGTCCAATGTGGTTGTGTTTTGTAAGTGTGTGTGTATTTTGAGCGCGGCGGTGTGTACCGCCAATGGAATACCGCGGTTGAAAGACCGCCGCGTGGATTCGTGGGTCGTGATAGTGTGGGCGTATTCCTGTTGGCGTGACGGTGGAGGTTTTGTTATCGCCAGTTTATCACTGACCTTTGGTGTGGCGGACTTGTGTGGGTGCCTGGATTTTGGCAGATTCCGAGCTGTGGGTCGTAATAGCTGTAGCGGAATCCCCGGCCGCGGCGGTGTGTTGGCGGCCTTCTGCACGGCAGTAAGCGGCATTTACCGCCAATGTTGTAATGAGGGCCTATGTCTTTATGGTGTTTTGGAATGCGTGCACCCCTCTAGCCATGTGTGCTTTTTGGGGCCAATCTCTTGGGACCATTGTGGTGTCAACTGTGCCTATCTGTGGGATTGATCTGAGATTTCTTTTCTCACGTTTGTCTTCAGGCTACGTGCTGCCCCATCTGTGACCTATCAGTCAGTAACCTCAGGCCTATGTCTCAGAGTCTGCCTCACCACGTACTTTGGAGTCTGGGTTGATGGAGAGTTCACGATGGGTGAATTTGTTATTAGTAATGCGTTTCATTGTTATAAGTGAACATATCATTATACACATTGACATTGACTTTTTCAATATTAACATTTCCCCCTCTAGTTGAATTTTCAACTACACCATGTAACCCATACTTCATGACAGTCACATTATTGTGGGCTTCAGTTTTGCTTACTTCTACTTCCCTAGTTACCTGCATTCTACCCAATTTGGATACTGCATTTTACAGCAGGAAACCCCCACTTGCAGGAAACCACACAAAAACAATACCAACAAGAAAACAGGCAACAATGACATGCAAAGACGGGTCAACCGCAGGGGGAGCCAGAAGAACCAGTTTGTGAACTCCTGCTCAGGGGCACCTCCCTCTTCAGGCATGTCTCTTTAAAATTGGTGCAATGCCTTGGATGGCAAGAGTCAGAGTCCCATTGTCCATGTCATTGCCTGGTATAAAAGTGCAGCAGGACGCACCGATCTTCATACACACCCCTCCCTTCATTGCGGTCATCAAGTCCAACACATACCCATGTTGCATCACCATGAGGCGGATGGCTCTCAGTTCTTCCTTGATCATATTAAGGCTGGCCTTAGTGCTGGTCATCATCTTGCATTTCCCACCTGGTTATTTGTAACCAGCGGGTGTTAACTTTTGTGAAAAAGGGCATGGACCCTCCCGCTGATACTTGTGGGTCAGATAAGAGTCTGAATTCTTTTGGGATGTCCTTCTACTGAGCCCAGTCAATATAATCAGCAGTTCATTTTTCTTGAGCATGATGCAACAGAGCTGTCTTCATTCTTAGTGGGTGTAGGTACAACTCTGACAGATCTTCTCCGGGAATGACCAGGGTTGAGGTGTGCATGGTGACGAGGGAGGAGATTGTAGGCAAGTTGCTGTATTGCCAATAAATGTCTATCAGTGTGGAGGTGCCCCATTGCATGTCTGGAATGTGCAGGATTGTGCCACAGTTTTCATTTGTTCCCAGGGAAATGGTTCCTTTGCCTCTGAAACACAAGGAATACAGTGTGAGTTTCTGTACAATTAGGGTTTGCCTCTTCCCTTCTATCCATGTATACCTTTCTATCTCAGTATCCCAGATTTCCTGACATGGGGTATCTATGCTGTTATTCACCCCTCCCCAATGAGACTCATTTCCCTTTGTAGCATCAAGGTGGATGGTCCTACAATGAAACTTCTTGTCTGGGGTCCACTCATTGTTAATGAAGAAAGTCCCAGATACGCTAAGAGCCACCCTGACCACTAACAGAAGTGGAAGCAGATGTATTTGTGCATTGGTTTGGTGGTTTTGCTACCTCCCAAAAATTTTGTGTTGGCTGACTCTTTGCTCGCTTTTCTCATCCATAGGGCACATCCACTGGGGCAGGTGAGGAGATGGCGGCATCCTCCGGTGTACAGACCGCTGGTGGACCTGTCGACAATGGAAGAGAGACATGTAATAGTCACCTACCGACTTGATCGTGCCACAATCCATGAACTGTGTGCCCAGTTGGAGCCAGACCTGATGTCATCTATCCGCCATCCCACAGGAATCCCCCCTCTAGTGCAGGTCCTGTCAGTACTCCATTTCCTGGCAAGTGGGTCTTTTCAAACAACAGTGGCCATAGCATCAGGGATGTCCCAGCCTACGTTCTCAAACGTGTTGTCCAGAGTGTTGTCTGCCCTGCTGAAACACATGCCCAGCTACATCGCGTTCCCTCAGGTGGAGGATTTGCCTACAGTGAAAGGTGACTTCTATGCCCAACATCATAGGTGCCATTGATGGGACACATGTGGCCTTGGTCCCCCCGCGCAGGAGTGAACAGGTGTACAGAAACCGGAAGAGCTACCATTCAATGAATGTGCAGATGGTGTGTTTGGCCGACCAGTACATCTCCCATGTGAAAGCCAAGTTTCCTGGCTCAGTGCATGATGCTTACATTCTGAGAAATAGCAGCATCCCTTATGTGATGGGGCAAGTCCAGAGGCACCGTGTGTGGCTAATAGGTGAGGACAAGGACCCTATACCCTGTGAATAGTTGTCTGGGTCTGGGGTTGTCCCTAAGGGTTAGTGTGTGTCTAACAGCTTTCCCTCGACATTTGCAGGTGACTCTGGTTACCCCAACCTGTCATGGCTACTGACCCCATTGAGAAATCCCAGGACAAGGGCAGAGGAACGCTACAATGAGGCACATGGGCGAACTGGGAGAGTGATAGAAAGGACCTTCGGCCTCCTGAAGGCCAGGTTCCGGTGCCTCCATATGACAGGTGGTTCCCTATACTACTCACCAAAGAAGGAGTGCCAGATCATCGTGGTCTGCTGTATGCTGCACAACTTGGCTTTGCGACGACAGGTGCCTTTTCTGCAGGAGGATGGTCCAGAAGGAGGTCTTGTGGCAGCTGTGGAGCCTGTGGACAGTGAAGAAGAGGAGGCAGAAGAAGAGGACATAGACAACAGAAACAACGTGATCCAGCAATACTTCCAGTGAGACACACAGGTAAGAAGACATCACTGCCTCCTACATCTGATAAAATTGTTAGACCTATCATCTGTCTGTCACTTTCACCCAGTGTATGGACCCTGAATTGTCATTTTGCCTTTCCATTTCACAGATGTGGGTCCCACTGTGTGACCTCTGCTATGTTACCACATGGACTAGAGCTGTGTGACATAGGTATGTTGACAATAGAATGGACATTGCTATTTTCCTCAGTTATTGCAAATACACATTTGTGAAAGCACAGACTGACTCCAGATTGTTTTGTGATTCAAAGGTGTTTATTTAAGTGCAAAATAGTGGAGGGAGTTGTTAAATGGTCAGGGGTAATGGTGGAGGAATGTCCATGGCAGAGTCCAGTTATTTGTCTCACAGGTGCATTGTCCAAAGGGGCATAGGAAGTGGAGCTAGGGCAGTTTAAGGATGGACAGGGTGACAAAGTGGGACAGAAGGATGACATTCAGGGTGGTCTCATTTCTTGGCGGGGGTCTTGGCATTGTTCTCTGTCTTTGGTCTGGATCTCAGGGACCGCTTACGGGGTGGTTCTCCATCTGCAGGGGGTGGGGTGCTGGTGTCGTGGTCCTGTGGCGGTGCCTCCTGTCCACTAGCGCCGGCGGAGGTGGTAGGCAGTTCATCGTCCAGGCTAGTGTCAGGGGCCCCTTCTTGTGCCACAGTGTCCCTCCTGGTGTTGACAAGGTCCTTCAGCACCCCTACAATGGTGCCCAGGGTGGTGTTGATGGACTTGAGTTCCTCCCTGAATCTCAAATACTGTTCCTCCTGCAGCCACTGGGTCTCCTGAAACTTGGCCAGTACCGTTGCCATCGTCTCCTGGGAATGATGGTACGCTCCCATGATATTGGAGAGGGCCTCGTGGAGAGTGGGTTCCCTGGGCCTGTCCTCCCCCTGTCGCACAGCAGACCTCCCAGTTACCCGGCTTTCCTGGGCCTCTGTTCCCTGAACCGTGTGCCCACTGCCCCCAGGTCCCTGCTGTTCTTGGGGTGGTGGGTTTGCCTGGGTTCCCTGTAGTGGTGGACACACTGCTGCTTGACGCGTCCTGGGGACAGAGGTATGGGCCCGCTGGGTGGGTGGTGTGCTGGTGTGACCTGAGGGGGGAGGCTCTGTGGTGGCCTGTGACTGTGTCGGGGAACCGACTGTCCCGAGGTCCCAGGTGGGCCGGGCTGGTCATCTAGATCCAGTTGGACAGAGCTGATGTCATCACTGTGGGCCTCTTCTGTGGGGGGGGCTGGACATGTCTGGAACCTCCTGTCCGGTGACGTTGGGTAGGGGTCCTGCAGGGGTGTAAAGGCATGATTATTGCATCTGTGTGTGCCATGGTGTGCAATGGGTGGGTGACCCTGTACCCCAGTCTTACATTCTTGTGTAGGACCTTGTGTGAGAATTGTTTTGGAGTCTGTGTGGGTATCTGTAGTGGACATGCTTTGGTGATGGGTGTCCATGCTTTGTAGTTGCATGCAGGGCTTGGTGTTGGGATGTGTGGTTTGTGATAATGGGACATATGTGAGGAGTTGGAGTGATGGGTGAGGGTGAGGGTGGGGGTATGTGATAGCATGCAGGTAGGGTGGGGGATATGGTAGTTAAAGATTTGACTTACCAGAGTCCATTCCTCCTGCTACTCCTGCGAGGCCCTCATGTTGCAGTATAGCCAAGACCTGCTCCTCCCATGTTGTTAGTTGCGGGGGAGACTGTGGGGGTCCGCCGCCAGTCCTCTGAACTGCAATGTGGTGTCTTGAGACCACAGAACGCACCTTCCCCCTTAGGTCATTCCACCTCTTCCTGATGCCATCCCGTGTTCTTGGATGCTGTCCCACTGCGTTGACACTGTCCACAATTCTACACCATGGCTCCATCTTCCTAGTTATGGAGGTGTGCTGCACCTGTGATCTGAATAGCTGTGGCTCTACCCTGACGATTTCCTCCACCATGACCCTGACCTCCTCCTCAGAAAACCTGGGGTGTCTTTGCGGTGCCATGGGGTGGTGTGGGTGATGGGTGAGGTGGTGTGTGTTGTGATGTGTGAGGGGATGTGTTTGTGTGTGTTGTGTGAGGTGCGTGGATGTTGTGTGAGTGATGGTGTTGAGTGCCTGTGGATGCTAGTTTGTTGATGGTGGTGTTTCTCTCTGTGCTTCGGTCTCAATTTTTGTCGTAGAAGTTTGTGGGTGATGTGGGTGTGTGTTTTATATTGTATTGAGTGTGTGGGAGTGGTGTGTGTATGTGTATCAGGTGTGTGTATTTGGAATTGTCTAATGTGGTTGTGTTTTGTAAGTGTGTGTGTATTTTGAGCGCGGCGGTGTGTACCGCCAATGGAATACCGCGGTTGAAAGACCGCCGCGTGGATTCGTGGGTCGTGATAGTGTGGGCGTATTCCTGTTGGCGTGACGGTGGAGGTTTTGTTATCGCCAGTTTATCACTGACCTTTGGTGTGGCGGACTTGTGTGGGTGCCTGGATTTTGGCAGATTCCGAGCTGTGGGTCGTAATAGCTGTAGCGGAATCCCCGGCCGCGGCGGTGTGTTGGCGGTCTTCTGCACGGCGGTAAGCCGCATTTACCGCCAATGTTGTAATGAGGGCCTATGTCTTTATGGTGTTTTGGAATGCGTGCACCCTTCTGGCCATGTGTGCTTTTTGGGGCCAATCTCTTGGGACCATTGTGGTGTCAACTGTGCCTATCTGTGGGATCGATCTGAGATTTTTTTTCTCACGTTTGTCTTCAGGCTACGTGCTGCCCCATCTGTGACCTATCAGTCAGTAACCTCAGGCCTATGTCCCAGAGTCTGCCTCACCACGTACTTTGGAGTCTGGGTTGATGGCGAGATCACGATGGGTGAATTTGTTATTAGTAATGCGTTTCATTGTTATAAGTGAACATATCATTATACACATTGACATTGACTTTTTCAATATTAACATTTCCCCCTCTAGTTTAATTTTCAACTACACCATGTAACCCATACTTCATGACAGTCACATTATTGTGGGCTTCAGTTTTGCTTACTTCTACTTCCCTAGTTACCTGCATTCTACCAAATTTGGATACTGCATTTTACAGCAGGAAACCCCCACTTGCAGGAAACCACACAAAAACAATACCAACAAGAAAACAGGCACCAATGACATGCAAAGACGGGTCAACCACAGGGGGAGCCAGAAGAACCAGTTTGTGAACTCCTGCTCAGGGGCACCTCCCTCTTCAGGCATGTCTCTTTGAAATTGGTGCAATGCCTTGGATGGCAAGAGTCAGAGTCCCATTGTCCATGTCATTGCCTGGTATAAAAGTGCAGCAGGACGCACCGATCTTCATACACACCCCTCCCTTCATTGCGGTCATCAAGTCCAACACATACCCATGTTGCATCACCATGAGGCGGATGGCTCTCAGTTCTTCCTTGATCATATTAAGGCTGGCCTTAGTGCTGGTCATCATCTTGCATTTCCCACCTGGTTATTTGTAACCAGCGGGTGTTAACTTTTGTGAAAAAGGGTATGGACCCTCCCGCTGATACTTGTGGGTCAGATAAGAGTCTGAATTCTTTTGGGATGTCCTTCTACTGAGCCCAGCCAATATAATCAGCAGTTCATTTTTCTTGAGCATGATGCAACAGAGCTGTCTTCATTCTTAGTGGGTGTAGGTACAACTCTGACAGATCTTCTCCGGGAATGACCAGGGTTGAGGTGTGCATGGTGACGAGGGAGGAGATTGTAGGCAAGTTGCTGTATTGCCAATAAATGTCTATCAGTGTGGAGGTGCCCCATTGCATGTCTGGAATGTGCAGGATTGTGCCACAGTTTTCATTTGTTCCCAGGGAAATGGTTCCTTTGCCTCTGAAACACAAGGAATACAGTGTGAGTTTCTGTGCAATTAGGGTTTGCCTCTTCCCTTCTATCCATGTATACCTTTCTATCTCAGTATCCCAGATTTCCTGACATGGGGTATCTATGCTGTTATTCACCCCTCCCCAATGAGACTCATTTCCCTTTGTAGCATCAAGGTGGATGGTCCTACAATGAAACTCCATGTCTGGGGTCCACTCATTGTTAATGAAGAAAGTCCCAGATACGCTAAGAGCCACCCTGACCACTAACAGAAGTGGAAGCAGATGCATTTGTGCATTGGTTTGGTCGTTTTGCTACCTCCCAAAAATCTATTTTCTGGAAAGTCTTGGGGCCAAACAGTAGCCTCCTCAATGGTGTCCTTTCTGCACATCCTGTGTAGTTCATTTTGGATGTCACTAGGCTCGGTGAGAAGGTACAGTGCTGTGGGATTGGTCTTGGATTGGGTCAGATTCACTACTACTCTATGGGGTTCTACTCTGTTGGGTTGTTTTGTGGCCAGAATCCTACATAGGTATAGGCAGAGAAGGCATTTTGTTTTTTCAGGTGCTACCTCTTGGGACATGTAAAGCCTGTTTGTATCTACTGAATGCTGCATCAGCGACCAGACATAGCATGACCTGGCTTATGTCTTGGAATCCACTGCAGTCATGTGCTGATACAATGTGTTGTGTAAGAGGGTGCAGTGCATGTGGAATGCTGGTGTTGTGTTCAGTGTAATCATAAGAGACATGGGAGAGGCCCCTAGGAAAGTGCAGTGACATTGTCTGGGTGGACTCCATCAGACTAGACCATTCTTTGGAAATTGATGGGTGCAGCAGCACCCCTAGTAAACAGAGGGTATATAAATGTACAACAATACATAACTTATAGATCATTGTAGGTCTTGAGATGAATCTAAGGCTGTATTCCGTTGGTGATGGGAGTTTCTTAGTATTAACAGTTCAAAATGTTTGTGGTTCTTGATCCTGCTAGGGTATTGCTGTGGTACCGTTCCAGACAAAAAGTTCACGATGCGGTTCGCAGTAAGGTGGTTCTGTTGGAATTATTGGTGTGGACGCTGAAGAGGTGATGGTCCATTGTAAAGGTGGTGCATTTGGCAGCTTGATTGCAGACCAGTTGGATAAGAGCTAGGTTTGGTTTGTTATTTGAAAAAAATACCATTGGATTCTTGCATGTGTCATCACCAGTTGTTCCTTAGGGGTTCCCCTTGCTTTTCTTTTGGGGTGTGTCTCTTCCACACTTCATTCGCATCTATTTTTAGTGAGGCACTGGAGGGTGGCTCCACTCGGGGTACCTATTTAGGAAAAATGGGTTATTGTTCATGAACGTATTAATTTTATGGATTGTTGGCCTGCTACCTCTCTTTGCCTTACTAAGTGTACGGCGCAAAATAATTTTTTAATGAGGTGATCTCTTGAGCATGTGGGTAATTTTAAATATTAACTGGTGCTCTGTGGGTGCTGTCAGCCCACCTGTATCCTAGGTTATGCATGGGGGTGTCATTGATGCAGGTGATGTTTTTCGACCTACACGTGCACGGGTGATGTGTAAAGAGGTAAAGAGGAGGCGTGTCACAAGTGAACATTGTTTGGTGGTCACAATGTGCCCTGATGTCAGGTGTAAAACCCTCTATTCCCAGCATGTGGCATGCAACATGACCCTCCC
Source organism: Pleurodeles waltl (assembly GCF_031143425.1). Classification (NCBI taxonomy): domain Eukaryota; kingdom Metazoa; phylum Chordata; class Amphibia; order Caudata; family Salamandridae; genus Pleurodeles; species Pleurodeles waltl. Next base: position 266,866,751 of record NC_090444.1, on the reverse strand, counting down.
TAGTGGCAGCAGGTGTATTGACTATGCCCTTTTTCTAGAGGCTTCTTTTGGGCTAGCTTTGGGTTTCTTTTTGTTGGTCTTTGGGAACTTCCGTTGATTTTCATATGCTCTGTTATTCTTAAGTGAACCGGATGGGGGTGGAGAGTTGTTCCGTGGCCCCCCCTGCACCTCTGATATTGTGGTGTCTGACACTGAAACTATTGCTTCCTCTAGGCGGTCTGTGTAAGGTCTTGTGTGTTGGCTGATTGCTAGGTCTGATACTGGGATGAGCATATTTCTGTGTTCTATTCTGCTCGGATCTGTGATGGATCTTTTCAAACTCCCTTTTTCCGTGACCCCCCCTCTCGCTCTGACCACATTTTTTCCAGGATATTTGGACCCCTGACTCCCGGCTGTTACTTGGAAAATTTACTGTTGTTTTATTTTTCAGGTGCTGGCTCAGTCAGCCTGTGAAGGGAGGGGCGGGGCTGGGTCATGGGAGGGTAGGGGGGGGAGGAGTGGAGTGCACTTGTCTGTTTGGCCGGCCGTCTTCGACCGGCTAAAGAGACATGTGCACTTAGGTTTCTCCAACTCGGCTATGTTGCACAGCTGGGTTGGAGAAACTGCACAGACTCCCATGCAGTGTCTCTGTGGCAGAACAAGCCATTCAGACCAATCCTGGTAATGCTCTCATGCTACGTATAGCATGAGAGCAGTGCCAGGATTGCATGGGGAGCTTGTGCTAGTGACACAGGGAGAGCTGGGACACAAACACCATCGGGAGGGAAGGAGAGGTGCAAGGCGGCTGGCGGGGGACAGGTACGTTTTTTTAAAAAAAAATATTTTATTTTATTGTTTTTCCTTCTTCGTCCCCGGTTTCCCTGGACTTGGCTTTTTGGATGGAAATTTTGCACGGCCTAGCCCCGGCTCATCAACCTCTATTCGTGATATTCTTTTTTTTTTGGGAGGTGCAGCAAAAATCTTCCTTGCTGCTCCCCTCAGGCCAAGGTACCATCTTGGTTCTACTGCGTCTAACTTGACTTTGCACCCGGCTACCTTGATCTCTTATTTCCTGGTCAACTCCTCTCCTCCACTGACGATCTGGTGAGTCTCGGGCTCAGCCAAAAGCCTCTCCTCTAGTTCTACCTCAGATTGTTCCTCAAACGCGGCTCTTTACCTACCCCTGCTTTCCTCTCTCATTGTTCTTCCAGGCTGAGAGCTCTCTCCCTCCTTAGTTCGCGCCTTTCCTATAAATTCCACCTAGGTTTCCTCCTTTGTTCTGTGCTATGCGCTGTTCTTTTTAGTCAGGACGTACCCCTAAACCCGCTTTCTGTTTTTTCTTTGGCTACCTGAGCAAACCCTGGTGCTACCCCCTGGTCATCGGATCCCAGAGGATGGCAGCTTCATGACAGACCTCCACCCCGTAGATTCAGCAGAACTTTCAATCAATCGGGCATCTGCTCACCTTTCCTTGTCGCGCAAATGTGTGTCTGTCCAGGTCGGGTCCCCTTCCTTTGGTACCAGTCGGGTCAGAGGAATCAATCAGCTTCTATCTGGCTCGCCAAAATGTTGCCCGGATGAGAATTTGCCTTGAAAAAAACAAAGACAAGAGGCATTTGACAAAGCAGGAACAGTTTGTTTAATTAAACATTAGGGCGGGGAGACAGTCCTTAGACCCTAGGTTTGTATCTGTTCACCTGGCCGTAATGTTTAATTAAACAAGATGTTCCTGCTTTGCCAAACGCATCCTGTCTTTCATTTTTTCAAGGTAAATTCACATTCGAGCAACAATAATAATCAAATATTTTTTTTTTACAAAACATAGTATTAAAGTACTACCCACCAACCTAGCAACCCACAAATAAAACATAACAAATAAATCAGTATTAAACTATTTACTTAATAACAATCAATTAAATAATTGATTAACAATTAAAAACAATAAATGTGCATTTGTTATTACTTAATGAACTTCCTACCTTTACACCTACAAACCCAACAACTGGCTACAAAATTATAGCATACTATAAATAAAAATAAATAACACATTAAAATTTCAACTTTTAACTCAAAATAGAAAACTTTAAAATGTGCATTGTTACAAATAAACTAACAATAAATAAAATATATTTCTATTTAAGCAACTGCCCACCCTGTCCCTCTACGAACCCAATTACCTGCTGCAACACTATAAATTATTACTAATAACATTTTTTTTTAAACTAATTACTCACAATTACAAACTGCATTTTTAACAATTAATAACAATTACACCAACAATTCTAACATCTGAGATGAATATATTAATTAAAATAATAAAAAAATTATATTTTTCCACTATATTACAGACAACAATATTAAAAAACAATAGTCTTAAAAACAATATCACTTACCAATTTTTTTTTATTCTTGTCAACAATATTCTATGCCAAAGATTTTTGCATCACAATATTTTTTTCTGATATTTCTGTGTTCTGAGATCTTTAACTCAATAAAAACACTGGTTTTGGGTAAGCCTAATTAAATGTTTTCCAGTAGTTTCACAACTTATCGGTCACAGAAAAGAGGGCTTACTGTAAATTCTCCCCTGTATTATTCAAAGTGCTACATTTCTTTAGCTTCCCTAAGCAAATAAGAAAGTTAAACACAGCATGTTGTCTTACTTTCACTGCTCTTTAAAAAACACTTTTATAACGACAGTGCTACGCTTAGTCATACACACAAAGCTGAGAGAGAGGATCAGGGGACCAAAATACACCGCCCTTAACTAATGTCCACCAACCAGTTGCTGGTCCCTCACATTGATTATGGAACACGCGGAGTTTAATAATTTCCATAGTTAGGGTATAATCTATGTCAGTGGTTCTTAACCTCTGGTCCAGGTACCTCTTGTGGTCCACAAGGCCATTTTTGGGGGGGTCCACAGATGTTATATAAAAATAAATAATATTAAAAGAAAACATTTAAATTAATAAAATATATACAAATAAATAAGCAAAATAAGCAAATAAGCAAAACTTAAAATGTTAATTTTTTATTTTATTTTATTGTGTATTACACTGAATATTCCAATATTTGGGATGGATGATCGAACAACGCATGCGCCAATCACGCATGCCTGAACAACGTGGTCGGACGAACGACTGCGTTTTTTCCATGAATGCCTGTACCAAGCATGCCTTTACAATGATTTTTTGTTGTAAAAGCATGCCTAGTAAGGCATGAGTGGAAAGGCATGTGTGGTTTTTACATGCTACCCCCTCCCCTGCCCTAAAAACACAACTACTATGACCCCCCACCCACCCTAAAAATAAAACTACCCTGCCCCTACAAACTACACCGATACCCCCACCCACTCTGAGCCCTAAAACCTTCCCTGACCCCCACCTGCCTTAAAAACTGACCCCCACCCCAAAAAATAAAACTACCCCACCCCTAAAAACAAAATTACCCCTCTCCCTCCCTAAAAATAAACCTATCCCGACAACCCCACCTGCTCTAAAAATAAAACTACCCTGACCCACACTCACAAACTAAAACTACCTTGACCACCCCTATCCGCCCTAAAAACACAACTACCCCGACCCCCACCCACCCTAAAACTAAAACTACCCGCCCCTAAAAACTACACCAATACCCCCACCAACCCTGAGCCCTAAAACCTACCCTGACCCCCCGCCCTACAAACTGACCCCCACCCCAAAAATAAAACTACCCGACCACCCCACCCGCCCCTAAAAACTACCCCGATACCCCCACCCACCCTTAGCCCTAAAGCCTACCCCAACTCCCCACCTGCCCTAAAAACAACCAACCTTCACCTGCCCCTAAAATAACCGACCCCACCCCCAAAAATAAAACTACCCCACCCCTAAAAACAAAATTACCCTGGCCCTCCACCCCAACCCTAGAAACAAAATTGCCCGACCCCTTCACCCCACCTCTTAAAACCTGACCCCCACCCCTAAAAACTAAATTACACTGACCCCCCACCCCTCCCTAAAAGTAAAACTTCCCTGCCACCCTTACCCGCTCTAGAAATAAAACTACCCGACCCACAAAATAAAACTACCCTGACCCCCCCACCTACCCCAAAAATAAAACTACCCGACCCGCCCCTAAAAACTACCCCGATACCCTCACCCACCCTTAGCCCTAAAGCCTACCCCAACTCCCCACCTGCCCTAAAAACAACCAACCTTCACCTGCCCTAAAAATAACCGACCCCTCCCCCAAAAATAAAACTACCCCACCCCTAAAAACAAAATTACCCTGGCCCTCCACCCCTAACCCTAAAAACCCACCCTAAATAGAAAATTACCCTGACCTCCCACCTCCACCCCTAAAAACAAAATTACCCCCACCCTGCCCCTAAAAACCTGCTCCCCACCCACCCTAAATACAAATTACCCTGACCCCCGCCCCTAAAAACAAAATTACCCCGACCCCCCAACTCCCACTCTAAAAACAAAACTGCCCTAAAAACGACCACCCAGCCCCACTTACCTGTCCACGTCCTCTCCTGATGCTAACTCCCTTTTTCTCTGCCTTAACCACGCATGTGTGTTGTTCAGCACATGCATGGTTAAGGCAGAGAACAAGGGAGTCATTGTTAACGCAAACGTGATTCCGCTTGCGTTAACGTTGTCGTGGTTCTGGAGTTGTTGTTCGGGAAGTTTCACAATATTTCAGTTTTTTTTTGGTGTGCATGTTTTATGTATTTTTGTTTATTGTTTTGAGGTTCAAATCATAGAAATTGCTTAGGCTGGGGGGAGCAGCTTCTAATAATGATTTAGTTCGGGTCCACAGGAGTCAAAAGGTTAAAAACTGCTGATCTATGTCATAGGCTCAGTGATGTTTCCTAAAAAAGGACAAAGGCCCTTACCCACTAAGGGGACATGCTTCATCATTGTCTCCTCCTCATCACAAACCCCACAATGGTGAGTGTGGTGGGTTCCAATAGGAGCACTTTGAGAGGTGGTGTAGTTTTTTTGTTTTGTGTTACACACCTTCCAAACAGTAAGGTGAACTGTGACTCTAATTATAAATTAAAAATGCATCCAGGGAGGTTGTTTTTTTTTGTGCTTTTCAGCCACATCAATAAAACCGGGATATACTGTCTTGCAAAATGCAGATCTTTGGTTTGGTATATATCGTCAACATGTTTCTGACCATATTTGTTTGCCCGTATGAGTTTTATGCATTAATCCAGATGGGGGTCTTTTCGAATAGGTCATCTCCTGATTCCCTATAGTTGGCAAAAATTCCTGACTGTTCTCAAGACAAAGCCTGGGAAAATAATTAAAATATTATTTCTTACTAGATTTCACACATTAGCTGAATACCTAAAGAAAAATCTCGTCTGTATCCAACCCCATAGCCATAATGCATTAGATAACATTCCATCATCAGTAGAAATGCAACATTAAACATGGCTGATTAGTAACACATCAAATGTGGAACATATGTTCACTGGGTGTTAGAGCAATAGCATTATAAAGACATCATTAATCCAAATTATTGTAAATTTGAATGTTAAATGAAGTTTCTGCAACCACTGTATCTTTTTCTATTTAGCAAATATTACACTGCAGCTTTCCCACTTACAGCAAGTGGAAGTACCATGAGTCAGCTATCTGGTAAAACACTGAGACAAACAGCACATTTTATGCACAGGTTATAACAGAAAATGTAATTTACATTCACACATGAAGAAGTGAAAAGAAAAGCTAAAACATCTTTTGCAAAATAAAATATAGACATGGAAATATAAATACTCATGATGTATTTCCCAAGGCAGAGCAGTTTAACTCTTATCTTGACTTATCAAAATTCCAATGAAGTTTCTGGGCTAGACTTTGTTCCCATACAGCCTTATAGCCCGCCGTAGCAGGCAATACTGGCATTAAAGGCCCATCCAATGTTAAAGACGAGGACCTTGAACAAGGGAGCAAGACTTTAATGCCGGTGTAGCCCAGCTACAGGCGGCTAACAGGCTATTGGAACATTCCTTCATTAGAGGGCAGAATGTTCTCAATAATAAAACAAAGGCCTCAAAGAGCCCAGGTGATTGAAATCCCCTCTGGTTCCATTAAGCCTTTGTTCACAGCAACAGCTGTGAACGACAACATTGAAATGTTGGAGCTCCGGGCTTCTACCGGTCATTAAAAGCCCAGACCATCTCATTGTTTTCATTCGAGCTCCTAATTTCCAATGTTCTAATGATGTGTAGTCTTCATGGGTGGAGAGTACTATCGGTACCCCTTTGGAGGTTAAAGGGGGTTACAGGGCAGATGTGGCCTACCAGGACCCAACTGTGATGATTTAGGTTGTTTCCCAAGAGTTCCATCCAACTATGGCTCCGCAAACTAGGCCAAGTTCAACCGTTTCATCGCTTGACTCTTTGGGTGTTGAGGGTGAACAGGAATAGGCAGCTTAGGGACGTAATGTGGGGGCATGAGCTTAAAATTCAACAATCACCAAACAGACACAGTTACTTAGGGCCTGATTACAAACTTGGCGGTCTGACCGTCAGATCGCTAATACGAAGGTGGGGAGGCGGCTACCAATCCAGCGACCTACCAACTGCTGTATTATGATGTTTCTGCTGGGCTGGCCAGAGGAAACATTGAGACAGTATTGGCCTTGACTTCCTCAGGGCATGGCCATGGCAGACAGTGCACAATCCAAGGGTGCTGACTAGGGGGCCCTGCACTACCCATGCCTTGGGCATGGGCAGTGCAGGGGTCCCCCTGTTGCCCCGTCACTGACTTTCTGCCAACTTTTTCATGCCATGGTCCCTGCCAAGAAAAGGCTGATGGAAAGGCATGTTCTGATGAGCACAGCTGTGGCGAACTCTGCAATGCTGTCGCTGACCATGACTTGCACAGCCACCAACCCAATGGGATCTCTGATCCTGGCGGTGGCAGCGGTGTGCTTGTGGTCTGACCACCAGCACCATAATGTGGTGGTCAGACCCCCAAAGTTGCAGCGTATTTGTAATTAGGACTATAGTTGTTCAGCACTGTGCTTGTCTTTAAAAAAAAATATAGCACTTTTTAATCTTACAGCTGAGGATAAACAGCAGTGATCCTGGTCACAAGTCTCCCTTATGGTGCTAAACGCACTGATCCCCTATCTCCCACTTGAATGACCCTTGATGAGCTTGTACCCTGAGCAATTATGGAAGAAACATGAGTCAGGTTCAGTTGCAGACCTTTTCTCTTCTCATACAGCTATTAGGTTCAGTCTAGTATAGATCAGCGGTACTGCGCATGTACTGTTCCCGTTGTTGCAGCCCCATCACGCTGGTGAGATAGATGCATCAAAACTGAGGCTGTTGGCCTTTGTCATGAAGGATATGGGACTGGAACAGAGTACGTTGGTTTAGGTAAACTTTTATACACATGTTCTACAAAAGGGATGTGGATCGAGTGCCACATACATTGCAACAAGTTTGTGTGCCTATATTTAAGAGTCCTTTACAGGCTGCTCTCCAGGTGCAGTCTTTGTGTAAAGTGATGCTTTCACGGCAGGTAGAAGTATGGTTGTCTCTTAACTGGAAAACTCACAAAGTAGACACAATGAAGTATGAGGTTTGATATCTGAAGCAGTAACCAGTAATAGACAAAAGGGAAGGTCTTACCTAGGAACATCCTCACCTTTCACAACTGAGACTGCAGTCCAGCCCCTACCATTAACCAAATGGCAGTGCTGAGAAAGAACTAATGAGCAGCCCCTTGCTAAAAAAAAACAATAATCGTGGAATTTCTAAAGGTAACTCTGTCTCCATCCTGCTCCCTTAAGTGTCTGGATCTCTTCCCTCCAGCCACAGACATAAAGGCACTGCATGTCCACCGCATGTCCACTGTCTGGGGAAGCTGTACTCGTCCTCCATCTGAATCCATGCCTGGCCACGGGCACCCAAAACGGTTCCCACTGGCTTCAGTACTCAGACTTATTCACTCACAGTGCACACGTGCCACACACATAGTATACATGCACATGCACTCAGCATACACACAGGATATCATCACAAGGTTCTGGGTAGTCACATAAAAGTGGAACTTTACACGGGAACGCCATGCAGGCCCCACCCTCAGTAACACAGATAAAAGGGCCTGGTCAAACTGTCAGTCTCATGACATGGCATGTTTCTATCACCTCTTAATGTGCTATACCAGGGTCAGAGACAGAAGACCTCGGTCCATTATGAGGGCAGGTCTGGTTCACCCCTCACTTAGACCAGGGGCCAGGCCTAGGCCTCCACACACAAGCTCAGATTAACACTTCCTTGCTTTACATGTCAGCAACATTTCTATCTTCTTCTGCGTGACTCATTCCGATGTTTACACATTCACCATTAAGTACAACCTTCCAAAAGCCTCTAGCTTCCCCATTTATTAGTGACGGCCCGCTAACACCACTACACCGTACAAGATGCCGCATCTGCCATGTATTTTCTTCCTCTGCATAAACTTTTTAAAAGTTTTTAAACGCTGTACTAGGTCCAAAGAAGGGTAATGTTTCATTATGTAGACCCAGCCCCTCAAAAACATGTGACATGCCCAGTTCCAGAAAGAAAATGTAATATAATAATCTAAATGGCACATAGGACTCCAGTATCTTGAATCAAGGTTGAGCCATGAAAAAATATCCCTACAGATTTGACTCCACCTGCAACCCTAACTAAGGGTTCATTACCAGGGTTCATTACCCCAAGACCCCAGAAAGGTCACGCTCTGCTATTATGGTGACATGGGACGAACAGAAAATGATGGCCTGATTCACAAAGGCAAACATACACTTTTGTGTAAGTATGCGTTTTTTGATATTCACAAACCAGGAATTAATAGTTAGTTTAAGACTACCTTTGTGAATCAGGCCCTTAGAACAGAGCACCGTGCAAGTTAATCAGAGGAAGCATGCTTTCTGGAGATGTCTGAAAAAGAAAACAAAACTTCGCACGGAAAAGGTGAAGATTGCAACCTGGGGAAGCAGAGAGACATGGCAAAAGACAGTGCAATATATGCTAGATCCTGCCATATCTATAAAGGCCTAGAGGGTTGTTTATTAAGGTACTGCAATGTGGCGCAAAACATTGTGCCGATGTATTTACTATTATAAAAGCTGCAAGTGCAGCCCAGATTAGGCAGCGCCGCCTAAGTGCCCACACAACCCTTAGCAAACAATTCCTTTAATGTGATCTCAAGCATGCGCATCCGTCTTCAATTACGAGTTTACTTTGTATGAAAGGCAACAATGTGCCAGTATTGGTATTTTGTCCACAGGCAGGAGGGATCTTTCGAAGAGACATATCTGAATGTGTGCCAAACAGATGTATTATAAGTCAAACTGATGTAATGTTTTGGGGATGTGTATTTCTTCTTTGACTTGCATATAGACATTCGTCACAACTCAGTGTGTTTATTCTGTTTATTGTTTCCGTGGTAAATAGTCGGTATCTTTATTCGACAGATAAGGGCTGGACTCATTGTGCTGCGTTAACACAATCACGCGATAACCCGGCGAATGGTTAACCTCAAAGGGCGGCAAGAACATTCATTCGAGGAAACGCTGTGCTTGGTGACCTTGGCGTACCGATGACAAAGTACCAGTCAATGTAATTATTAAGAGAAGCAGATGCAATAAGTTACTCTACACAGAAGTCTACCGGTACAGAATCATAATGAGTGACTTTCATAGACTGGGTACAAAAAAAGGCAAGAAGCAAATGCACAAGAAGCTAAATGTATGTAAACTGCACAGATGTGGTTGTTAGAGAACATGAGGGAAAGCATGCCTAGAGAGCAGTTTTTTTACATTTTATATTCGTTAGGTTTATATTGTAAGCTCAGTAGCCTTCACTGACCTCACGCATACATAGGTACTGTATAAATGTATATAACTATGGGTTACGTTTAAAATGTGAGGTTAACTATAACGTCCCTGTAACCTTTGTTTTGTTTTTAGGTGAATATATATATATATATATATATATATATATATATATATATATATATATATATATATATATATAGATATATCTCTAAAGATAGATAGATAGATAGATAGATAGATAGATAGATAGATAGATAGATAGAAAGATAGATAGAAAGATAGATAGATAGATAGATAGATAGATAGATAGATAGATAGATAGATAGATAGATAGATAGATAGATAGATAGATAACCTACTGGCGGTCGTCTGTAGGTATTTATAGTTAGGACTATGTTTCCATAGAAAAGGCCTTTTTTGACTTGCCTATATCTTTGACTTTCCTATATCTTTGGCGCAGTTTGACGTATCTTCACAAAATTTTCCCAAAAAAGTGTGCTGGTGATTCTTGTACACTGAATGTTTTGGGGTGATCCGTCAAGTGGGGGCAGAGAAAAATGGAGGGAGGGAGGCAAAAACTTGCATTTCCCATGTTAATTCCCGTAGGAGTTTTGAACACGACTACAGCCAGAACTGCTGGATGGAATTACACCAAATTTGGCAGAAAGGTAGCTTGCCCCACCTAGGGCATTTTTATGCCCTGGGGACCGCCATCTCCCAGGGGTTTAATTCACATTGCATGAAAGGGAGTCACACTCCCCCCTCCTCCACCACCTGCCTGGGGCTTCGATACATTGGAGGGGGGCCACGCAGCCCCCCCTTGAGGTGCCATAGATGGCCCTGGGGACAGCCACCCTCCCAGGGCCGGCTCCTGTTATGTCCCGGTGTACCCACACCTGGGACAAAGCTGTTCGCTTTTGTTTGGTGGAAGCTGAGAGTTCCCACCAAGTGAAAGCAAACAAACTACACTTTTCTGCAAGCGGGAGCTGTCAAACAGCTCCGCTTGCAGAAAGCTGAGTTTTCATCTGTTTCACTGAACACAAATATGCATGCAGGGAAACACATGAAAACATCACTCCTGCAAGCAGGTAGCTGCTATTTAAAGGAGCTCCCTGCTTGCGGGAGCAATGCCGGTTCCCGCAGGAGTCGGGAGCCGGCTAGGACCACTAGGGTCCCCCTGCGGTCCTGTCACTCTCTCTTGCTCTTTCATCCCATAATGTGATGGAAAAGAGAGAATGACTTCAAAGCCTCAAACTAGCAAGATGTTTGGTGCAAATGCTATAATTACGTTTTGATGGACAGCCGACCAGGGCTACTTCTGGCCTAATGGTAAAGCTCTTGGACTGTCAGTAGGTTGAAGATTCAAATCCTTGAATCTCATGTCAATGCGTGTGTTTATTTTCTAGTGTTTTGACTGCTAAACATTTCTAGTGATGGCACTTTGAAGTTTTTTTCCCGAACAAAATCTTTGGCTTGAATGTCAAAGTTATGTCTGTATGCTATACACTAAGGAGTAATCTATGGACTAGTAGTTAAGGTCTCTGACTCTCACACTGAAGTTTGAAGGTTCCAGTCTTAGTTTGCCTCTGGTCGTTTGCCTAATTTAATTTCTTTTCAAGTTCAAACATTTAAGGGATATACTGAAAGGTGATCTTACTCTTTTTGAATGACAATTGCATTTTTATTTTCATGTATCATTTTAACTATATAATATATTAAAGTTTAGAAAAACTATCTGGGTAGTTACAGGTTGACTGCAAGGCCTCACCACAGTTCAGGCCTTGTGGCCAACCCTTGCCGTGCACGGACAAAGGCTGTGGGAGGCGTGGGGTTGGGTGGATTTAGGGATTAGCCGCAGGCTCTGTTGCCAACCCCTGCTGCACAGGGTTGGGTGGTTATAGGGGATCGGCTGCAGGTCCTGTGGTCAACCCCCACTGTGCATGGCCAAAGGCTGTGTGCGGCTCAGTGTTGGGTGGTTATAGGGGTCTGCGGTTACCAGGGTTACCACTCAAAAACCTATACCCACTGTAAACCCTGAAATTGCTCTTGCTTTCCAAAAAACATATCCACCATAAACTCTCAAAATTCCCTTGCCACCCAAAAGCCCATACCCACCCTAAACCCTAAAATACCCTGTGTCCCCCTAAAACCTATACCCACCCTTAACCCTTATATTACACTTGCTGCTCAAAAACCCATACCCACCCTAAACCTTTAAATTACCCTTGCATCCAAAAGCCCACACCTACCCTAAACCCTAAAATTACCCTTGCCACCCAAAAACCCATACCCGCTCTAAACCCTAAAAGCCTATTGCAGACAAAAACCTATTCCCACCCTAAACCATAAAATTACCCTTGCCATTCAAAAACCCATTCCCATCCTAAACTCTAAAATTACCCCTGCCACTCAAAAACCCATACCCACCCTAAACTTTAAAATAACCCTTGCCACACAAAAACCTATACCCACCCTAAATCCTAAAATTGGCCTTTCCACCCAAAAACCCATGTCCACCATAAACCCTAAAATGACCATTGCCACCTAAAAACCCATACCCACCATAAACTCTAAAAATCCCCTTGCCTCCCAAATACTCATAACCACCCTAAACCCTAAAAATTCCCTTGTCACCCAAACACCCATACCCACTCTAAACCCTAAAAAGAAACACTTAGCACGCAAAAACCAATACCCACCCTGAACCCTAAAAATGACTTTCCCCATATATATATATATACATATGTATACCATAGTCAATTCCTGCCTTGCTTCCTGACCTCACCACATGGAATCGGGCGCAGGACCCAACAATATGTATCACAGAAACTGGAAAGTAGAACGCCGGCACTCCAAATAACTCTATTGTTTATTCAATGGCTTTTAAGTCCTTCAATAGTAACAATGTATCAGCTTGCTCGGCTACGCGTTTCAACCATTGCGGTCTTCTTCTTGGCCCAAATCTTTACAGAGGCCCCATCTCCCATAGAACATATACAATTTTGTTTGCTAGACATAGAAAACACACATATATATATATATATATATATATATATATATATATATATATATATATATATATATAGACAAAATACTAGAACAATTCTATTTAAAAAATGATACCATTTAAAATGCATATATCTGTTTGTTGTCTACCATCCTATTCCTGCTACCATTATCCATAACAATTTTCATTGTTAATATCATAGTCGTAGCATATTTAATGCCCAGTAGCCAACACTGATATATCATCCTGTCATTTAAACAAAATCATTTAATTTCTTTTCGGGTTGGTACATCAAATTAGAATCTTATCTTTGTATATAGTCTCGGGAGTACAGGCCAAAATAAAATGCAAGCCAAATGTGATCACATAATTCCAGAACCCCAAAAATCAAACATCAAAAATCAAAGTATAATCAAATTTCTGTGACACTATTTGCAAGTTATCCAAATCAACCTATATGAACATAAAGTTCCTCATCCTGGTTCAATCCCCACAGATGTCTACTGTTTAATCTAATTATATATTCAGATTCCATTTTTTCTAAGAATCCGTTCCCTATCACCCCCTCTTGGGGTCAGCAGCACCCTATCAATACCAAAAAATGACATTTTTTCAATTTTCCCTGCATGTGCCAGGTTACAGTGACGGCCCACCGATAGTTCTCATCATTATTTCTGATGGCACGCCATTGTTCTAAAATTAGTTTCTTAATCGGAAAAATTGTACTTCCCACATATCAAAGCCCACGTAGGCAGCAAATTACCTAGATAACGAAATCAGAGTTACAATTAAAAATGTTTTTTGATTTTAACTTCTTTACCTGTAGGTAACATATATGTTTTGCAATTCACACTGTTTTTACAAGTCTTACATTGTGCACATTTGAAGAAGCCCTGTTGATTAATTAGAAAAGTCTCCCTATTCTTGGTCTGATAGCTATGTACCAGCATGTCCTGCAGGGAGCTACTCTTTCTGTATGTCATTCTTGGTTATGGGCTAACAATCCGGCCAATCACCCTTTCTGTTCTCACAAGGTGCCAATATTGTTTCAAAATATTCATCACCTGATCCGAGTAAGCACTGTAAGTGGTAATCCATCTCAGAGTGTTCTCATTTTCTGTCATCCCTTTCGGAATTAAGAGACTCTCCCTTTGTACCCCTGCCACCTTTCGGCAAGCATCTTTGATAACTTTTGTTGGGTATCCCCTTGATTTGAATCTCATAATCATATTCATTTGTTCACTCTGAAAACTTTGGGACACGCTACAATTTCTTTTAGCTCTGAGTAGTTCCTCATATGGTATACTCCACTTCAATTTTGGTGGGTGATGGCTATGGGCATGTAAAATACTACTCCCTGCCGTATGTTTCCTATAAAGACTGGTCTGAAGAATACCCCCTTCCACTGTAACCACAACATCCATAGTTTGCCTGTGTGTTTTGTGTGTGAAGCTCAAATTAAACTATTAGATAACCAGTCCAAGAAATCCTGTAACCTTTCCTCTGGACCAACCCATATTGCAAAGATATCATCAATATATCTCGTCCAGATAATTTTATGTTTAGACCATTTTTCATTTCATCCAACATCACATGTTATGTTATGTCTACCACCACCCCATGAACAAACAGGCATAGCTTGAAGCAAAGGAACTCCCTACTGCAGTCCCTGTGACCTCCAAACAGAATCTCAACATTTTCAAAAGCAATTTGGAATGTTCATATAACCTTATAGGCTTGTCCCTAAAAAAGTGCTGACATGCCTGAATGCCTAGATCATGTTGGATACAAGTGTACAAGGATACCACATCTATAGTCACCATAATATAATTGGGTTTCCAAGGGATGTCTTGTATCTTAGTTATAAAATCCACCCTATCTCTACAATATGAAACCAGGCTAAGTACATAGGGACACAAGAAATAATCAAGGTATATCAAAGTATTCTCTAAGAGATTCCCTCTTGCTGATACTATCGGTCTACCAGGAGGGTCCCTACTATCCTTATGAATTTTCAGTAACATGTAAAAACAAGGTGCACTGGTTTCGTAACTGTGAGAAATTGTAACTCATCATCCGTGAGAAGGCCATAGTTATAACTTTCTAAAAGTAAGTCATGAAACAGTGTTCCTGAGGTCTGATATGCTGTCACTGTTGACCTTTTATAACAATTTGAGAATAACAGCTGTCTCCTCGCTTCTTGTTGGTATTTTTTCAGATCCCACAGCACTACGTTTCCACCCTTATCAGCTGGTTTGATTACAAAAGATGTTGCTTTTTTTAATGTGATTAATGCTCTTCGTTGGCCAGGTGTTAAATTATTGGCATACGTCTCCCTGCTGTCCTTCCATAGTTTCATTAAATCAAACACCACCTCCTCGTGAAAAGCATCAATGTTGTTATGGGGAGTAGTGGGATTACATTTCGATTTGGGCTTAAATTTACTATCACTTACACCACCTGTCTCCAGTCCCAATTCTTTCAACAAGTCAATTTCAGTGTCCCACAATATTTCCCCCACTTCTAATTCTCTAAAGGTGGCTAAACCTACAGTGTCACCTACAGACAGTTCCGTGGATAAGCCCATAGTGTTTATGTCTGTCTTGAGTTGCTGTGGGACATGCTTGTCCTTCAGTTGGGTGAAGATTTTTAACAACTTCAATTTTCTAACAAAATGAAAAATGTCAATACGGGTTTTGGTATAATCAAAATTAGCAATAGGACAAAAGGATAATACCAGTTCCAAAACAGAACATTCATCATGAGATAATACATGGGAAGAAATATTCATAATCGTACGTTTGTTCTCACCCATTATCTCTTTCTCCTGCCCTGTCATGTACTTTTCCCATATAGCTTCTCGGTTTCTTGTTGCCGTTCCCCCTCTCCTGTTCTTTTTACATCTCCATCTTCTCCCTTTCCTTTTGGAGGCTTCCTTTGAGGTTTTTGATTTAATTGTAAAACATGATATTCTTCCAATGTTGTGAAAGGTTATCCTGAGGAGCTGCTGGTACCTGATTGCTCCTCAAGAACTGAACCATTCTCTACACTTGACTCAGATGATAATGTCTCCTGTTGTCTTAAAGCCTCATTTCATCGGAAATCCTTTCTTGCCAAATCGAACTTTCTGCCAAAGGTCAGGATGCAGACAATAGCATAATCAATCTTGTCTCGTAGAAATTTCCTTTTCTTCTTCATCTTAATTTCTTCCTCATATTTCATAAATCTTAATTTCATCTTATGCTGTATTATTTTCCAAAGATGCCCTCATATTTTTGATTTCCTCACTGATTTGTGTTAGTTCAATTGCTGCATACTTTGACAGAAGCTCCAGCATGCTCTTACAAGTGGCTGCCATTAAAACAGACCATTCTTCCAAAAGCTTGGGATGCAGGCTTACACATGTTGGAGTAATCAATATTCTGAGTCCACGTGGAACTCTTCCAACCTCAATGTAATTATTGAAAGAAATAACCTCCCAACTTCTATTTATTTCATTTTTACAAAGTTTCTCCAAATGCCATAATTGTTTTAAGGGCATGGTACCATCCATATATATATTACTTGTATCATACTGTTGGTTAGATTGTGTGCTGTGGTCTGTTTTGCTCATTTATATATATATATATATATACTTACCTGTGAAACCTTTATAACGAATATGCCTTTACCATTCATTCCCTTACAACAACATTTGTCATAATGGCATAGATGGTACAGGCATATTCGTTGTAAAGGCATGGATGGTAATGTCTCATGAATGGTGAAGCCTGCATGGTAATGGCATGCGGGGTTCAGCCTTCGTTGTAAAGGCTGTTTCCCCTACACCACTAAACATAATTTCTATGACAACACAAAACCCCTCATTTTGTTCCTTTCTAAATTTAGGGGCATATATAAGAAAAGTGGCACTACACACAGCGCAGCGCCACTTTTCTTGCACCCTTTGCCACCCCCCTACCGCCACCATGTGTGTGCAGTATTTAAAATACGGCGCATCATGGTGCATTGTAGGGGGCAATAGCGTAATATTCTATGATGCTACTGATGTACTCTGCAGCAGTAGCGCCAAACTTTTGGTGCTACTCCTGCAGAGTACGTTGGGGCCCATTGTAAACAATGGTGTGCCCCCTTTTGATGCCTGCTCTGAGCAGGCGTTAAAAGTGCCAAACAAAATGACACAAGGAAATCTCTTAGATTTCATTGCACCACTTTTTGGGCCCCCCTATCGAGGGAACGCCCCACATTGTATACTTTATGCCTGGCGCAGGCATAATGTAGAGCAAGGGGGTTACAAAGTGGCACAATGCAAGCATTGTGCCACTTTGTAAATATGGCGTGGGGATTTTGGCCTCACTGGGCCACACTAGCGTGAAAAAATGACACTAATGTGGTGGAAGGAGGTGCTAGGGGCACTTAAATATGCCCCTAAATGTTTTAAGTTTTACCAGTTTGACTCAATCGAGATGGCTTCAGGTGTGCCACAGTTTTGTCATAGGTAAGACTGTTAGTGCTCTAGTTGTTCTTTAGAACACTCTTGGAGGTTGCAGTAGAACACAAGGGAATCAACTAACAGCCTGCCCCTATTGGAAGAACATGTTTTACTGAGAATGTCAGACTTTATTCTATGTCAGGACCGAAGGCTCAGATTATGCTTGTGAACTAGCAATTTTTTCATTCTCATATGGTTGAGAAAGTTAGTGTGAACTTACAGAAAATATGCTTTCATTTTAGGTTCTGGAGCTCCTTCCATCACCTCTATGGGAAAAGCATGAGAAAACAGTTTTCCCTCAAACATGATTCATGAAATTCCAGCAAGGTAAAATCACCTTAGAACACACCACAATTCCTAAAATCAACAAATGATTCATACTGTAACAAAAATTTGTTATCACCCTTTATACGTTTTCCTTTTTGTGACCCTCAAAACCTGCCATTCACTACAATGCATTTCAGTGGGATGTTATCATGTATATTGGTCCCAAGATGGCTGCCAGCACTTTCTGGTTAAAGTGCTGACAGCCAATCAGATCTCACCATGAGATCTTTGCTTATGCTCCGCCCAGATTTACAAATTTGGATTTCCTTTAACTTCTCCTAAATGGATTCACACCAAATTTAGAAAAAAGCGAGATCTGCAGAACAAAATTTTGTTACCAAATTTGTGTTATTACACCCAGTGGTTTGAACTGTAGTTGTGTTCAAATCTCCTATGGGAATAAACATGGGAAACACAGTTTTTTTACACCCACTTTTTCTCGGCCTCCCGCTTGACAGATCTGCCCAAAACATTCCATGTGCATCAAAAAGCACATTTTTTTTGGAAATTTGAGAGAGAGAGAGAGAGCACACATTAATTAAGAACTTATAAGATGAGCGTGACAATCATTGACGCAACTGTACCATGCTTGAAGTGGTAAAGCTTTGTCTGTTTCATTGAACCAGAATCACAGGATATGTATAAGAAAACAAATGGTGTGTAGTTCATTGACACTGACGAAGGCCAAGTTCGGAAATGAGTCTGTTCTGTTTTTTTGTGGCAATAAACTCTGCATAACTACACCCCGTGAGTACCCATTGTTTGTTCCAGCAAGGGAGTAAAAATTTATGGATTTGTGAGTTATACCCTCATGGACAGTGGCACCTGCCACATTGAGGAGCAGCAGTTTTGGTGGAACTGATTTAAAGAGTGGATGTGTTGTGCTGCCTGAGCCACAGTGACAACGAGGAACAGGACCACAGCATTATGGGGTCAGAAAGGAGACTGCATTGGAAATACAAGATGACCGGCTGGTTGAGTGTCCTGTGACGCAGAGTCAGAGGCTCCCTGTTGCTTGGGCTGACTCCCGTGGTAAATTGGTCAACCTGTGTCTGAGTAATAGTGAGACACTGCAGTAGCAGGGGGCATCAGGCTGCATTGTGCAATGTCACCGTAATAAGGATGTTTTGTGAGAATGCTCACAAGGAAGTGGCAGCAGATATTTTTGGCACCTCAACACATGCGCCCACACTTGATTCCAGGGACTCAATTAATGGAGGGGCACCACCCAGCACCTTGAAAGGACTCTTTATACAACTTGAGAGGACATATGAATGGGAATTTAGAAAGTGGTGATTACCTACTTCTCTACAGAATAATCTGGATGTAGATAGAATACCCAGTGGTCTTAGAATCTAAACCATCCTGTTTTATGGAAACCCTGTCTTCCTTTTGTTGAAAGATTGGGCAGAATATGCAGCAGCATCTTCAAAAAGGATGGTGGAAATTCTTGTAAAATAAGCTTGGAGTGCTAGAGCTAAACTTTTGGAACAAATCAATAAACTTGAGGAGCAAGTTTTACTAGACAAGCAGGGAGAGACAAGTAAGGTGCTACGGCGACAGATGAAGATACGGGTGGAAGTTAATGAAGAGAATATAAAACAGAGAAAACAGAATAAATTTGCTAGAGACAGGACTGATTACGATACAGGAAGGGTAGTAACATTTGCGAAAAAGTTTGACATTCCAAGAAGAGAAATCAATAAAACCAGGAATCTAAGTGCTTAAACTAATAAGGAAACATTAGAGTCGGAATTGGGAAATTAAAATGACTTCTCAAAATGGGAGGTATCTGGTGCTGTACCTAGTCTATCTAATTGTGACAGCACTTTTTTCAGGATTATCAGTTAATGCGCCAAACATGGCACAAGTCCTTATAACACGTCCACCGGAGTACACAGAAGCAAGACAAGAAAGGGCAACTGAAGATACAAAAGACGTAGTACCGCAAAGAGTAACCAGGCATAAAAGGGGAAGGGGCAAATGCAAATGAATACAACTGACCTCACTATACTCAATTTAACAGAGCAAAACTTAACCAAAACTGAAGTTGAAGTACTTAAATTCGGGTTGACTTTTTGTCCTATTGCAGAATTTGCCTACACTCAGACTAGGATAGACCTATTTAAATTTGTGAGTAAACTCAGGTTGTTAAAGATGCACACCATGAATCCCAGTAAAAACAAAGGTAGCAACGAGTCCCCTATGTCAACAAATATCCTGATGGGCAACGACCTTGAAGCGGGGTTAGGAAAGTGGTAAGCACTTTGGAACTTGTAGGAATATGACAAAAAGTGGAGAAAGCAACTTCAAACCACAATAAGGCTTCATTCTCCAGAGTTGCGTGATGTGATGGACAGTTTTCATGAGACTGTGAGAAAAGAATTAGACAAACTATGTCAGAAAGGAAAAAGCAAAGGCACAAGGAACATGACACAGCAACAGTGGCAATTGGTTATTACCCTAAAAATGACAGTAATCTGATTATTAAGCCTTCAGACAAGGGGGTTAATGTTGTCTTGCTAACCAAACAATATTATGAGAAGGAAGCCCTGAGACAGCTTGGGGATTGAGAATGATATGAACCAATTTTGAGGGAGGAATACATACAGAGTTTCCAGTTCTTCTATGAATTTTGGGAACATTGGAGGGATGCAGGCATATTAGATTACAAAGAATATCAGTTTCTCAAGAATGAGCGCCTTCGAATCACCACATTCTATCACATTCCCAATGTACACAAATACCCAGGTCTACCTCCAGAATGTCCTATTGTCGCATCCAAATCTAGGGCCTGATTACAACTTTGGAGGAGGTGTTAATCCGTCCCAAAAGTGACAGTAAAGTGACGGATATACCACCAGCCGTATTACGAGTCCATTATATCCTATGGAACTCGTAATACGGCTGGTGGTATATCCGTCACTTTTGGGACGGATTAACACCTCCTCCAAAGTTGTAATCAGGCCCCTAGTCTGTTAGAGAATGCATCAATCATTTTTGGACAGAATGTCAGCTTTTGTGCCACTCTATCAAGCGGGGGTGCAAAGTTAAAGAGGAACAATACAATGTTCATTAGCTTATAACTTTAGCACCCGTTGATGGAAATCTAATCAAATTTAGCAGGTAGTTAGCAAGGTACAATCAGTGCAGGTATTTCAAATTCTTTGCATATCCAATGCGGGGGTCAGTTATAGGTCAAACATTTTTGATGTACTAATCTAAAAGATGAGAGGGGAAGAAGTGTTCATCTACTAATAAATCTGGCACTGTTTGATCAACCCACACAACATTTGGCAGATATTTAGCGAGTTTAACTTAGTGTTAGTTATGTCAGGATCTGAGCAGGTCCATGTAGGCAAAGATAAATGTGGAGGGGGCAATTAGAGTTTCATTCGCTAATAACCTGGGCTTTGTTCAATTAATCTGCATGAAATTTGGCATGCAGCACATTAGGCCTGCTACAATACCAGGAAAGTCCTGCAACCAACCCAGATTCACACAACGAAAGGTAGCTGGGAGGAGCGCCTAGCAGAAGGCTGTGCACAGTGCAGATAAGGGACATGGCCGGCCTTGAGCAGTGGTTGTTAGGAGGCTATGGAGATTTGTGCACAGGTCTTGGCCCTACAGCCAAACCCTGCAATGCACAACCTAAGACCATGAGCAGCTGGGATTGGCCAGCCACGGTCATGTGGGAGCAAGGCCTCTCGACAGGCCCCGCTGCGCATGGCCAAAGGCCATACAAAGCAGGGATTGAAAATTAAGTAAATCAAAAAAGAATGAAATTCACTGAAATAAATACAGTTAAAAAGTGAGTTAGTGCTCTGGCTCAAACTCATCAAACCACTGAAATGAGTTATGATTAGCAACACAGGGAACACATGCCATAACTTGTGCCACCCATCATGCTAAAAACACCAATTTGGAAGCTGTATAGAAACAAACACAAAAAAGTGATCAAGAGAACATGGCACCATGGCTGGTGGAGCAAGTTATGGCAAGTGTTGTGTATGTTGCTTACCATAACTAGTGAATTTCAGATGAGTTTGAGCAAGAATGCCTTTTAAAGTGAATATTTATATATATATATACATATATATATATATATATATATATATATATATTTATATTCAAGATTATAGGGACGTTATAGTTCAGAAATAGAATTTTAAAAAATGTAACTCGTGCCCTAAGGTAACTATAACTCGTGCCCTCACCATGCACAGTTATCTGATCAA
Source organism: Pleurodeles waltl (assembly GCF_031143425.1). NCBI lineage: Eukaryota > Metazoa > Chordata > Amphibia > Caudata > Salamandridae > Pleurodeles > Pleurodeles waltl. The sequence goes on along the minus strand of NC_090444.1, from coordinate 266,844,868 downwards.
CAATGTTTCTGAAGATGTTACAGTGACATTATCAATGATGTTATCAAAGATGTCACGAGTGCTGTAATTTGTCCGGTAATTAGCAGTGATGGGGAAGGCGCAAGTTATAGTTTTCTACGAGATATAGTTACTTGAGATAACTATAACTATAACTGGTGAATTTCTATGGTTTGGTATGTTTAAAATGTGAGCCTAACTGTAATGTCCCTGTAACCTTTGTTTTTTTAAGTGAATTTCTATGTTTTTTAAATTTTATTTCCTAACTATAATGTCCCTGTAACCTTTGTTTTTTTTCAGTGAATTTCTATGGTTTTTCTAACCTCAAGTAATTTTCATTACAATACGTTAATCCAACCGCAGCCAGATCCTGCAGCCAACCCCTCTAACCACCCAACCTCACGCTGCGCATGGGCCCTTCACCGTGCGTGGTGGGATTTGGCCATGGCCTGTCTCTCTGGGTGTGAGAATAGGTGTGAGAGTGTGTCTCTGGGGGTGAGGGTGGCTGTGAGAGTGACTGTCTGGGTGTGAGAGTGGGTGCATCAGTCCTTTAGTGGGTGCTCCAGTTTCTGTGTGGGTTTGTGAGTGGGTGAATGAGGGTTTCATTGGGTCTGTGAGTGGGTGTGTGAGAGTCAGAGTGAGTCTGTGAGTGTCTCTGAGTGGCTCTGTGAATGGGTGCATAAGGGTCTGAGTGGGCTGTGAGTAGGTGCACGAGGGTCTGAGTGGGTCTGTGAGTGGGTGCTAAAGGGTGTGAGTGAGTGTGTGAGTGGGTGAAAGATTGAAAAACAGAAATTGAGAGAGAGAGAGAAAGAGTGAGAGGGAAAGCGATAGACAATTTTTTTAGGCTTTGGTGAATGATATACTTAGAAAGAGATATTTCTTGACAAACTGGAAACAAAAACATATTTGTCAATTTAAAAAAAAACAGTGAGATCACTTTTTATTATAACCCTTATACTTTTCTGGATTGAAATTACAGTAGGAAAATGATTACAGACACACGTGGACTAGAACCCTCAACTTTCAGTGGGAGGGTCTGTGATATTCACCATTGAGCCACAGGTAACTTATACTATGCAATCATTGCACGGAGAGACCATTTCAATGACTATCTTCCTCTCTCTCTCTCTTCCATCTCATGGAGAGAGAGAGAGAGAGTGACAGAGCCACGGGAGGAGCCTGAAGGCCCCAGTGGTCCTAGCTGGCTCTCCACGTCCTGTGGGAGCGGGTATTGCTCCCCCAAGCAGGGAGCTGCTTTTAATAGCAGCTCCCTGCTTGAAGGAGCAATGTTTTCATCTGTCTTCCCCGCACCCATATTTGCATGCAGATAAGACAGATGAAAACTCCGCTTTTCACAAGGGAGAGCTGTTTGACAGCTCTCTCTTGCAGAAAGCGGACTTTGTTTGCTTTTGCTTGGTGGGAGCTGTCAGCTCCCATCAAGCAAAAGCAAACAGCTATGTCCCGAGTGAGGGCACCCCAGGACATAGCAGAAGCCAGCCCTGGGGGTTGGTGGTTCCAAAAACCATTTGTGGCTACTTAAGGGAAGCCACACAGCCCCCCTCCAATGTCCTTTGTCCCAGGAAGGTGGTGGTCCCCGGGGCTTGTGGTCTGAAACGGACCCCCTTCATTTTTTTACTGTAGTACCGGGGGGATGGCAGTCCCCCCACACTGTATACATTGATAGCCTCAGGCAGGTGGTGGTCCCTGGGGCTGTTTGGGGGTCATGTGCCCCCCTCTTTCAATTTGATTTAAGCCCTGGGGAGATAGCGGTCCCCGGGGCTGCTGGGGGGAGGGGTCGTGCGGCCACTCATTGCAATTCTTTAGTGCCCGGGGAAGTGGTGGTCCCCGTAGGTGCAGTTGGCTCATGGCCCCTCTGCATCAAATTAGTGTAAAGCCCCGGGGAGGTGGTGGTCCCCAGGGCAGTGGGGGGGTGGGCACATGGCCCCTCTCATCAAATTACTATAAAAGCCCCAGAAAGGTGACAGTACCTGGTGCTGTGGGGGGCCAGGTGGACCCCCACACATAATTTATTTTGCTCTGGGGAGGTGGTGGCCCCTAGGGCAGCACCCCCGCATTAAAATGGTAATGCCCTTGAGACTTGGCCCACCCGGGGGGGGGGGTCAGAATTAGCAAGCACGACAGCCTGCGCTTTTTAAAAAAGAAGTCACAGCAGAACTGTGGATCCGCTGTGATTTGAGGTGTCATTTGAGGGTCCCCAGCACCAGAGCTAAGGGGTCAGGGTGATTCTACCCTGTCCCATTTTTGTCCCATTTTTGTCCCATTTTGTTTTTTTTACACTTGTTTCTAGGACTCGGCTGAAGTCGAGTCCCAACATGGCTGCCAACACTTCGTTGTTGAAGTGTTGACAGCCAAACAGATCTCAGCACAAGATTGGGAGGGTTTGTGAAGCCTTTGCTTATATAAATAAATGTGGATTTTCTTTCATTTCCCTAAAACTACTGAACAGATTTACACCAGATAACAAAAAGGCCTCTTTGTGGGCCTAGAGCTACCTTCCTGCCAAATTTGGTGTAAATCCGTCCAGTAGTTTGGGCTTGGGCACTATTGCTGTTCAAAATGAGGCCCACACACTACTTAAGGAAAACACACAGAAGGAGCATTGGCAACCCACTGGACAACATGGAACTGTTAATGCTCCAGCTTGGCACACGCCGCAGATGACAGCGACAACAACAGGTCCCACCAGCACTATTGCATGAACCCCAAACACCACCACAACAGCCACAAAGGCAGTGCAGAAGATGGGAGAGGATATTTCGACAACACACAACCATCCTTGCGCTAAGGGAACAAGATGTCATCAGAACCTATCGTCTGAAGCAAGAGCACCACATTGCGTCAGACATCACTGCAAGGGTGGAACTCCAACAACTATTCTACCCATGACCAAACTCCTGCCTGTCCTCCATATGCTGGCGTCATGATCGTTTCAGACAACTGGCGCACAAGTGGGTGGTATCTCCCAGCCATCCTTCTCAGCCTTCCTTCCAAAGGTTCTGGGCCCAATCATCCGCCTGACATCCCACCACATCTGCTTTCCCAACACCCAGCAACTGCAGCATGAGATCAAGCAAGGTTTCTACCAAATTGCTGGGTTCCCACATGTGCTGGGTGCAATGGACTGCACCCATGTCCAACTTGTGCCACCTGCTGCAACGGAACACCTCTACAGGAACCACAAATACACCCATTCTATAAATGTGCAGGCCATTATGGACTACCATGGCCTCATCCCAAACATTCTAGCGAAATATCCTAGCAGCGTCCATGATGCCTACACATTCCGGAACTCCAGCATCAACAAGTGGTTCCAGGATGGGCAAATGACAGTGGCCTACTCGTAGGTAAGCCACCATACCAATCATCACACAGACAACACACCAACCTTGTAGGACAAATGATATATACACCATATTAAACACACATGGACAGGGGAACACAGATGTACAGACAACACATATGCCACTTGCCACACTACACCACATTCATTGCGCATCACACACACACACACCCAAATGTACATAATACAGGCACAGCCTGACTGGCACACCATGTGAAGGATAGGTGGAGCTATGTCCCCTTTGAATACAGAAGTTGGGCCCAAACTAATACAAGTGTCCATTGGTGGACAGCTAAATACAGATCCCACACCCATAACACCTAACATCAAATAGCTCAGCTATGTGAACGGCACTGGCCATGTCAATGTAAAGAAAGTCCCATATAGGCACAACCCCACATTTATCATGGTGTTGAAGCCCCCAGCAGCACCAATATCAAAAGCCATCCAAGTGTTGCCATCACCAACTACATATCACCTAAACATACCAGACGTACCCATTGAGTCCATCTTCACCTGTCTAGTGCATTGTGCTGCACACACAGGAATACAACATCACGAGCCATGAAAGATCATGGGGCAGATTTATGAAAAGTGGCGCTGCACCTAGTGCAGCGCCACTTTTCTTATGCCCTTTATCCCCCCCAATGCTACCATGTGTGCGCCGTATTTAATATATTGTGCACCATGGCAGTAGTTAGGGAACTAGCATCAGAATTTATGAGGCTAGTTCGGAGCTTTGCAGGATTAGCGTAATCCTGCAAAGCACCCAGAGCCTACTTTTAAAGCCTGCTCTGAGCAGGCATTAAGGCCCATATTAATACTTTTTTAGCACCACATTTGCGTAATTTTTTGACGCGAAAGTGTGCAAACTTGCAAAATACAATTGCATTTTGTAAGTTTGTGCAATTTTTGCGTCAAAAAGCGGCACAAATGCGGTGCTTAAAAGTATAAATATAGGCCTAAAAGTGCAGAAACAAATGACGCTAAGAAATCTATTAGATTTCTTTGCACCATTTTTTCAGCCCCCCTATTGAGGGAACACCCCCCTTGCATACATTATACCTGGGGCAGGAATAATGTAGCGCAAAGGGTTAAAAAGTGGCGCAATGCATGCCTTGTGCCACTTTGTAAATTAGGTGCTGCGATTATGGCCTCATTGGGCCACATTAGCATAAAAAAAATATGTTAATGTGGCACACACAGATATTACAGGCTCTTAAATCTGCCCCCATGTGTAGGGATGGACACCTCACAGAACTCCTACAATCAGACCTCGTAATTCCACAACTCCCTAACATGGTACCAGGGTACCAACAGGGCACTGTGGGTGCTGGACTACTGAAAATGTACTGGGAGAGGGCAGAGATGCATGTGAACGAGGAGACATGGGACTTAGCTGGACTGGTCATGGGCTGCAGGGCATTGCAGAAATACACATCATTACCACTCCTGTCACACAGGTGTCTAAAAATGCATGCATACATCAGTAAACATACCAAACAACGATGCCACACTGTGCCCATGATCCACATGCAGATACGTATGGCAGCCAGCAATTGCCAACAACAAAACTTTGTGCAAGGAAGCATTTCTAAGGGAAAAGGGGTGGGTATCACATGCTTCACATAGGGCACAACACATGTGACAACACACAAAATAGGTTCAAATTCCCAGAACATCACTCATCTGCAGGTCTTAAGTGAAGGGACTGAGGGCCACATGTCATGAAAGTGGTAAATCATCAATAGCAGTGCCACTGTAATTTTGCCCCTTTGCCGCACCCTACTACCACCATGTGGGCCCTGTATATAATTAAACAGAGCACCATGGTGCGGAGTGGGTGCATGCCATAGTAGGACTCTGTAGGAGTATTGAGAACATACCTGACCACTTCATGCACAGTACATAGGGACCCAATCAAAACTTTGGTGTGCCCCTTCCTATCTGCTCTGTGCAGGTGCTGAAAGTGTCTGTGATAAATCATGTCTAGGAACCTTGGGGATTCCTCTGCACCAATGTTGCTAGTTCTCCTATCGTGTGAATCTCACTTTTGTACACATGATGGCTGCCACATGCATAATCTGCCACAAAGGGTCACTAAGTCGCACTGCATGCGTAGTGCCTCATGGTAACATGGAGGCCAGAGTTTGGCCTTGTAGGACTACCATGGTGTCAATACAAATGATGCTATTGTGCTGCAAGGAGGTGGTAGGTTCCACTAACATTAGGACACAGCCTCAAACATGGACAACACAGCACATATTTTGCATGGTTGAACTGTCAGTTCAGATTTAAATTGACAATCAGCAGGTGCCTACGCCACAACCCGTGATTGTAAAGTCCACCACCACACACCAATGCAACCATTCAACGAAACAGGAACACACACAATACCAGAGGCAAGTCTGAGTCACCACTCCACCTAAAACTAACATCTGCCATGGCATATATACGAAACCACAAATATGCATGACCGACACATGTTCTGTCATTCCCCTGCTGTCAACCAAGGTTACGGCATCCAGCCACGGGTGATGACTCCTTTTGGCAACCCGACAACGGTGGAAGAGTGGGCATACAAAGAAGGGTACAAAAGGACACAAAATGAGGTGGAGAGGACATTTGGGCTCCTAAAGTCAAGGTTCAGGTGCCTGACTCTGACAGAAGGAAGCCTGTTGTATGCACCACCCTTGGTGTACAGGATGATACTTGTATATGCAATCTTGCATAACATATGTGTTTGGACTAATGTCCCCTGGTATCAACTAGTAGATGTCCACAATGAGGAGGAGGATGACAATGGTGCAACACGGGTGGAGGGGGAACAACAAAACACTGCTGCTGGGGTTTGCAGGAGACAACAAATTGCACTGAACTTCTACATTTAGACATTGAACAACTAATATCACCCTGTAAATATCACCATTTAATCACTTAGCACCAGATTGTCCACGGTGTACTCATTCTCTGCTACATATACCATTGGAATGTTCCTCATACCCCAGGAAAAAAGCACAACAATTACAAAGATTGTTGGAACATAGGTTGTGATTTAAGAGGGTTTAGCGCCTCCATGCCACACATCAGCGTCCCATAACTCATGCTCATGTGGCTCTTGTAGGTCTAGATCCACGCACCAGAAATACTAAGTGCTGTTAAGTAGGCATAGTGCAAAATCCTACCCCTTTAACCACATCATGGCTACAACAGGCAAGATATATGCAAGGGGGTGTACATACAGTAGGGGCTGTTTCCAAATGGTGTATTTGAAAATAAGGAACTAAACTGTGTCACATCTCAGGCGGGTAGCTGTAATGCCAGCATTGAGCATGTGTGACAAGGGGGAACACCATTGGCATCAATGGACCTTCATGGACTGGTCAGGGTTAGAGACAAATGCTTGACCCTAACCCTGCACAGTATATCAATGGCGTTATGTACCGTGAGCACTACTGGCCCCAACCCTGCCACACGGTGTGCTGTACCACAAATATTGCACACACATGTTGGCTGTGGAGTGCACTAAGGGTAACTACACAAGTGGAGCAGCAATGGGTGCTGACCCACTCTCCACACATATGCCCCATAGCCAGGAATGATCAATAAAATGGAACAATGCACCACCACATGAATGTGTGGGTAGAATGTAGGCAGAGTCTGTAGCACTTCCAGTTTACATTCTTACATACGTCACACAATTGTGCTGTCTTGACATATGCCTGCAGCTAATCTGGAAATACATGTGAATACTGATGTACCGGTGTATGGCCTAGGTAGGAAATGGTTTGCCATTACCTACAATGGTAGATATGTGTGTGCAAGGTAACCCAGTATAGTCTGTATCATACCATCACACACCACATATGAAAACACACCTCTCATTGACAGTCACATGCCTGACCAAGAGAAAGTGACCTACTGGGACCAGTACCCTAAACTTTCCAGGTCTCCCACATGCCAATCCGGTTTGGGATGTGCATGTAAGTCTACCATGTCAACAATGTACTCCATACGACGCCACTCCAAAAAATGACTCCTGGCCCCTGTGCGTTAATCGCAAGTCGACAGGCCTTGTCAGCCTTCATGGGAAGGAATACCACGCATGACCATCATGGGTCAATTTTTTTAATGCAAATGCCAATACTCCATATTTAGCTAATCAACAAAATGACACCTGGCCCCTGCACGTCAATAGTAAGTTGACAGGCTTTGTCAACCTTAATGGGAACAAAAACACTCATGACCATCATGCGTCAAAAAAACTACGCATATCAGAAAACGTGATCCACATGTCCAGGAAATAATGAAACAGGGCTTCCTTGCTGCTTACATGGTACAGTGATTTTACTTTCACTTTTAATTTACAGTTTTTTTGCCTGTGATTGTGAGAGGGTGTGTGGAGCTAGTGCTGGTCGAGGAGTGTTTTTTTTAGAGTTTTGTGCTGTGTCTTCTTGCTGTCCTGTGCATTTTGTAATTTTGCTGAGTCTTGTGTACTGTTTTTGTCCTGTCATTTTAATTGTATTGTGGGGTGTTCATCTTGGGGTAGCGTAGTCTGTTGGGTTTAGGTGGGATAGTGTTTTATTTTGTGGGGGGCTATCTGAATTGCAGTGAAGGTAAACTGCAAAATGTCTGGAAAGGGTGAGCACAAAGGATGAGTGGGGATGAAGTGGGAGGGTTCAACTGGCTGGTCAAACATTACCTCCCCATGATGTTGAGTCTGCGGACATACAGGGCTAACCAACAGAGTCACGGAAGCTGCGGTGGAGCAAGGTGCTCCACCACCTATGCCGGATATTTGGAGTTGTGCGCATGACGATCAGACCACCAGATCAAACACCGTTGGGCAGACCTCATTGCTAGATCTACTAGATCATCTGGTGATTTGGATTGGTGGACCAGTTGGTAAGTACCCCTTTTGCATTGCAACCTCCTTGTTTGCATGTGCATGACAGGGGGGCATAAGGTTGACTGCAGCATGTTTTGTCAAGGGCCAGGACAGTAAGTTTCGTTTCTTAAGCAAACAGCATTTAAGAGAGCTTAGCTATGCACCGGATGCAGACTACTTGCACAGTGTTCTTTGTGTATTTTGTGTATCTTAAAGTGTCACATATCAGACACACATGTGCTGATTTTGTAACCCAGCCTGCCCCGTATTACCGAGAGTACAGGGCAGGCCTGCATCTGCGTCTGCACTGGCACATAACTCAGCAGCCTGCACCAACGCAACCATACTTGGACCACAGTGCAAGTGTGTCTGTGTTGAAGGGAGTGTCCATGTGCAGGTACGTATCCCTTCCTGGACATAAACAGCCTACAATGGTATCAATGGCAGTCCACATAGTAGTGCCAAGACATCTGTTATGTTATTTTGTTAATGAGCAGGAAGAGACACCTGCGTGCAGATAAGCAAACATCCATGGCATTTTAGCTCTACTGTGTGTGCCTTCATATGGCGCACACATATAAGAAGCAAGAAACAAGGACGTATCAATGCATACCTCAACACCTTGCAATGCGTAAACCACCCCTGGGTTGTTGTTAGTCTTTTGGCACAGGCAACAAGTAAGATGTCTTCAACATCAGGGGCAGCATCATAGGCAATGAGTGTTCCAATGGGACTGCCACTGCAACAACCATCGCATGCCCCTCTGATGCAGAATGCTGTGCCTTGCTGCTCCATATGTGCATGGAGGTGTTACGCTACAAAAAGCTGCATAACAGATCCTTGTACACATGGTACAGTGAAAAGCACCATGGGAGCATCAGTGAAAGTGACGCTCTGGTGGTACCAGTGCCTCTATTATCTGGCCCTTTGTCTTACAGACAAAATTATAATTTTTGGCAGTTGTTCAGTGCTACCACAAAGTTGACTTGCGTACTCAGTTTAACAAGTTGAATGGTTAACAGTTGTCCATGCACATAAATGTTCACAAATCAGTAAGCTATGTATTCCTGTCATGTCGTGCAGATGGGCCTCCACCCTACACAATTGGAGAGGTGTTCCAGTTTGAAGACCCCGATGCAGCCAGTGTCACCTTGTGCGTCTCATGTGTCATTCCAGGGTTTTGTGTGAGAGAGTATGATGTGTGCAATGCAATATTGAAATGTCATGTGTGACCAATGAGATGACATAATCTGAGTTAGGAAATAGACATGCATGATGCATTGTTGAGGATGTAGATTAAGTTGATTGTTGCACAAGTGCCAACGTGTGCTGTTATGGAATTGTGGGTGTTAGGAAAAGGAAAGCATGCCCACATACACAGTGATGTCATTGAAGATATGTGTCAGAGGTGCCGTTTATCTTGTTAGCATGCCTGCTGACAACATATTTGTCAAAGCACTTTTTACAGCATTGTGTGCCACACATTCCTTTAAGCTACTCAGGAAATGGTACAGATGATGTACATGTGTTGAGGGGGCTTATGTAGGAGACACTTGCATCACCGGAGCATCACTACTCTTCAGAACTTAAGTGAGGTAGCGACTGTGCAAGGAGCCTCATGGTGCTGGGCAACAGTCACTTGAGTACACAATGAGTATACAACTCTACTCCAGACGGATGTGGGACATGTCTACGGATTGTAGCAATTCAGATGTGTGCAGATTTACCAAAATGATCTACCCATCATGATAATTGTGAGTAAGCTTGGTCACATCACAGGTGTATGGAATGTGAATGCTGAGTGTATACCTGGTACTTAGGAGATGTTAGACATGCATGTGAACAGGTAGTTCAATAAGAAGGAATACAGCAGCTGCACCCAATGCAGTGCAACCCTTCCTGTGCCTCTTAGGACACCCATACAGCCACAATGTGGGCGCCGCATTACAAATTTTGCACACCATACCATAGGGTAGGGGGCAATAGGTACAAAATCTGTAGAAAATATAGATGTACTGTTCAGGCTTAGGGCAAAATATATGGGCACTAACCCTGAACTGTACATAGGGGCCTATTGTACGCAATGGTGTGCCCCCTTGTAAAGCATGGTCTGAGCAGGTGTTAACCCATGGACACGTGAATGATGCATTGGCATTCCTTAGAATTCCAGGTGCCATTTTTCCACTCCCCCGACCGGGTGAACCCCACCTTGCGTCCATGGTGCCTGGACAATGCTTGATGTAGGCCAAAGGTTGTCAAAATGGTGGAATGCATGCATTGTACAACTTTTTGAATATGGTACATGTATTTGGGACTTGAGAGCCACTTGGTCCTCAATAGTATGATGACACAAATGTTGCGCTATGAGGCAGTAGTCCACTTACCTCTGGGCCCTAATGGTCAACAATGGATAGCCATTAACCCAGTGACATGTACATGATACCGTAGATGGCTGGTACCAAGTTTAGTCTTGATTTGGAGATTGACATTGTTGTGGAATGTCTGGTGGATAGCATGTGTCATCTGAGGATGCTGTACACATTGCACATTTGTTCTACCTCTACCCAATGCAGTATTTGATGCCATGTTCTCCTCATATTTTAGCTGCTACTATGACAGAGCACAGAAGTGTGCTTTTGAAAAGAGGGCAGAACTTTTCCGCTAAATCATGGAGGTCCAGACAGGGTACCAAAAGATGGCCAGGAGGTATCGCCATGAAAAATTTTCAGGGGCTTGGCTTGCATTTTAACATGCGGGACCTCTGCTACAGGCCGCAACTGTGCAGGGCACATCGAGCACAACATCTGGGGTCAGGGGGGCCTCAGCTGGTCCAACCCTCGCCACATCATCAGCACCTATGCCTAGTTAGCCACCGCAACTGCCAAAGCCTCAAACTTTGAGGCGGACATGAGGAGGGACATAGCAGCCATAATGGCAAGGTTGGACCAACTTGAGAAGGACAATGCCAGAAACAATGGCAGTTGCTGAAGTTTTGTAAAAAAAACAAAAAAGCAGAAGAAGCTCTAAACGTGTTGATGCACAGCCTACCAGTTCCTTCCCTTTTCCCGTTGTATAGTGTTAGCAGTTTTAGTGGGTTTTAGGTGGGTAGTGATAGGTTAGTTAAATATATTAAGTTAGTTGTAGGATGAGTAAGTATAGTTGGGGGGGTTTAATATTGCTTTTTGTTTTGGGGGTTCGGTGGGGGTTATGTATGGGGTTCTATGTTTATAAAAAAATAAAAAATAAAAAATATATTCAAAAAATCATTTAAAAAATGTAAAAATATATAAACATTTGTTTAGGACACAGGTTATATTAGTATGTGTGTAGCCTTAGATTATGTTGTCCAACTTGTATCTTGTCTATTAAGGGGGGGAACAATGTTTAGTGTGTGGCATTAAATGTTTAAAATAAGTTTAGATTAGGATGGTTAACTGTAGGAGTACGTTTAGATAAGTTAGTATAGGTTAGTTTACTGCAGGATAGTATCTAGGTTAGGTTGTAATAAGGTGTTGTTTTAATGTTACAATAAATCCTGTTAGTTTTAGACAATTAGGTCTCCATATTGATTGAGTGCCTGGGTTATCTCATGTATGCACTGGCCAAGTTAGTTGAATGTCTTAGGGTATGCTTTCTGTATATATTTACATGTATGACTATGTGTATCCCCTATGACCAAGGAGCTGTCAGATTGGCTGCAATATGACATCAGCTACTTAAACCTTTTGACATCCCCAGTTCCTGACATTCACATTGTGTATTTATACAGAATCTTTGACAGGTAAGTATGGAACTTCAACTGTCATCGGTGAGGTCTGTCAGAAGAAATCTTGTTAAGTGTGGCACATATTTCTTAAACTTATTTGGGGTATGTATCCTGACACACTGACAGCTTCCCATCAATGATCAAATTTGCCTCTTCTGTTCCACACATATTAGTTCTACTGGTGCTCTCATCAGGGAAAATTCCAGACACTTGATTCTGAGCCAATAATGCCAGATGTCAACTTGCATGGATATCTGTTCATTACATGTTTTTTAGGCTCTGTAAGTTGGTTGTAGCCCACAACACTATCAGTCTCTGTTTTCACGTTAGAGTCCCAATGTGTGGCGTTGTGTCTGACAGTAAGCCACACATGTAATTAGGTTCTGTTCTCATTGACATAGCTTCACACAATGCATACATTTAGATGAGTTGATGGCTCACAGTAAAAGTTGACATGATACATGTGTATATGGAGATTTATTTACATGTGCAAATGTACTTCCCAAAGCAATACAATGTCCAGTTCACAGACTAAATGAGAGATCCTGAGCCAGTTGTTTTACATTCAGAGTCCAGGGGTGAGGGACATCTCATGAAACATGGGTAGGAGAAGTGTGCATTAGTGAAGAGGTGTCCAAATTGAACATATGTAGGAATTGAGATGATGACAGCCTAAAGCAGATACGTCAACAGTGGTTGAGTAAAGAGGGCACATTGCCAGCTGCCACAACACTGGCATGATCTTTAGCACAGAGGAGATGCTGCCCATGTTGCACAGACTGGTGCTACCGGGTTGTTTTCCATGTGAGTGTTGTTCCTTCCACATCCTCATCCTCTGATGTGTGTGGTGCCTCCTGTGCCATGGGTGGTGCTGTTGTAGAAGTTGAGGGGGGCACACATATCAGGGGATAGAGATGTGGAATCAAAGGTCCCAGCAGCTGCCATTTGGGGGAACACATAACTGCAGCAAGGAAGAACTGCTGATTTCTCAACATCGCAGCAACATCACAGTGGTAGGCAGCCATGTTTTCCCTGAGGGAGACCACTTCCCACTGTATGAACTCCAGGGTATTTTGTGTGGCTCCAAGCCTGTTGTCTATCATGCTGCTGCTACTTTGGGAGGGCAACTGTTGAAGCCTCTGCCTCATGACAGCAGATATATCGGCCAGGGACTGCTAGAGTCCACGTAGCAGGGAGTGGTTGCCTCTGATGGCAGCTCAGTTTTCCTTATTTGTACTGAGGCACCTCTGGACTCCCTCTAGGCTGCCTGCCAGGGTCTCCATTTCCACCCCCACCGGCTTGGCAAGCTCCCGCTGGACTCCTACCACTATTCTCTAAAAGATGATGTCACGGAGTCCAGGGCTGTGGAAGGACTGGTTGGTGCTCTGTGTTGGTAGCTGGGTGGTTCATGTGGAGACCCCGCAACGCTGTGTGTCTTCCCTGTGACTGGAAGTAGTGTCTGGAGGGAACCTAGGAGATCACGGAGAGTCTCTTCATTGATGGTCGGCAACTGGTCATCCATGTCATCTGTAAAATCCAGGTCAGGCAGGATGGCAGGATGTATCATCACTGTCTCATTGCATCATCCTCTGCAATGAGACAGTGAAATGTCAATCTTTGACTGTAGTGGCTGTTAACATTGCTCATCATTTACTTGCTACTGGAGGTTCAGTAACATGTTACAGACCCCAGATTGTAGTTGTTAATTGTGTGTTGCATTGTGCATCACACATGGGCAACCTCTCAAGGTATTTTGTGCATTGATCCCACACCACCATCTTCCTTGCAGATCCCTTGCCCCTGCCACTGACACCATGGTAGCACATAATTTACTTTCCTATTCACCATAGTGGACATTCCTACAGGAGTGTAATATGTGTTGTCAGTATTTTGGTGCTTTAATACATTGGCACCATGAATGATGGGACTAGTGCTGCAAAGCACAGGTAGGTCCATTGCTTTTATTGTTTGTGTTACTGTGTCATCAGCATTTAGCAGGCCCCACAGATGTGTTAATTGGATGGCACAGTGCAGCCATTAAGTATTGTCTGCCCCATCAGTTCGTCCCTCCCTGCATTTGGGACATTTCCTTGGATACAGCATTTCTGCCACAGGCATATGTTGGTGTAAGGATGTACAATGTGGATCAATGCATGCATTTTGAGACTTTGTTGATGTGGCACAAGGGGAATTTGCATCTTAGATCCACACAGGCAACTATTTGTATGATGGTACAAATTGCATTATGGCAAGTGACATTGTGCCCGTAGTGCAACACTGCTGCCACTTGTGCCAGTTGTTACGCATGAAGGTGTTCCTTTATGCACAACACCAACCATTCACACAACACAGACAACCTTGTTACATAGTGAAATTGGAGCTACTTGAACAGCAGCACAATTGATGATCACAGACATGCCCCATGTGTTGTATGAGTTCACTTTTGTGCCAATTCCCAAATGGTGAATGGAGGTGTGTGAGAGTTGTTGGTGGGCCACCCTGTGTGGAATGTGTCCCACATGTTGCACATTGAGGCACTGATGCTTACTTAAGTGGCGCAGCTCAGTGCAGCGGCAATAATAGTTGTGCTGTACCTCTTTTGAATTGCAGGAATGCACCATGTTTTCTAGAATACAGCCCTGCCTTTCCCCCAGCACCTGCACAGATTTGTTCTCCCTGCACCAACGCAGACATCCTTGCACCATAGTGCAAGGGTGCCTGTGTTAAAGGGATAGATTGTTTACATACAGGAAGGTGTTCCTTCCTGCACATAAACAATCTATTATAACAAGGTGGCACTTCTACGTGTGCTGCAGGATGCAGCACATATGAGAAGGGCTATGACACAAGGAGGATGGAAAGCATTTTGCCTTGTTGCACCATCCTGACACCACCCCTGGGTTGGTGTTCACTTTAGTCACAGTCTCTGGTGACCATGCTGTCTTGGATATGGGGCAACAACAATATGCAATGGGTGTTGTTGTGGTACAGCCATAGCCACTTTGAATGATCGGCCCTTCCAGGCAATATGCTGTGTGTGTAGGGGCTATATTTACAAGGTGATGTTAAGCCACAGTAAGTGAGTTAAGACCACGTTGTGTATATGTCGGAGTGCATTGTGCCACCAGAGCGTCACTAAAAGTGAGACTTGGGTGGCGATGAGGCCTTTTGATTCTGGCCATATGTGTCCCGATGCGACCTCTTAGCGTGCATTGAGTGTGTTCTATGTGCCTCCCCCTTCTGCCATTTGTGAGATTCCAGATAGTCCCCCCTACAACTTACCCTGCATTTATGTAGTTCTTGGTAGTCTGCTCTGCCCTGTGCTGCAATTGCAGTGACCAGCTCCTCCGGGATGACCGCTACCACCATCTTCTCCAGCTCATCCAGGACCTCCTGGGGTACGGGACTTTCACTTCCAGTCTGCAGTGCTGCCTTTCGGTTCCTGGCCAGTTTCTCCTTAGCTGTGTGCTTGCAATCGTGCCAGTGCTTCTTGCAATCAGTGACCGTCCTCTTCACCTCTGCCACACTGTTGACTTTATCTACTATTGCCTGCCATATAGCATCTCTCCTACCTATTGTCAATTTGGAGGTGATGAAGAGCTTATGATGGTGCTCAGTCAACTCTCTGACTAAAATGTAATTCTCCTCCTCACTAAAGCGACGCTTCCGCTTCCTCTTCTCCTTCTCCTGTGACTTTGCTGGACCCTCCTGGATGGTACTTGGCTGATTGGGATCTCCCTGGGGTCTCTCCTGGCCAGCATTCTCCATCTTGTCTTCCCAAAAATATTTTTAATGCTCTCATTTTTTTATGCTAATGCTGTTAAATATGGCGCTAACCCATGCACTGCGAATTACTCCACAAACTATGCCAATCATGCCATCTTTCATAATATAATTGATAATATCAATGTAATATTTGCAGTAAAATGTTTGATGAAAAAACTGTGCATGGCGAGGGTGCGAGTTATTGTTACCTTATAGTTACTCGAGGTAACTCTAACTGTAACTGTTGAATTTCAGTGGTTTGGTACTGTTAAAATCTGAGCCTAACTATAATGTCTGTGTAACCTTTGGTTTTTGAAGCAAATTTCTATGTTTTTTTAAATTCTATTTCCTAACCTTTATTTTTTTCAGTGAATTTCTATGGTTTTTAGTAAGGTATAGTAATTTTCATTACTATACGTTAATCCAACTACCGCCTTTGGCCGTGCGCAGTTACGGTTGGACACAGTGTCTGTCCTGCAGACAGGCCATGAGGCCAACCCCCTAGAGCCACCCAACCTTGCACCATGCAAGGCCTCCTCCTGTGACCAGTAGAGGTTGCCGACAGGGGCTGGCAGTGTGAGAGTGCATACGTCAGTGTTTTAGTGGGTGTCAGTATGTGCGCGGGTCTTTGAGTGGGTGCATCAGGGTGTCAGTAGGTCCGTGAGTGGGTGTGTGACAGTCTGAGTGGGTGTGTGAGTGGGTGCATAACTGTCTGAGTGGGTGCGTCAGGGTCTGAATGGGGCTGTGAGTGAGTGCATGAGGGTCTGAGTGGGTCTGTGAGTGAGTGTCTGAGTGGGTCTGTGAGTGACCAGTAGAGGTTGCCCACAGGGGCTGGCCTGCAGCCAGTCCCTGATGCCAACCCCCCTAACCGCAATAACGGCCCTTTGCGCATGCACTGCAAAAGTTGTCCTTGGCCTCTCTGGGTGTGAGAATAGGTATGAGAGGCTGTATCTGGGGGTAAGAGTGTTTGTCAGTGTGTCTGTCTGAGTGTGAGAGTACATACATCAGTGTTTTAGTGGGTGTCAATATGTGCATGGGTCTGTGAGTGGGTGCATCAGGGTGTCAGTAGGTCTGTGAGTGGGTGTCTGACAGTCTGAGTGGGTGTGTGAGTGGGGGCATAACTGTCTGAGTGGGTCTGAGTGGGTGCGTAAGGGTCTGACTGGGGCTGTGAGTGAGTGCATGGGTGTCTGAGTGGGTCTGTGAGTGGGTGCGTGAATGTCTGAGTGGGACTCTGAGTGGGAGAATTGATTGAAAAAGAGTCAGTGAGAAAGAAAGTTAGAGGAAGAGAGAATGTTTTTGGCTTTGATGTATGAAATACTTAGTATGGGATATGTGTATCCAATAAAAAATATAAAATGTATTTAGTTTATTAAAAAAAATTTAATGAGTCCAACCGAACTTGAACCCTCGTAGCTCAGTGTGAATCAGCGACCTTCACATTGAGCTATGGGTTTAAAAAAAAAAAAAATCTTTAGCCCTTTATGGGCTACCTGGGAACGGGAGGGAGACCTTTATTTAGTTTTTAATAAAATAAATTAATTAATTAATAAAAGGCCCTTTATGGGCTACTTGGGACTGCGAGGGAGCCCTTGCGGGTTCCCCCGCAGTCCATCCTTATATATATATTTAATTTGGAAAAACAAATGCCCTTTACGGGCTACCTGACACTGCAAGGGAAGCCTTAAGGCTTTCCCTGCAGTGCCATGCTTGCTGAAGCAGTGCGGCCCCCTCCCTCCAACGAGAATAGCTCCAGGGTGTGGTGATCTCCAGGGGGTAATGGGGGTCCCATGGGGACACCTTTCTTTTTTAAAATATTTGCCCCGGGGTGTGGGGGTCCCTGGGGCAGAGCACCCCCCCCTAAGAATCCAGTGTTGCCCTGGGGGTGGTGGTCCCCAGGGAGCAGGGGGCCAACTGGGCCCCCGCAAATAACTTCAATTTTGCCCCAGGGGTGGTGGTACCCAGGACGCGGAGGTCCCATAGGGACCCCCTTTATTTTTTTAAACATTTGCCCGTGGGGTGGTGGTCCCGGTGACAACAGGGTGGCCATGTGGCTCCCACAAATAAAATACATTTTGTCCCAGGGCAGCCCCCTGCTTCACTTACAGTGTTGCCCCGGAGGGTGATGGTCCTTGGGGGAGTGGGAGAGGGCCGGACGCCCCCCGCATATTGTATGAAAGCCCTGGGGAGCTAGTGGTCCGCAGGGCAGCAGGGGGGCCATAGCCCCCCCCCCTCATTGAAAAAAATAAGCCCCTGGGACCTGGCAGTCTTTGGGGCATCGGGAGGGGGCCAGGAGGCCCCCCACATTTTTTTTAAAAAAAGCTCCTGGGACTTGGCCCACCGAGGGGCATTAAACTAACGAAGCGTGGGAGTCCGCACTGCCTATTTTTTTAAAAAAACATTACAAGTGGATTTGCGCTTGTAAAATTTAAAAACAAAATGCTTTTTAGCCCCGGGGGTGAGGGTCCCTTTGGGACCACACCACAAGAGCTAAGGGGTCAGGGTGTTTGTACCCTGGTTCCTTTTGTTTGTGTTTGTTTTACTTTTTTCAGCTGAGTCCCAAGATGGCTGACAACACTTCAATGGCTTCTGTTGTTGAAGTGTTATCAGCCAATCAGATCTCTGCACAAGATCAGGAGGGGTGGCGAATCCTTCACATCGCTAGATATCCAAATTTGTTTTTCCCTTAATTTCTCAAAAAACTACTGAACGGAATGACACCAAAACAAAAACAAAAACACTCTTTCTGGACCAGGACCTACCTTCCTGCCAAATTTGGTGTAATTCCTTCAAGCAATTTTTGCGCTATTGCTGTTCAAAATTCCTATGGAAACATGAATGGGGAATATGTGCTTTGGGACCCCCCTTTTTCCTTGGCCCCCCTGGAGGGACCACCTGCAGCAGCTGATGGAACTGACAAATTGTTTTGGAAAATTTTGTGAAGATTCGTCAAGCGGCTCCAAAGATATAGGCAAGTAAAAAATGCTTTTTATATAGAAACTAGGTCCTAACTATAACTACCTAGTGGCGACTGCCACTAGATAGATAGATAGATAGATAGATAGATAGATAGATAGATAGATAGATAGATAGATAGATAGATAGATAGATAGATAGATAGATAGATAGATAGATAGATAATTGTCAGCACCCACCTGACTCCCCCTTGTGTTATGCCACATCAGTGGCATGGTTTTTGAGACAGTCGGAATGAGGACTGCAGCTGTGACCTACCTCTCCTGCCCTAGACCCCACGCGGTTTACAAAATTTTGGGGTCCATTGCAGAGGCCTGGTTAAACTTTACCCTGCCTTTTGGAACAGTGGCGGCCATCTTGGATCTATGAGAGGCTCCACACTAAAAGAGGACTACACCCAACTTCACTTGCCAGTGGACCTGGGTGTGGCTCCACAATAAAAGGAGACCACAACCTGCTTCAACTGCCAGTTATTGAGTATCCACAAAACAAAGAAGCAGTGTACTTTGAGAGAAGAAATGCAAGAGTTAAAGGGATTAATGAAAGACCCACTTGATGAAACAGATCTCTTTCTTAAAAAACAAAACCATCGAAGACCAAGACTTAGAGAGTTTTTCTTAGAGGGAGAAAAAAACTTGGTTTGAACTTCCCTGGAAAAAAGGAAGGGACATTGTTTAAGGTAGCGAATGCAACTACAGGTGCTGTGAATCTGAGATTTTAATTGTGAATTCTTAGGAAGATAAAGACTTTGGGGGTCATTCTGACCCTGGCGGTCCATGACCGCCATGGCGGAGGGCGGCGGAAGCACCGCCAACAGGCTGGCGGTGCTTCCTGGGCTATTCTGACCGCGGCGGTAAAGCCGCGGTCAGAAAAGGGGAACCGGCGGTTTCCCGCCGGTTTTCCCCTGGCCCAGGGAATCCGCCATGGCGGCGCTGCTTGCAGCACTGCTATGGGGATTCCGACCCCCTTCCCGCCAGCCTGTTTCTGGCGGTGTCCACCGCCAGAACCAGGATGGCGGGAACGGGTGCCGTGGGGCCCCTGGGGGCCCCTGCACTGCCCATGCCACTGGCATGGGCAGTGCAGGGGCCCCCTAACAGGGCCCCACAAAGATTTTCACTGTCTGCTTTGCAGACAGTGAAAATCGCGACGGGTGCCACTGCACCCGTCGCACCCCTGCAACTCCGCCGGCTCCATTCGGAGCCGGCTTCATTGTTGAAGGGGCTTTCCCGCTGGGCCGGCCGGCGGTCTTCTGGCGGTCGCCCGCCGGCCCAGCGGGACAGCCGGAATGGCCGCCGCGGTCTTTTGACCGCGGAGCGGTCTTTCGGTGGGAACCGCTTGGCGGGCGGCGACCGCCGACTGCTGTGGTCAGAATGACCGCCTTTATTTAAAAGCAGGAAGTATCTTTTTTTGGAAAAAGAGAACAAAGTTTGAGTGCGCACCATCCTCAAAGTATCAGAAGCAAACCCTGCAAAGTGAATCACGTGAATCGAAGACTGATTACAAGCAGAAGTGAAAGATCTTATTTTCATTGAATAAAGACAAAAACTCACAGACTCATTGCCATGCTTGAGACTGCAAATCCTGTAAAGAATCCTCAGGGAATAATTTAATTCAGAACGTTTGACAAAAGCCTAAGCAGGGAGTCTGATACTTTGTTTAAGTGAAAGTTTGGTATGTTAGATGAGGCATGATTGGAGCGGTCTTTATGTGTTTTGGATTATGGCTATGTAACCTGGTTCCTAATTTTTGATGGACCGGCATCTAAACGGTCCGGCTGAGGCTCATATGTCCTTCCATCACCCCATTGAGAAAAACGCAGGGTATTCATTCTCCACTGTTGGTCTTGAGGTCCATCAATCAGATAGAGAGATCTTTTATTGTATCATACTCATCATTTCGGCACCGTATTCCAAAGACAACACTGTACTGAGTCTTCCTTCCCAATCCATTTCCCCCATACTTTGAACCAGTTCACCTTGTGATTTTAGCCAAGGCTGCTGCAGCAAGGTACGACAGAAAGTGGTTGCATTCGGCTCCTACCTACGTAATCACAGGCCCTGACAATTATCTTTGTAGATGCACAGAATGCAATATTCTATTCATTACCATTGTTGAGTGTGGGGAGATCATGACTCAAGAGAAGCCAAGTCTCGAGTGGATCCCTCAACAATAGTAAAAAATAGCATATTGCATTCTGAAGATATCCTTGTTTATCTGTGTATAAAAAAATATATCTAGCCAAAACCAGAATGCAAGGGGTTACATTTGTGCAGTACTATATAATCGTATTGAAGTGGCCTGGGTATCACTAGCAGAATTGTTTCCATGTTCAAGTAACTGTAATATGCAATGTGTGAAGAAGTAATAGTGTTCTGCCAGCTTAAGTTCCCTTTACTTTGTTAATAAACACTAATTTGACCGTTGTAGTGTAGAAGTCAAGCCAGCGAATATATGTTTATTAGCACAGTTGCTCAAAATAAATGCGATATTGGGCCACATTTCTTTATACTTCCGTGGAGTCTAAAAATAATGTTGAAATTTTAAAAACTATTAATAGGTATAGAGATGTCACAGACTTACTCGATGAACTGATGTTGGAGGGGGCAGACTGCAGCTTGCTTGTCCCCTGATGTCTGATACGTGGACCAAAATGCTGACAGCAGAGCCTTGTATGTCACTGCGGATGTGTAGATATATTTTTGTGGAAAACAAATTTTATGCGAGTTTAAATAAATATTAATATAGAAAATAAGTATTAGTGTCTATGGCAATGCCTGCCATAGACATCGCATAAAGAAGAATATAAAGATCTGCTGGATCAAAGTGAGCAGGATGAAACTGTTATCAAGTGAAAAAGGATAATACGTGAGAAATAATGCGGTAGCATGAAACAAGAGCAATAAGCAAAGGGGAAATGTGTGGCAAGAGATGTGGATAAGGGCAACAGAAGTTGTGTTACCAATATAACTGGAAAATGAAAGAATACATTTAGTGACATATGAAAGGATAGATAAATGTGTGCTTCAAATTACACATTTAAAATATGCAAGTCAAGGGAACTAAGGCAGGTTTAATAAAAATTTAATATAAAGTCCACAGTCTTAAGGAGAGAGAAGTATGGTCATGCATATTTCAAACGATGCTTGTAAAGGCTTACCATTTTCTGTCATCTTTCTATTAAGTGTTGACAATCCTTACCAATGTGCAAAAGGGTAGCTTGTAGCAGCTGACAGAAAACACAGGACCTTCACCATATGACCATCTATAGAAACTAGCATCTATATAAACCATGTATTTATGTGCTTAGTACCGGTAACATACATATGCAATGCAACTCCTGCCAAACGGATGCCTTCTCTCACCACTCTGGGTGTACAGATGCAGATCATGTAGTTCCCTGTACTGTTCTACAGCAAAGTTAACTACAAGGCCTATCTCCCCCTTAGTGATGTTCTTCTTCTTTTTGAGTTGGATGGTCTGATTCCTCGAGGCTGGCTTTAGTTCTTGGTATCCACAGAGTCATGTAGTTCAAAGGGAAGAAGACAGAGCTCAGAGTGTGTGCTAAATGTATGTGTTTGCTGTGATGATGAAAGGCAGGTGTGGGAGTGTGATCAGGTGAATGCTATTTTCCAATACTTCCCATTCAAAGTTTTCCATACTGATGGCAGGGATCACTGCCTACAGGCAGAGTAGAAATCCAGTTATAAAGTTAATTCTAGTAACTTTATGGTAGTTACTTTGGTCGTAAAAGTCTCTACACCCCTGTGTTTTTAGGCAGAAATTTCCACTCAGAGTTGGTGAATATCATCTGTGAGGATCTCAGCCAAGGAGTAGTCTGAAATCTACATATGGGAGATCTTCACACATAGCTTTCCCTTTGTGAATCAGACCCTATATTATTACAAGTGGACCATTATGCTCCTATCCTATAAATATCCAGTCACCTGTGTTCATCCTGAGTTCTTTTCCTATCTAAGATTGTTTACTTTTGCCATGATTTAATTTGCTGTGCTTTGTTCCATAATTTGCTTAGCCAGCTGCAAGTACTTTTAGACGTGAGCCCTTTTAAGTACAGGTCTTAATTACAGAATACTAACTCTTGTCATTAATTGATTTATACAAAAATGTAGTAATGATGTGTAATTTTATTCTTATTCTCAGTCTCTTGCATTTCTTTTATCATGCTTAACAGTGCAGCTAGCATCTCAAAAACAAACAAAACTCTTCAACTGTACATTCCTGTTTTCTATTTACGTTTTATTCACAATTTTAGATCATTGAGATACTTTCTTTATTCGACCCTAATTAAAACTAAAAAAGATGAAAAGGAGAAAAAATAATATTTTCTTTCACTAGTTGTGTAATCATGCAATGCCCTTCTCTCTCGATGCATTCTTGTCTTGTAAATGATTTTTTTATCAAGTAGGATTATAAAAAAAACAACTATGCTCAAGCACCTTCTACCATAGAATCGCCTAAGAAAGTTTTTTTTTTTTTAAAATCTCTTTATTGGTGTAAAAGAACATTATATTGTATACATCTGAGCAGTAAACACAGCTCTCATCATTATCCATAATATTCAATTCCAAATTAAGGGGAACATGATAAGAGAAAGGAGGAAGGAGGAGATAGAAAGAAAAAGTGAGGCTACGCGACTAACTGTGTGGGTTGACCTGACGAGGTTTCCGAACATGAATGGCCAATCCCGGGACAAATACTGCCTTGAAGAGAATGTGCTTGAACAAGAGGCCTAGAGGAGGGGGGGGAAGGGGTAAGGGGTAAGCGCCCACAAGCATAATCCAAGAGGCAGGTGGGTCAGGGGAATCCCTTGTGGTAATATTATGTGTTGGTCTCTGGTGTTCCAGACCGAAGTGATCCGGGCCCCATGGGAAGGGTTTCAAGGATACCTCCCAAGGTCCTCTACTATCGGCAAACCTCTCCCGTCTCAGCCCCCAATAGAATCTCCTGGATCAATTCTCCCTCTATCTGGCCCCCTCCATTCGCTACATATCATCTTGGGGGTGTCTTCTTATTTTACTCATACTGTGTGGTGCATTGCGGTGGAGGTGTGAATAGGGGCCGGGCCGTGGCGTGTGTCTGTGAGCCACAAGGTCCAATTAGATCTTGGATTTTGTGAGTTATAGTCTATTGGTCGGGCACGACCGTATGATCAGGGCGGGCGGGAATCATACTTAGTTTCAAGTAACGTAACTAGGGTGTCCCAAGTGTCTATCCCCTTGACTTGTGTTCCCCTATCTTGGAGTGAGTGTAGCGTTTGTGCCTCCATTCTCGCCCACTTCAACAGATCCTTTAACCATTGTCGGGTGTCTGGTGCTGCCGGTGCCTTCCATCGCATTGCTATCAAGCGCCTAAATAGGATGAACGCCAGCTCAATGCATGTTTGTATTTGCTTGTTCTTTTTCGGGTGAGGGGGGATGCCCAGGAGGCACAAAGCAGGTGTGGGGGAGAGCGGACGCCCAACCAGCTCAGCAGTCAGAGCAGTCACGTCCTGCCAGGCGCACAAGAGAGGCGGACATTCCCATGTCATGTGGAAAAAGGTTGCACCCACCTCACCACATTGTGGGCACTCCCGGGGAGATTGAGGAAACATGCCCTGCAGCTGGTGCAGGGATAAGTAAGTTTGGTGTAGGTAATTGAACTGGGTAAAGTGAAACCTGTGGTTGCGAGACACAGACTGGACCAACCCTAGAGCCATGTTCCAGTCCCGCTGGTCCAATGGGGCCGAAAGAACGCTGTCCCACCTCGCCTTTGCTTTGGGTTGGGCAACCTCCGGGTTATCTAGTAGCACTTTGTATAGCTGTGATATGCTGCATTGTTCTCATTGGCCGGAGAGCAACTTGTGCAGTACTGGTGATGTGGGAGGTTCTCTATCTCCGCATCTCCAGGTGTGACGCATGAATTGTTGTAAAGCACAGTATGTCAGGAACCATCTTTTATCTACCTCAAACCTCATGATAAGTTCCGCAAAAGGTAACATGTGACCCTCGCATCAGGATATTGTTTTGAGCGGCCGAGCTACAGCCATCAAGCAACCATTGCATTATGTTTGTGTGTCCGAGAGCGGTCTGTACTAATTGAGCCTCTGGGTTCGGGGGGTCCTGTAACCAACACCAAGCCCACTGTATTTGCACTGCAGCATAATACAGTTCATAGTGTGGTGTGCCCAGCCCTCCTAGCTCTAAGGGAAGTTGTGTGGCAGTTAGGGCTACTCGCCGGCGGCCTTTGCACCATATTAATTCCGTCGTGAGGCTATTCAACGATGTGAAAAAATCACGAGGTATTTGTAGTGGCAGAGCCGCAAAATGATAGAGCATACACGGCAATATTATCATTTTGGCAATTGCTACTCTGCCTATAGGCGAGAGCGGAGTGATCCCCAGAAAGGCAGAGATCCTTTTATAGAGCAAAGCGCACGCCCCAAGTTGCCCTCCCACAGGTCGGCAGCGTCATGATATATGTGTATGCCTAGATACTTAAAGGTTGTGTATGCCCATGGCAGTGTATATGTCGGAGTACTAAGTCGCATTTCCACCGGTGTCGGTGTCAATGGAAACAGACAGGATTTGGACCAATTGACCCACAAGCCTGAAATGTCACCGAGTTGATCCAACAATTGTAGCATGCCTGGGAGTGAGGCAGCTTGGTCGCGCAAGTATATCAACGCATCATCTGCATGTAATGAGATAATCTGGAACCCCTCCCCATAAGGTATGCCCCATTCCCGCGCCCTCATTCTGAATCGCACAGCAAGTGGTTCCATTGCTAGAGCAAATAGAAGTGGGGACAGTGGGCATCCCTGCCTTGTACCTCTGCCTATCGGGAACTCCTCCGAAATCACTCCGCCTGTTTTTACTCGAGCGACGGGGTCTGCATACAGTATTTCTATCCAATTCAAGAATGCTCTCCCGATTCCCAGACGGGACAGTGTCTCTAACAGGAAGGGCCAGCCCAAAGTATTGAACACTTTCTCAATGTCCAGAGAGACCGCTACCTGGTCGTGGTTAGTTGGGGGCATTTCATGTATGGTTTGCAATAAATGCCTAATGTTCTTAAATGTGTTACGCCCCGGGATAAAGCCCGATTGGTCCTCGTGAACCAAATGTGGCATCAGTGGGAGTAGGCGATTAGCTAGGATCTTGCCTATCAGTTTGCAATCTAGGTTTAGGAGAGAGAGTGGCCTGTATGAGCGCACATCCATTGGGTCCCGTCCTGGTTTAGGCATTACTACAATTATTGCTCCTCACTGTGACATTGATAGCCTGCCTCTCTCGAACGCTTCATGTACCATTTCAACATAAGGTTGATCAATTGTCCTGAGCACGCACGGTAATATTCTGTCGGGAGGTCATCGCTGCCCTGAGCCCTACCTCCAGCCAATTGCTTCAGGGCCAATTGAACCTCCGTTGTTTCGATGGGTGTGTCTAGTTCACCTTGCTGTATCTCTGTTAATCAAGCCATAGGGAGTGCTTCGAAAAATTCTGACAATTGTTGTGTGGATGGAGGGGGCTGCATAAAGGGTACTGTAATGTCGCTGGAAAGCCATGTTTATTCCTTATTGGGTGTTAATCACTGTTCCCGATTCTAATGTTATTGCTCCTATTGGTTTGTGGTGTTGTTCTCATCGTACCAGCCAGGCCAGCAGTCTACCGGAGCGGTCTCCCTCTGAGTGTGCTCTAGCTACGTGATGGCGGTAGTCATAATTGCATAAGCGCCTATCGATCTTGTCTACTTGTTTCTGGAGCGAATGGAGGTCACCTCGCCTGATGCTGCGCCCCTCTCCGCCAGTCGGAGCTCAGTCTCTGCCCTCCTCAGATCATCCAATAAAACACGCCTCGTCCCCTCCGCCGATGCCATGCACATGCCTCTCACAACCACCTTGTGTGCATCCCACTCCACGGCGCGCGAAGACGCTGTCCTTTGATTGAGCTTAAAGTACATCGAGAGGTGCTCTGATAATTCGTGCCGAAATGGAGGGTCGAGCAGCAGGCTGGGCTGTAACCACCAGGCCGGGATGTGCGTTCTCATTTTGCCCCAACAGAAGGTGCCCAGCAGTGGGCAGTGGTCTGACAGCATCTTAGCGAGATATGAGGTTCCCGTGAAATTGCTAACCAGCGCGATTGAGCAAAGTATCAGGTCTATGCATGTGTGAAGGTGGTGCACCAGGGAAAAAAAGTTTTTTTCCCTGTCCAGGGGATATAATGTGCGCCATGTATCTACCAGCCCAAGTTCCAAGATCCAGGCCTGAAACACCTGGGAAGTCTTCCTACAGGGGGCTCCATCCAAGGGGGGGTGACCTATCAGCTATGATATCTGGTACGCAGTTCCAGTCTCCTCCCCATATGTATTGCAAGGTGGGGTCCTGAAACAACTAGGGAGTGAGAGACAGGAGGAATTCTCCCTGTTTTACATTGGGAGCATACACGCCAGTTATAGCAAGTGGCGTGCCATCTAATGAGCCCGTTAGCTGCACATATCGGCCCTCTATGTCTATTTTGTGATGGTCTACAGTGTAACGTACTTCTGGGGCTATCCATATTAGAACCCCCCTGGCATTTGCAGAGAGAGTGCTGCCGTAAGCTAGGCCCGCCATTTGTTCTGTAGGGTACATAACTCCTATGTTATTTAGTGTATTTCTTGGAGTATAGCGATGTGGACTTTATGCCTTTTAAGAAATGTGTGAATCTTGCAGCGTTTAATGGGGCTAGCCATGCCTCGCACGTTCCAGGTCATTATGTTATAGTTGAGCATGTTCGCATATGTTAGGGGTAGCGTGGGCCCCAGTGCCCAGCCAGGGATAAGGGTCTTGGGCCAAGCGTGGTCGGGTCCCCCCTTTCATCCCACCCCAGTAATCCGCCGTGAAACATCCTTGCATAGTGTAATAAAGAAAGGGAGGAAAGAAAGAGTAAAAAGGAACTGAAGAGAGACTTTGTGAGTGAAATCCAACTGATAACATTGAGGCACCACCGGTGCCCAATGTGTTAACTGTCATGGCAAGGTTCTTCAGGTGTCCCCTTGAGGTATGGGTGGATGCGGGGTCCATCCGGTGTGACCCTTTTTTGGTGATCCCAGCCAGATATTCATCCCCTCCAGCCATGCCACGTGCGCCCACCCCCTCAATTCTTTATGTCTCAGTGTCTGCATGAAAAGGAGCTCCGGGGACCGGCAGCAACCAGCTGTCCCTCCACTGCATCTGATGAGTCCTAGTACTATAATCTTCCATTGTGCGCTGCAGTGCGGGGTCTAAAGGTCATCTGCTGTGCGCTGTGTGAGCTCCGGGCCTTGTGCAGAGGGAGAGGAAGAGCCACTAGATGGATCCGCCGAGGGGCCCGAGCCCGCCCCGTCTGGGTCTCGATATGTCTGATGTAGTGGTGATTTAAACAGGTTGGCTTCCTTCAGGGCTCGTTCCTGGCTTTCTGCCACCTGTGCTTGGGATCGGCGTGTCCTTGATTTAGATTTTCTCCGTTTACGGGGTTGGGGAGTGACCCACTTGCTCCGATTAATGTCGTCTTGCTTGAGCTGGGCCATGCCCTTGGCATGCAGCAATGTCCAAGCATCTTCGGAGGACGGAAAAACATGGGTCTTCTCCCCATCTATTACCCGGATTTGTGCGGGGAACAGCAAAGAATAGGAGAGATTATTGTCTCGTAGAAGTTGTTTTACTCTCGTAAAGGATGCTCTCTCGCGTTGTATTTCTGCAGTATAGTCCGGGTACGCCGTTATTGCCTCATTATCCATCTGTATGGGGCCCTGGGTCCTGAATCTTTGTAGAATCAGGTCTCTGTCCTGAAAGTTCAGCAGGCGCGCTATCAAAGGTCGAGGAGGAACCCCCGGCCGCGGCGGGCCGCTCGGGATCCGGTGTGTGCGCTCCACTGCAAACATTGGTGATGCCATGTTCATCATGACATTGACATTGTGCAAAAGCCACTTTTCCAAATATTGTTCAGCGTTGGGTGACTGTGCTCTCTGGGAATCCTATGAATCTGATGTTATTTCTTCTAGAGCGTCCTTCCGCGTCCTCTGCTCTTTTCTGGAGTAGGCTGACCTCTATTTCCATTCGTTGTACCTGATCGCGCAAATCTTTGATTGCAGGTTGAACAATTGCAATCGATCGTTCGTGGTCGCTTACTCTTTCTGCTAGTTTGTGATGGTCCGCCCTGAGTAGGGTTACCTCAATTACTACAGAGTCTATTTTCCCTTCCAGAGCAGTTTTTGTGTCTAGCACTGCTTGTAGCAGCTTATCAAACTGCGCTGAATGCGCTTGCAGCGTCAGGTTCATTTGTTGCAGTGTCGCAGCCTGTTTCCCAGCTGGGCCTGTAGGATTTAGCTCCTCCGCAGCTGCTAAGAGATGTGGCCTTGGGGGTTTTGGCTTGACCACGACTGATGCAGTCATGCGGGCGCTAGTATAGGCTCTAGTCCTCTCTAGCCTCTGGGACAGTCAAGTCGAGGTGCAGCCAGTCAGGCTCCGGTGGTCGAGTGTATTTCCGAGTTCGGCACAAGTACCAGAGTGGGGAAGCCACCACTGCGGCCCCACGCACCAGTGACGGGTTCCCGATAGAGTTCCGCTGTGGTCGGCGTGTTCCCCCTGCCCTGCCTGCAGTGCCGCTAAGCCAAGTCTTCTCGTCAGGGGGCCTCATGGCAGGCCCTGGCAACATCAATCCCTCGCCCGATGGGCAGCTTGTCTCCGCTGTTACAGCTGTGCTTGGAAGGCCCTGGCTCGGTGGCCCACACTGCCGTGCTTTGCCAGGCAGAGGTGCTGCTCCACGCCGCACCTCCGCTACTCCTCCTCTGAGGCCTCGGCTGTCCAGCCCACGGCCCTGCTCCGCGCAATCCCCGGCTTACGGTCGGGACCCGCCAGTCGTGCGATCGTTTCTCCAATGTCCAGGAGCCCCACTTATCAAGGGGAGGGCACCGGGACACGCGAGGGGGAATTTAAAGGATTAATGTACGGGCCTCATGCGGAGCTTCTTAGAAAGCATCCGTGCTAGCTGCCATCTTGGCCACGCCCCGCCTAAGAAAGTATAATGTTGCTTTCCTACTACTAATCAAAGGTTTGAATATGGATTCTAATGCACTTATATTTCTACACAAGCAAATTCCATTGTACCTTATATCCAGATAACCAATAATGCTATTACTCATTTCATGGGTATAGCTCTAATTTAAAGGTTTGTTAACATAAACTAGATAGATAGATAGCTAGCTAGCTAGCTAGCTAGCTAGCTAGATAGATAGATAGATAGATAGATAGATAGATAGATAGATAGATAGATAGATAGATAGATAGATAGACAGACAGATAGATCAAGCAGGTGGTCAAAAAAATGACATTTCCTTTTTTAACTTCCTTATGATTTTTTTGTACCTCAATAGAGAAGAAAATGGCCATAAAGAATTACATCAAACTTGGAATGATATTACAGCGTTATTCAAGAAAGTGCCTTTACTTGCTGTAAATCCATTTAGTGGTTCTCAATAAATTAGTGTTTAAAAATTGTCTGGTGGTCTGGGAATGAAGAGCTTCAATAATAGAGATATCTTGAGAGCTGGAAACTATGTTGTTGATTTGCCTATAACTTTATCACTGTTAGATGACTTTTCAGATTTGTTCAGATCCGTTGAGGGGGCACAGTTAAAATGGGAGGGTCAGAAAGTGTTTATTTGCTAATAATTGTGGCTACATTAGATAAATCCATTTATGATGTGTCAGAGGTTTCGCATATTTGGTCGGTCATTATGAACACGGCGCTAAACACCGCCGACCGCCGTGGCGGCGGTGAACAGACGGCTGCCGTTGGCGGTGAATGGAAACCCGCCATATAATGAACGAAAATTCCGACCCTGTCAAAAATCACCAGACCACCAGTCACCGCCATGACCTTGTCGGCGGAAGGGCTGGACCTCCCCACCCCACTACCGCCGAGCACACCCACATCCCGCCCTCCAAATAATGATGCACAAATCACCTTGGCAGACAGTGGAGGCTGGACGACCATTGGCGGTGCCGACCGCCACGGGCGGCAAGTGGACTTAACAGCAAGAAATGCACACATTGAATAAGCTTGAAATCCACACACCTGACACACATTCATAACCCCATAAAACACTCCTAGACACACCCCACAATCCTTTGCAACGAAACCAGGCAAAAGAAGACAGAGAGCACCAGAAGCAGACACCGAACTCCACAATACACAAGATGCACACCGACCCACAGAAGAGCACCCTCACCGCGTTTACAGCCCCAACACCATTCACCACACTCAGCATTTCACTCCTAAACATCCTTGCTTAACAGAAAGGGAGTTAAGGACCATGGTGGACGAGATCCTGAAGGTGGAGCCACACACATTCGGGCCGAGGTGCAGCACACACCCATCTCAAGGAAGATGGAGCTATGGCAGACCATTGTCAACAGGGTCAATGCAGTGGGACACCTTCCACGCACCAGGGACGACATCCGGAAGAGATAGAATGACCTGCGGGGGAAGGTCAGGGGCATGGCATCAAGGCACCACATTGCAGTCCAGAAGACTGCGGGAGGACTGCCACCAACACCACCCGAATACACCGACTGGGAGGAAAAGGTCATGGCCATCCTGCACCCTGAGGGACTCACTGGACTCACTGGAGGAATGGATTCGGGTAAGTCGTACACATATACCCCATTACACCATACCTGTAATGCATGCACCACCCTACCCCACCCACACCCACCAGGACCAATACCCCACCCAGGCAACAGCCACTGAATCCATCCCCCTGCATGACCACAAACCCACTAACAGGCCCACATCCCTCCCCCTGTGCACAACCACCTACCCCTGCAAGGATCCACAATGGAACAACCCCCCCCCCAGTGCAACCCCACACCCTAAGCAAAATGCTGTGTTAATCTCACAAAGGCACCCTGGATGGCCACTAAAAGTTACACCAGCACAAAATAGCCCAGTCCTGTGCACCCCAACCATTCATGCATTGTAACAGACATGTCTATGTCCCCCAACAGGCACCACCACCCATGCCACCCTCACGGATGGGACAAGGAGTGCCAGTGCCCCCATGGAGACAGAGGCACCTCATAGGACACTGGTGAAGGATCCCTGGACACTGATGAGCAGGCAGGCCCCTCAAACAGTCCTGGACTGTCACCATGCAGCAGCCCCACCCAGGATACCACTGACACTACTACCACCCAGTCAAGAACAGCAGCCCAGGGCAAGCGTCCCCACACCAGTGTATCCAGGCCACAGACTGGTGGAACACAGGTACCAAGGCCACAGTCTCCCACTCCCAACATGCAAGAAGGCAACGGCACCAGTACAAGTGGTACTGCCAGACCTGTGCAGGGGACACATGCACAGGGGGCTGGTGCAAATGCTAGGGCCTCAGTGGGCCAGGGGGGAGGCCACAGGATGGATGCAGCAGCCCAGGACGTGATATCTGAGGTATTGGGGGCCTACCAGCATACCCATGGCAGGTTGGCACAGATAGTATCCACCCTGGAGCACAGTCAGAAGATTCAGCAGGAACGCCACCAACAGGCCATGGAGCAGTGGAAACAGCACAACGCCACAATGGCCAGCATAGCAGGAGCACTGCTGCAGCTGGTACAAACCCAGTCTGAGACCCACATGCAGGACAGGAGGACCCCACTACAGCACTGGACACAGACCTGACAATTACACCATCATCAGAAACATCCCAGGAACTACCCTCACAAGAAACCCAACGGCCAACCATGTCATCCCCTCAAGATCAACAGCAGGCACCCAAACCGACCCTCAGGCCAAGATATGGCACTGGAACCCCAGCAAAGAACAAGGCCCCCTTCAAGAAGTAACTCAGCAACAATCTATACAGCAACCATCCCACTCAATCAACCACCACACATTGCTAACAGGCAACATGAACTAATCTAGGAATTGATGGACCCATCAATACTACCAACAAGGCTGCCACCATGTTGGCATTGAGGACACCCACCGATGACCACTTGCCATCACTGTAAATAGCACTCTTCACTCCCTGCCACCAATAAAACACATATCACACCTGTAACACTGTCCCCTGTCATAAAATGTGAACAAAGTGAAGTATTGACGCAACTGGCTGATAACCACTTTATTGTCAGATCATTGCATGAACGGACTCCTGTGTGCCTAAATGTGGCCCCAAAGTAAATGCACTAAATTAAAATCTGTACCATGCAGACCTGGACCCTGTTTCATATATAAGAATCAAACCCCCCATATGACAAAGCACACTGACAGTATTTGTTACAAACCCCAATGTCAGCCCTAAGTCCCACATAGTTACTGGAAGTAGAGTTGTATCAGTTGGGTCCTGGAATTGACATCTTCCCCTTCCTCATCATTACCATCACTCTCGTCCCCTCTCTGAGGTAGCTGGTCAGGACATACAGCACCCTCCACCTCCAAGAGGGGGATAGAATGTCTTACTGCCACGTTGTGCAGCATGCAGCAGGCCACCACTATTCTACACACCTTTTCAGGCCCATAGGCCAGGGAACCCCCAGAGTTATGTAGACAATGAAATCTAGCCTTCAGGAGACCTATTGTTTGCTCTATCACCCTCCTAGTATGTCCATGGCCCTCATTGTAATTCCTCTCAGCATCCTTCCTAGGATTCCTCACTGGTGTCAGGAGCCAACGCAAGATAGCCAGAATCACCTAGAAAAAGGTGCAATACAGAGTAGTCATTGTCAAGCCCCTTAGTCAGACAGCCTGGCTGTCTGCTATGTGTCAGTTAGTGACAGAAACACTTACCTATGATCCACCCTCTGTCCTCTTAGAGTTGTTCCATCTTCAGTGGCACACTACTGTTCCTCAGCACAAAGGAATCATGGACTGAAACTGGGAACATGGCATTCACATGTGAGATGTACTGGTCTGCAGGACATTCCACTTGGATGTTCATGGAATGAAAATTCTTTCTGTTTCTGTACACCTGTTCACTGACTCTTGGGGGTATGATCGGTATGTGGGTATGTTGGAAAATGGGTTATTGGTAAGGGCAGGTAGGTACCTACACCTAGCAACAAGCCACCAACCTCCACTTAGGTACAGTTAGGTCTCAGTAAATTAATCCCAGCTCAACCCTTGGTAGCTTGGCAACGAGCGTCAAGGCTTAACTTAGGAGACAGTGTGTAAAGCATTCAAATATCACAAAACAGTAATTAAATAAAACACAGGAAACAGTTTAAAAATCCAAAACCAATTTATAAAAATAGTTTATATTTTGTATCTTTAAAATGACACCAAAACGAATAAAATCGGATAAAGGGAACCGGAGATATGAATTTTTAAAGAATTATTATTTTTCTAGCGCTTAGAAACAAAAAGCGCCAATCGGGTCATCTGGTTGCACCTCGACCGGGGCAAAGTCAAACTTTCAGGCCGACCGCGATGGAGCCCTGCTCGGCCACAGGTCGCGGGAGGCCTCGGTTAAAAAGTTACCTTCTGACTTAGTCTTTATTTTGAAGATTTTCTTCAGCGGGACGAACCTGCCAGTCCTATCCGACCTCCTGGAGCCCTTCTCCGGATACGCGATGCTGGATTCCTCGGTGGAGATTTTTACCTTCGGACTTAGTCGTTTTTTCGAGGTGAAAATCCTTCGACCGGGGTAAACCTGGATCTTGATCCGACGTCCATGGAGCCCTTCTCGGATATGATGGCTGGGAGGTCCCGGTCAACTTTTTACCTTCGGACTTAGTCTCTTTTTCGGAGATTTTTCTTTACCAGGACGAACCACCAAATCAGGCCGGGTCGCGGTTGAGGCAAGCCGGCTAGAATTTCCACGGCGGGTCGGTCCCTCTATGGAGCTTTTTTACAAAAATTCTCAAATCTTCTCCAAACTTCTGGGGCTTCACCCAGATGTCCTTTTAAGGTTCTTTTGGGGTCCACAGCTCACCCCAAGGGTCCAGAAGTTCTGTGATGGTCCTTGGGGGGTGCGGACTTCAACTCCCAGAATGCACCTGGCGCAAACTCCTTCTTGGCCACTGGACAGTGGTCAGCTGGTCGCTTTCTTCAGGAGTTGGTGCAGGGGACTCTGGTTAGCAATTTTTCACCTGTAGCAAACAGGGAGTCCCTCCTTGAACCAGTTGAAGCCAGGCAAAGTCCTTCTTGTGGTGAAGCCCAAGTGTGCAGCTGGTGCAGTCCTTCTGAGTGCAGGTTCCAGGTGCAGGCCAGGGGTCCAGCAGGGCAGTCCTTCTTCTCCTTTAGTTCTTTTCTTGTTGAAATCTGGCGGGGATCTGAGGTGTGGGTGCAGGTCTGCCAGTTTTATCCTTGCTCCTGGGTGAAAAGCAGGGGGGTTCCTGGTTCTCCAATCAGGTACAGGGTCGTCCCCCTGTGATGACCACTTCCTGGGAAGTGTGGCAAAAATCCATCCCAGTGGGCAACATTCTCTAAAAATCCAACATGGCTGAATCTGATTTTTGGAGGTTACATCTGGCTGAGCCCACCCACTGGTGTGGCTAAAAATCATAAACACACCCCTCTCCTGCCCTCTCCTAATCTAATCAAGGGGGCACCTAGTTGTCTGGGGTTGCAGGATGTGGGGGTGTTGCTGGGTGCTCCAGATGTCCTTCTCTGCCTTTGAAGACCAGTTTGGCAGCCCTCCCCCTTCCTGCCTCACCATCTGCTGAGGGGAGATTCTCTCCCACAAGCACATTCCTTTGTGTGAAGCCAGGCCACTTCACACCTCATCAAGGCAGCTCTGCTAAGCTGCTGCAGGCTGGCCAATCAGAGCACAGCAGCAAAAACAATGCAGGGCTGAAATTGGCAACTTTTTAGGTAAAGTCTACAACTTTTTACCTGAACAAGTTATATTAAATCCAACAACTGGAAGTTGTGGGATTTATTACAACAATTAATTTGATACCAAATTCTTGGTATGCAACATTTAAGGAGACTTTAAAATTTAAAATAAAGTCTCCCCATTCTAGCCTATGAAGGCCATTTACTTCAATGAGGGAAAAACGAATTTGGCTGTTTTTACCTCACCAGGGCTTATAAATCTATTTTTATAAAGTCCCTGCTTATAGTTACATGGCACCCAGCCCTAGGGGCACATAGGGCACACCTTAGGGTTGACTTATATGTAAAAATAAGGTAGTTTAAGACTTTGGAAGTACTTTTAATTCCAAAGTCGAATTTGCATATAACTTTAATTTAAAAGCAGCCAGCAAGGCAGGCCTGCCTTTAAAATGACACTGGGCACCTCAGCAGTGCACCTAGGTGTGCACCACCTATGCTGTGGTCCCTAAACCTACATGCCCTACCATATACTAGGGACTTATAGGTAGGTTAACTTAGTCAATTATAATTAGCCTAATTTGCATATCCATTTTACACAGAGCACAGGCCCTGGGACTGGTTAGCAGTACCCAGGGCACCATCAGAGTCAGGAAAACACCAGCATAAAGTGGAAAATGGAGGCAAAAAGTTAGGGGGCCTCTGCAATCAGCCCTGTTTTCTCACACAAGCCCCCCCCAGCCCACACGCCCAGGAGACTCAGCCCAACCCTGGGAGAGTCTTCCTGGCTTGTTAGGCGAGGAAGACAGTGAAGAAAACTGGCTGTCCCTTTGCAGGGCCTACTCTGCCTTACATCCTCCTGTCATGGTCACTCCCTCTGGGTAGTGAAGCCATCCCAACAGTGAAATGACCCATCTCAAACTGAAACTTCCCTCTAGGGGGTCTTCCTCCTCTCTCTCTGCCAACTTGGGTAGTGAGGTGCCCACCTCCCCTACTCCTAACTTTGCTAGGGCAACACCCAGCTTACCCAAAGAGGTCACCCAACACTTGAGCAACCCCACCATGACCAACAGGGTCAGGGGGCCTACTTTGCTATTGGCCCTGGGGTCTGCCTCCCAGGCCAAGTACAGTGCTGCCAGGAAGGCTAGCACCCAGCAGAGGCTACTGACAGCTGTCAGTACCCAGAACCACACCCTAAGCTCTCCACTGACAGGTGGCTGAGCTGCTTTAGGGGCAACTTTGGGGTCCTGGCACCCCTCTTGCTGTCTAGAGTGGGGGGCTACCACCTCCTGTGGCAGACACCCTCCTTCCACTCTCCCTTCTGTCAGTGCAGGGGCAACACCCTGCATCTGGACAGCTGCCTGACTACTCAGGACTTCCTTGGGGTCAGGGGAGGCCTCACCAGTGCCAACTGTGGGCTCCCCCCTACTGGGGCAGAAGGCCTTTGGCTCCCTGGAACTCTCTTTAAGAGTGGCCTACCCTTCCTTTTCTTCTTTCCTTTTCTTGGGGACCCCTGTCTCCTAACTGTAGGGACTGACTCCCCAGGACTTTGGTTTGGGGGGGCGCCCTGGGCGACCGCCCCATCTGGGACCAGACCCACCTCTGGGAGGTCATTGCCCAGGATACAATCTAGGGGGAGGTCAGCACTGACTACCACCCTAAACCAGTCAAGGATACCCTCCCTCACTAGGGGCACTATGGCTACAGGTTTGGTGGTGACCTCCCCTGTGGCTATCCTGACTTTCCTTGTCTCTCCTGGGACATACATGTCTGGGGTCACCAACCGGTCACTCACTATAGTGTGACTGGCACAGGTGTCTCTCAGGCCCGTGGTAGGGATCCCATTCACTTGAATGTGGTGGAAGTGCCTACTCCCACCCTCAGGGATCACCAGCTTACCATCTGGTCCTGTCTCCCAGCTCAATGCTAGGAGGACTTCATCATCTGAGGAGTCCTCCTCCATGGCTACACTGGACAGCCCAGTGCTAACCACCTTCTTTGGACAGGCTGCATCTCCTCTGAAGTGACCTGTCTGCTGACAGTCAAAGCAAGCCCTACTGTCCAAGAGCTTTTTTAACCCTGGGTCTCCCTGTCTCTGCTTGTCAGAGTGGGAGTGGGATTTACTCTCCTCCTTCTTAGGGTTCTGGGGTACAGAGGGAGTCTCTGTGGTGGGCTTACCACCTCCCTCCTTAGGTTTTTGGGGACCTGACCCCCCCTTCTTGGAGTCTCCCCCCTGGGACTTGACAACCACCCTGGTTCTCAACCACTCATCAGCTGCCTCCCCTAGCTCTCTAGGGTTGGTCTGCTTAGAGTCCACTAGATGCTGGCGTAACCTTTCTTGGGTACAATTGGTCAAGATGTGCTCTCTCATGATCAGATTGTATAACCCCCCATAAGTATTTACTTTGTTACCAATAATCCAGCCATCTAGTGCCTTAAGTG
This sequence comes from Pleurodeles waltl, assembly GCF_031143425.1. Lineage (NCBI taxonomy): Eukaryota > Metazoa > Chordata > Amphibia > Caudata > Salamandridae > Pleurodeles > Pleurodeles waltl. Next base: position 266,806,883 of record NC_090444.1, on the reverse strand, counting down.
AGGTGTCTACAAAGTCCACCCAGGACTGGGTGCTTGTCTTTTGGGTGTCCCTAAACTTGAGCCTATACTGCTCTGGGGTCAGACCAAACTTTTTAGTCAAGCAACTCTTCATACTGGGGTACGAATCTGCCTCCTCCCCCCTTAAGGTCAGAAGCCTATCCCTCCCTGAGTTGGGGACCAACTCCCACAAAAGGGAACCCCAGTATTGAGGCCTAACCCTTCTCATTTGGAGTGCCCTCTCAAAGGCCTCCAACCATTTGTCTATATCATCCCCCTCTACATAGGCAGGAACCACCCCCTTGGGTAATCTGGGGCAAACTCCCCCACCCATGGACACCTCAGCTTCTTTATCGCTGCCTCCATCTCTTTTCTCTTTCTTTGCCCACTTTTTCTTTTCTAGGGCCAGCTTGTTTGCTTCCAAAGCTATATATGCTAGCTGGGCCTCCAGCTCTCTTTCCCTGATGGATGGGTTCTCTCCACCTGAAAGGACCCCCTTCCCACCACTAGCTTTGGGTCTGCCCCTAGTGACTGTATCTACTGAGGACCGTTCTTCCTCGTCCTCACTTAGGCTCAGATGCCTTCCCTCCCCTGAGTGGTTAGAGTTAGCATCCTCCCCTTTTTCTCCCTCCTCTGGAGCTTCCTCTGAGTCTACGTCTTGGGCCTCAGCCCATGCTGTCAGGGATTTGATCAGGATTTGTTTCCTGAGATCAGTGGTTGCAGGCAACCCTCTTTCAATACACAACCCCCTAAGCTGGACTACTGTCAGTGTGGGTAGGCTAGCCAGATCAAGCTCCATGGTTCCCTAGTTTTGTGTCAACAAAAACTTTTTGCAAAAATTGGAAACAAGAATTTAGAAAAATTACAAAAATTCTATAATTGAAATTAATCCACCTTAAACATTTTTTTTTGTTTTTTTTTTTAAACAATTTTTGCACTAGGACAATTTAAAGGATTTTTAATTTGTTTTACTTAAAACTGTAACGTGATATTGAACACAAGTACAGGATCCCGTCGCTGCTTCCAAAAATGTTGGAAAATGGGTTATTGGTAAGGGCAGGTAGGTACCTACACCTAGCAACAAGCCACCAACCTCCACTTAGGTACAGTTAGGTCTCAGTAAATTAATCCCAGCTCAACCCTTATTAGCTTGGCAACGAGCGTCAAGGCTTAACTTAGGAGACAGTGTGTAAAGCATTCAAATATCACAAAACAGTAATTAAATAAAACACAGGAAACAGTTTAAAAATCCAAAACCAATTTATAAAAATAGTTCATATTTTGTATCTTTAAAATGACACCAAAACGAATAAAATCGGATAAAGGGAACCGGAGATATGAATTTTTAAAGAATTATCATTTTTCTAGCGCTTAGAAACAAAAAGCGCCAATCGGGTCATCTGGTTGCACCTCGACCGGGGCAAAGTCAAACTTTCAGGCCGACCGCGATGGAGCCCTGCTCGGCCACAGGTCGCGGGAGGCCTCGGTTGAAAAGTTACCTTCTGACTTAGAGGGTCATTCTGACCCTGGCGGCCACCGACCACGGGAGCACCGCCGACAGGCTGGCGGTGCTCCAATGAGCATTCTGACCGCGGCGGTTCAGCCGCGGTCAGAAGCGGAAAGTCAGCGGTCTCCCGCTGACTTTCCGCTGCTCATTGGAATCCTCCATGGCTGCGGAGCGCGCTCCGCAGCCATGAGGATTCTGACCCCCCCTACCGCCATCCAGTTCATGGCGGGAAAGCCGCCATGAACAGGATGGCGGTAGGGGGGGTCGCGGGGCCCCTGGGGGCCCCTGCCGTGCCCATGCCGTTGGCAGGGGCCCCCGTAAGAGGGCCCCAAAATGTATTTCACTGTCTGCTTTGCAGACAGTGAAATACGCGACGGGTGCAGTAGCACCCGTCGCACCTTCCCACTCCGCCGGCTCGATTACGAGCCGGCATCCTCGTGGGAAGGTCGTTTTCCCCCTGGGCTGGCGGGCGGTTTAACTGGAACCGCCCGCCAGCCCAGGGGAAAACTCGTAATACCCGCCGCGGTCTTTTGACCGCGGCGCGGTAATTTGGAGGGCGGGATCCTGGCGGGCGGCCTCTGCCGCCCGCCAGGGTCATAATGAGGCCCTTAGTCTTTATTTTGAAGATTTTCTTCAGCGGGACGAACCTGCCAGTCCTATCCGACCTCCTGGAGCCCTTCTCCGGATACGCGATGCTGGATTCCTCGGTGGAGATTTTTACCTTCGGACTTAGTCGTTTTTTCGAGGTGAAAATCCTTCGACCGGGGTAAACCTGGATCTTGATCCGACGTCCATGGAGCCCTTCTCGGATATGATGGCTGGGAGGTCCCGGTCAACTTTTTACCTTCGGACTTAGTCTCTTTTTCGGAGATTTTTCTTTACCAGGACGAACCACCAAATCAGGCCGGGTCGCGGTTGAGGCAAGCCGGCTAGAATTTCCACGGCGGGTCGGTCCCTCTATGGAGCTTTTTAAAAAAAATTCTCAAATCTTCTCCAAACTTCTGGGGCTTCACCCAGATGTCCTTTTAAGGTTCTTTTGGGGTCCACAGCTCACCCCAAGGGTCCAGAAGTTCTGTGATGGTCCTTGGGGGGTGCGGACTTCAACTCCCAGAATGCACCTGGCGCAAACTCCTTTTTGGCCACTGGACAGTGGTCAGCTGGTCGCTTTCTTCAGGAGTTGGTGCAGGGGACTCTGGTTAGCAATTTTTCACCTGTAGCAAACAGGGAGTCCCTCCTTGAACCAGTTGAAGCCAGGCAAAGTCCTTCTTGTGGTGAAGCCCAAGTGTGCAGCTGGTGCAGTCCTTCTGAGTGCAGGTTCCAGGTGCAGGCCAGGAGTCCAGCAGGGCAGTCCTTCTTCTCCTTTAGTTCTTTTCTTGTTGAAATCTGGCGGGGATCTGAGGTGTGGGTGCAGGTCTGCCAGTTTTATCCTTGCTCCTGGGTGAAAAGCAGGGGGGTCCTGGTTCTCCAATCAGGTACAGGGTCGTCCCCCTGTGATGACCACTTCCTGGGAAGTGTGGCAAAAATCCATCCCAGTGGGCAACATTCTCTAAAAATCCAACATGGCTGAATCTGATTTTTGGAGGTTACATCTGGCTGAGCCCACCCACTGGTGTGGCTAAAAATCATAAACACACCCCTCTCCTGCCCTCTCCTAATCTAATCAAGGGGGCACCTAGTTGTCTGGGGTTGCAGGATGTGGGGGTGTTGCTGGGTGCTCCAGATGTCCTTCTCTGCCTTTGAAGACCAGTTTGGCAGCCCTCCCCCTTCCTGCCTCACCATCTGCTGAGGGGAGATTCTCTCCCACAAGCACATTCCTTTGTGTGAAGCCAGGCCACTTCACACCTCATCAAGGCAGCTCTGCTAAGCTGCTGCAGGCTGGCCAATCAGAGCACAGCAGCAAAAACAATGCAGGGCTGAAATTGGCAACTTTTTAGGTAAAGTCTACAACTTTTTACCTGAACAAGTTATATTAAATCCAACAACTGGAAGTTGTGGGATTTATTACAACAATTAATTTGATACCAAATTCTTGGTATGCAACATTTAAGGAGACTTTAAAATTTAAAATAAAGTCTCCCCATTCTAGCCTATGAAGGCCATTTACTTCAATGAGGGAAAAACTAATTTGGCTGTTTTTACCTCACCAGGGCTTATAAATCTATTTTTATAAAGTCCCTGCTTATAGTTACATGGCACCCAGCCCTAGGGGCACATAGGGCACACCTTATGGGTGACTTATATGTAAAAATAAGGTAGTTTAAGACTTTGGAAGTACTTTTAATTCCAAAGTCGAATTTGCATATAACTTTAATTTAAAAGCAGCCAGCAAGGCAGGCCTGCCTTTAAAATGACACTGGGCACCTCAGCAGTGCACCTAGGTGTGCACCACCTATGCTGTGGTCCCTAAACCTACATGCCCTACCATATACTAGGGACTTATAGGTAGGTTAACTTAGCCAATTATAATTAGCCTAATTTGCATATCCATTTTACACAGAGCACAGGCCCTGGGACTGGTTAGCATTACCCAGGGCACCATCAGAGTCAGGAAAACACCAGCATAAAGTGGAAAATGGGGGCAAAAAGTTAGGGGGCCTCTGCAATCAGCCCTGTTTTCTCACAGGGTACCATCGATGGCACCTATCACATGGGGTATGTTGGCAAAGGCATAGAAATCAGACTTGATGGCCGGGAGGTCAGTACTTTGGGGAAATCTCACACAGGACTGCAGGTGTGGTACAAATGCATTTAGAAATCTTGTCAGTACCGTGCTGAACCTTGGCTGTGAAAATCCAGCACCCATGCCCACAGTCACTTGAAATTATCCCATGGCCAGGAAATGGAGTGCGGAGAGCACCTGCACTTCAGTAGGGATGGCATGCTGATTACGATTTCCCAGAGTTAGTGCAGGATCCAGTAATGCACAAAGTTCCAGAATTGTTGCACGGGTGAGTCTGTAATTGATTATGATCTGATGCTCCACCATGGTCCTCATATCCACAAGTAGTCTGTACACCGATGGTGCCCTTCCTCGCCACAAGGGTTGGTACCTAAGAGGGATATCAAAAAAGTGTGATGAACACACATAGATAGGCACACATTGTCATCAATTGTGCACTGCATACTTCATTGTAGTGACTCAACAGTAACATGTTCTTGACAGATCTACATCTACACCTCAATGAGGGAACAGTGGTTTTCAGGTGTGTTATATTTTGAAATGGTCACATGCATAGGTGCTTCATGTGGGAAGTAGGGCCTGCATTGTGCACAATTTCTATTTATAGATGCATAGTTAATGCCAAAATGTCTGCCCACTGTAATCCAGGGCTGTCATTGTGGAAGTGACCTCATACCGCTAGCGGTTGACGTAACAGCGTAAGGCGGTGTTTACCGCTGTTCACACCGTCATTGGTTAACATGGATGCCAATGAGGAATCCTGGCGTATCATGATCGCCGCCGGCGGTGACGGTGCACACAGCCGTGGTATGTACGCAAATTCGTCATCTATACTTCACTTGACTCCCTAATCTCGTGCGAACAGGTACTCCACTGTGTGTACTGCTGTGTCCTGCCTCTGGTCATGGATGTGGCTCAAGTTGCAGGGGAAAGGGCCCCGACCTTCACCCAGGAGGACCTGGAGAGGCTAGTGGACAGGGTCCTGCCTGTGTACGCAAAACTCTACAGACGGCCAGAGGTACAGGTGAGTCGGAGTTTGGGGTGCACTGTTTGGGTGTAATGGATGGTGTTGTAAGGACATATATGTGCACCTCAGAGCCTGCATGGGCCATGGTGCATGGCATGCTACGTGCGTGTGTCCTGTAAATCTGACAGTACTGTCCATCCCATAGTGGATGAAAAGTCAGCTGTACCTATCTTGCAAGTGCCTGACCTCTGTGTTCCATTTCTGTGTCACCCTTTTAGGTCAGCGCCCACCAGAAGAGGGCACTTTGGCATGCCATTGCCAAGGAGGTGCGGACCCTGGGGGTCTACAACTGGTGGAGCACCCACTGCAGGAATAGGTGGGAGGACCTGCGGCGCTGGGTGCGTAAAATCTGTGAGGCCCAGCTGGGGAAGTCCTCCCAACGTGGAAGGGGTGCCCGTCGGGCACTGACCCCCCTCATGCAACGTATCCTGGCAGTGGCGTACCCAGACCTGGATGGGCGCTTGAAGGCTGCACAGCAGTCACAAGGGGGTGAGTACTCATGTCACAAACTTAAGTCTGGAAGGATGTCTGTGTGTGCATTAGGGTTCATGCTGCTTAGAGGCAGGGACTCTGATTGTTGTCCATCTACATGATGTGCCCGTAGGGTGTTGGGGTGTCTTTGTCAGGTCTCCCACATGTCGGATCCTTAGGTAATTCAGGGGATGGGTGTAGAGCAGGGTTCTGGTCAGTAGTCAGGGGCATGGCCATGGGCATAGTGAATGGTGCTGCCTGTTGGGGGTGTCTTCTTGGTGGGTGTATGTCTGGCCACTATGTACCTCCATTCAGCTATTTACAAGTGTCTCTCCTGTTTTGTCTACCCATCCCTGTTCTCTTGTGTTGTTTTTGTACAGCAGCAACATCTGACAAGGGAGCCGAGGCACCGGCAAGTGGGGAAGCAGCAGCCCACGGATCCTTGGAGGCAGAGACATCCAACGCCAAGGGGACCAGTGGGTGGAAGGACGAGGGGAGTACCACGGGGAGGCAACTACCACTGGAGGTAGTGACTCCGATACCTCCTCTGATGGGGGCTCCCCGGCAGTGGCGGACCCTAGTGGCCACACCACTACAGTGACATCTTCCGCCACCCCCATTCCATCACCGCCCTCCCTTCTGCTCCCCACCGAGTGGGCGTCTCCTTCATCCCAGGCACCTCCTCCCCTGCCCCAGTCAGCCCTGCTGCCCTCACAGAGGAGGCTATTGACCTCCTGAGAACCATCTCTGTAGGGCAGACAACCATTGTCAATGCCATCCAAGGGCTAGCATCAAAGGTGCAGCAGACCAATGCCTATTTGGATGGCATTCACAGTGCCGTGTCTGCCCAACAGAGATCTTTTTAGGCTCTGGCCTCCTCTTGGACGGCAGCCAGTTTCCCTGGCCATTCCGTCCCCCCTCCAACCTCCTCTACCCCTTCCAGCACCCCACTCCCTTCACTCGTCCAAAGTACACAATCTGACACGCAGTCAAGCACATCAACACACAAGAAGCACACTTCAAAACACAAGCACCACACCTCCCACCACAAGCATTCACACAGCCAACATACACATGCACACACAACAACATCCACTTCCCCCAGTGTGCCCACTTCTTCCGCCTCCCTGTCTGTCCCCTCTACATGCACTCCCTCATGCACTGCACCTTCAGTCACTGTTGCTACTCCTCTAACTGCACTCACCACAATAGCAGACATCCATACATGCACCCCAGACACTACACCTACACTCACCACAAGTACTGTAGTTGACACATGCAGCACACTCACCAGACTTGCAGACACCCACACAACATACATCCACACTGGCAGCCTGTCTTCTCCCACTGTGTCCACCCCTCCTCCAAAAACGCACAAACGCACAAAGACACCTACCCATCACACATCCACCACACCTCAGAATACTGTCCAGTCACCTGCACCCACTACACGCACCCCTACACCACATACGTCCACACCCTCTGCCTCGACTCCCACGCCCTCATCCAGGACCACCCCAATTGCTCCGAAGAAACCTTTCCTCTCCCGTGCTGACCTCTTCCAACCCACTGTCCCACCCCGTCTTGTCCCTAAGCGTGCACACCTCCTTGCCCTTTCCACTCCTTCCACTTCACAGCCCACCCCTGTCTGCCCCTCACATTCCTGTGCCCCTTCCCCAGAGAAGAAGAAGCCCTGTGCAGAGCCAAGCCCATCTGGCTCCACCCGCTCGAAACAACCCCCCAACCTTCAAAGGACAAACCCACACACCCTCCACCTTCCAAGCGCAAGTCCAAGCCCCATCCCCTTTGCAAGTCCTCACCCCCAGCATCCCCTGCCCCGTTCAGTAAGGTGCCTGGATGCCCCTTTGTTGCCCCATTATGTGGAGTACCGTGCACTTTTGGGAGTCAGGTTGGGTCAGTGGTGGCCCATGGCACTTGTTGCGCTATGGACTGGCCATTGGCCTTCTTGGAAGTAGTTGGCTCTGTGAGCTTTAATAAATATTTCTGTGTGGCCTGGGTTTTGGCGGCACACTGTTGTACCCTGGTCTTTCGTTTCATTGTTTGTGGATATGGGGCATTTGTATGTACTGTGGTCAAGTTGGATTTGCCTTGTGTCGGGTAAGTACCTCTTGCTGTGGGGTGTATGGGTTGTGCTGCTAGGAAGGGTTGGGGGGGCGTTGCAGGATGGGTTGAGTGGGTGGGTATGTAACTGTGCCCTTTCCTCCCTTGTTTCGTAGGTTGCGGTACTTACCGTCGTCGTCTTCGTCAGCGGTCTCGGTCGTGGAGGTATATGGCAAGGAGCAGGGCTGGCATGATCTGCAGCTCTCTATCCATGTCTGCTTCGGCACGTTTTGTGGGCCTCCAGTGAGTGTTTCATTGGATTTGGTTCATTTCCGACAGGACTTGCGTGGTAGTGGTTCCCGCCCCAGAACTGGTGGCAGAATAGTGTTTCATTATTTGATGGGCGGGTTGGGCCTTTCCGTCGGGCTGTAGGCGGACTCTGCCGTCATCGTCGGCACTCCTCTACTGGCGGTGGGTGGTTTTCTGGATGCCTGTGTTTCGAATTGTTCGTTATTTGGCGGTCCGGACCGCTCCTCTGTTGGCGTTTTTTACCACTGGCGGCGTGGTACGGACTGCCGTGTTCATAATGAGGGCCTTACTCTTCTACAGGTTTGGCAATCGATTGGAAGAGAAAGTTAAGGGGAGGCAAAAACGTTTTCATCTGCTCGTAACCTGGTGCTCTTTAATGAATCTGCATGGAATTTGGCAAATTGTTTGAATGTTAAGCTCAGTGCAGTTTCCTGCAAATACAATGGGGCAAGCTTAAATGGAATTTCATTTATTTGACACAGTTTTATGGATATTAATATTACTTGGAAGACACTTAGCATGTTTAGCTTACCTCTGCTATTTTGAGACTCATACAAATCTGTCAAACAGGAGAGCTCCTAACAGGGTGGCCACAAAAGCAGCATTTCCCAATTTGTCTCCAATAGGAATCTTTGCCCTCCACAATGAAAAAAGGCTGAACAAAATAATATCAAACTTGGCATGAAACTAGAACTTTATTCATGGAAGTGCATATGTTTGGTTTGATTGTAAACCTGTTCAGAAGTTTGCAAGAAATTATCATTACAAAAATGTGTCACTAGGCTTGAAAGTTTAAAAGTTAAGGGTGTCTGGACTGTTAGACTGTGGAAAGTCCTCAAACCCAGGTTCAAAGACTGTCCATGAACCTATATTTAAAGATTAAAGATCCCCCATTGTAAATGAAAGCTTTTCTGGTCGCATTATCCATTTTTGGTATTCAGTACCTATGTATGGTCCACAAATTTTTAAAACTATATTAAAATAATACTGGCTAGGCTATAGGCCATGTCCTATGACCAATCCTGGATGCACATGGCCAAAAGTGAGTAACCTTGACTGTGGTCATAAATTTTGGTCAACCCCCTCTATGGATAGCTAAAGGTTGTTCACAGTGGAGGTTGGCGGTCCATGGCAAGTTGGCCACAGGATTGGGATAAAGGTCAGGCCCTGCAGAAAATCCTGCAGCACCTGACTTTCAACCCCACCAGTGCCCCACAGAGCCTGACGAACCCCTCTGTGAACAGCCTCTTTATTTTTTCCTACCCCTTTACTTTCGGGCTTCTTGTCTGATCTGTTGAAACATGAGGCTACTGCACTGGGCCTAACTTGGTAACAACCAGTCAAATGCAATGCATGATCATTAACCATTGGAAAAGTTCTTAGGAAATCCACACTTTATTGTCCCCTTACCCGCAAAGGCCCCCAAGTACTGTGCCTGCTGTTGACTAGTTTATATTAAACTAAATATATTAAAAGTATGCTAAACATGATAATGGTCTGCTAAATTACATATAGGTCCCTGATTCAGCACCAAATATATTAGTATTTCAAATATGTTTTACACCGCTTTACCTTTGGCCCCCCTTGTTAGCTTTGCCTGAAACCATATTTGCCTGCATGGCATTATCTTGCTAACAGCCTGTCAAATATCATGCCTGTTCACTGACCAGCACCAAAGTTTTAGCAACTGTACACTTTTTTGACCACCTCCATTTAACTGTGCCTAACCTTGAAAGATTTGCATGAAACTCAATATACCAAGAGTAAGCTAAAAATAATAAGCGTCTGGCAAATTGTGTGCAGGTCTGTGATAAGGCACCAAAGATATCAGCAAGTCAAATACCTTTTAACTCCCATTTTAAATTTTCCCCATTCATTGTGCTGCATAAAATCTGACAAGCCCCTTGCCCTGCTGTAGCATCACTTTTTTGTGACGCTGCAGCAGCACAATCAGTCCCCTACACTTCGGCACATTTACAAACTGGCACAGAGGGACTATTGCGCCAGTTTGTAAAGCACAGCACTACATTATATCTGTGCCAGATATAATGTATGCAGAGTGGGTGTTCTCACATTAAAAGCCACGCTTTTACTATATTTCACTGCACCATTCTGTGCCTTCACAGCGTCGCTTTTTCAACGCATGCTCAAAGCAGGCTTTAAAGTGACGCTAGGCTGTTTAACATGGGACCCGCCTCACACTGCTGGAGTAGCGTCAGATTACCGAAGAGCCAGATACTTTTGTGCCAAAAGATGCTCCAGAATTTCTGCCATATCTGTGAAATCATAGGCCATGGAGCTCTGCATCATAAATACAGGGTTACCATGGCGCCGTTAAGGGGTCTAGGGCTGGTGCAAAATAAAACTGACGCATTGATGCTGATATGCCAGTTTCTAGTAAATGAGGTCCTTAACATGCTAAATGTTTGCCAAACTGCATGGAGTTTTCTTAATCTGTAAGCCATTTAGTGATAAACAAACACTTTTTTCACTGTGCCCCTAGTTAATAAATCAGCACAAATGTGAAAATACAAAAGGTGAACTGAAGATGCAAATTTAGCAAACAGTTTGCAGACCCTTAGTTCGGGTCTTCAATACCTAAAAATTAAAAAAGGCATAAATAAATAAAGACGGACTGAAGGCCATGTGCAGTGGGGTGGCTGCTCACAGGGCCTGGCTGAGGGTAGGTCATTAACTGTAATAGGGTGCACTGTCTCTGCTCAGTGCATCCTGTGAAAGGTGGTGTGGGGCAGACCAGTGCAGTGTGCCTAATACAGAATACATGCCCAGAAAATGTTTTCCATTCCTGGGCCCTATTAAGATCATAGTATTATATTAAGTGGCCGATTTTTTCCTCTTGGAATACCTGTTATGGAGCTACAATGGGTAAAGATGAGATAGTCAATTATGATGATTATGATAATTTAAAAATCCAACCAACTCTCACAAGCTGTGCAGTCTTATGTAAAGACCATCAGGGCTCCAGAAGATACCACTGTAGGAGGCTGGCCTGGTTTATAGTGGGTACCTGATGGTACTTACACCATGTGCCAGGTCCAGTTATCCCTTATTAGTAGATTAGTAGTGTTCTAGCAGCTTAGGCTGATAGAGGTAGCTATAGCAGAGCAGCTTAGGCTGAACTAGGAGACATGCAAAGCTCCTACTATACAACTTATATCATATAGGACTATATCATGAGAATCACAATACTCAGGGGGTCATTCCTACCTTGGCGGTCCGAGACCGCCAGGGTAGGGGACCGCGGATGCACCGCCAACAGGCTGGCGGTGCATCCAGGCCCATTCTGACCGCAGCGGTAAAGCCGCGGTCAGAAAAGGGAAACCGGCGGTTTCCCGCCGGTTTTCCCCTGGGCTGCAGAATCCTCCATGGCGGCGCTGCAGGCAGCGCCGCCATGGGGATTCTGACCCCCTTCCCGCCAGCCTGGTTCTGGCGGTTTTGACCGCCAGAACCAGGCTGGCGGGAACGGGTGTTGTGGGGCCCCTGGGGGACCCTGCAGTGCCCATGCCAATGGCATGGGCACTGCAGGGGCCCCCTAACAGGGCCCCACTTAGAATTTCAGTGTCTGCTTAGCAGACACGGAAATTTGCGACGGGTGCTACTGCACCCGTCGCACCCCTTCCACTCCGCCGGCTCCATTCGGAGCCGGCTTCCTCGTGGAAGGGTGTTTCCCTCTGGGCTGGCGGGCGGCCTTTTGGCGGTCGCCCGCCAGCCCAGTGGGAAACCCAGAAAGACCGCCGCGGTCTTTTGACCGCGGTACGGTCTTCTGGCGGTTCCCGCTTGGCGGGCGGGCGGCTTAGAATCACCCCCTCAGAGTTACAAAAAATAAAGGTACTTTATTTTAGTGACAATGTGCCAAAAATATCTCAGAGGATATACTCCGTTAGGAGGTAAGTAAAATACACAAAATATATACACAAGCCAAAATCAGGCAAGTAAACATTTAGAAAAGTAGTGCAAACACTGTAAAATACAATAGGATGCAATAGGCCTAGGGGCAACACAAACCATATACTAAGAAAGTGGAATGCGAACGACTTAGGGACCCCAGGCCTAGTGTAGTGTGTAGAGGGTCGCTGGGAGTGTAAGAAAACACTAAGGGCCATATTTATATTTTTTTAGCGCGCATTTGCGCCATTTTTTGACGCAAAAACGGCGCAAACTTGCAAAATACAATTGTATTTTGTAAGTTTGCGTTGTTTTTGCATCAAAAAGCGGCGCAAAAGCGGCGCAAATGCGGCGCTAAAAAAGTATAAATATGGGCCTAAGGGTGTCCAAGATACCCCACCCCAAGACCCTGAAAAAAAGGAGTACATTTACCCTACTTTCCCAGAAACACACTAAAGTCGTGTTAGGAGATTCTGCAAAGACCACAACAGACTGCAAAGCACTGAAGACGGATTCCTGGACCTGAAAAGGAAGGGAACCAAGTCCAAGAGTCACGAAAGTGTCCGGAGGGGGCAGGAGCCCACTAAACCCCGGATGAAGGTGCAAATTGGTTGCCTCTGGGTGGAAGAAGCTGAAGATTCTGCAACAACGGAAGATGCCAGGAGTTTCTCCTTTGCACAGAAGATGTCCCACGGCGTGCTGGAGGATGTAGAGTTGTTTCCATGCAGAAAGACTGCAAACAAGCCTTGCTAGCTGCAAAGGTCATGGTTAAAGATAATGGGTGCTGCCTGGGTCCACGAAGGACCAGGAGGTGGCCCCTTGGAAGAGGAGACAGAGGGGGTGCTCAGCAACACAGAGAGCCCACGCAGAAGAAGGCAGCACCTGCAGAAGTACTTGAACACGGGTTGAGGAAAACTGACCATGGCGGTCATCTCAACACTATAAAGGAGGTTCCCACGAAGCAGGCGGTCAACTCAGCGAGTTGAGCAATGCAGGACAAAGTGCTGGGGACCTGGGCTGTTCTGTGCATGAAGGATTCCTTGCAAAAGTGCACAGAAGCCCTAGCAGCTGCAGTTCACGCAGTACACAGGATTACTGTCTGGCGTGGGGAGGCAAGGACTTACCTCCACCAAATTTGGACAGATGGACCACTGGACTGTCGGGGTCACTTGGATCCAGCTCCTGTGTTCCAGGGACCACGCTCGTCATGATGAGAGGGGACCCAGAGGACCGGTGAAGCAGAAGTTTGGTGCCTTCGTTAGCAGGGGGAAGATTCAGTCGACCCACGGAAGATTTCTTCTTGGCTTCCAGTGTAGTGTGAAGGCAGACAGCCCCCAGAGCATGCACCACCAGAAAACAGTCGAGAAAACCGGCAGGATTAGGTACTACAATGTCGCTGGTAGTCTTCTTGCTACTTTGTTGCAGTTTTGCAGGCGTCCTGGAGCAGTCAGCGGTCAATCCTTGGCAGAAGTCGAAGAGGGAGATGCAGAGGAACTCTGGTGAGCTCTTGCATTCATTATCTGAAGAGAAGCCACAGGAGAGACCCTAAATAGCCCTCAGAGGAGGATTGGCCATCTAGGAGGGGGCTCTGACGTCACCTGCTGGCACTGGCCACTCAGAGGCCTCCATTGTGTCCTCACACCTCTGGATTCAAGATGGCAGAGGTCTGGGACAAACTGGAGGAGCTCTGGGCACCACCCCTTGGGTGGTGATGGAAAGGGGAGTGGTCACTCCCCTTTCCTTTGTCCAGTTTTGCGTCAGAGCAGGGGCTGAGGGATCCCTGAACCGGTGTAGACTGGCTTATGCAAGGAGGACACCATCTGTGCCCTTCAAAGCATTTCCAGAGGCTGGGGGAGGTTACTCCTCCCCAGCCCTTAACACCTATTTTGAAAGAGAAAATTCTTTGTTCTGCCTTCCTGGGACTGGGCTGCCCAGACCCCAGGAGGGCAGAAGCCTGTCTGTGGGTTGGCAGCAGCGGTAGCTGCAGTGAAAACCCCAGAGAACTAGTTATCCAGTACCCAGGGTCCATGCTGGAGCCCCGGGGATGCATGGGATTGGCACCCCAATACCAGATTTGGCATGGGAGGACAATTCCATGATCTTAGACATGTTATATGGCCATATTCGGAGTTACCATTGTGAAGCTACATATAGCTATTGACCTATATGTAGTGCACGCGTGTAATGGTGTTCCCGCACTCACAAAGGCCAGGGAAATTGCCCTGAACTATGTGGGGGCACCTTGGCTAGTGCCAGGGTGCCCTCACACTTAGTAACTTTGCACCTAACCTTCACCAAGTGAGGGTTAGACATATAGGTGACTTATAAGTTACTTAAGTGCAGTGTAAAATGGCTGTGAAATAACATGGACGTTATTTCACTCAGGCTGCAGGTGCAGTCCTGTGTAAGAATTGTCTGAGCTCCCTATGGGTGGCAAAAGAAATGCTGCAGCCCATAGGGATCTCCTGGAACCCCAATACCATGGTTACCTAGGTACCATATACTAGGGAATTATAAGGGTGTTCCAGTGTGCCAATCAGAATTGGTAAAAATGGTCACTAGCCTGCAGTGACAATTTTAAAGGCAGAGAGAGCATAAGCACTGAGGTTCTGGTTAGCAAAGCCTCAGTGACACAGTTAGGCACCACACAGGGAACACATTCAGGCCACAACTATGAGCACTGGGGTCCTGGCTAGCAGAATCCCAGTGAGACAAATAAAACACACTGACAAATAGGGTTTTCACTATGAGCACTGGGGTCCTGGCTAGCAGGATCCCAGTGAGACAGTAAAAACACCCTGACATATACTCACAAACAGGCCAAAAGTGGGGGTAACAAGGCTAGAAAGAGGCTACCTTCCTACACAACCCCCCCCCCCCAAACAAAGGACAATAAGGCTAACCTTGGCCAGTTGAGTCTTTATTGTCTAAGTGGTGATAAGTGGAGAGTAGCTCTGCAATAGATTGGTTACTCCCTTTATCATCCACTGTATGGTTACTTCCCTGTAGGGATGTGAACCACCCTGTTTGGAGTTTTTTAGCTAGCCAACAATGTGAAGTTATATTCTCAGAGTTCCTATTAGTATGTTTTAGTTTAGATCAGTGGGATTGGTCCACTGGGCCTATATCAAGTGATGAGAATGCCAGACAGTGATGCTGTCTCAATAAAGCCATAGCTGGGCAAAAACTTTGTCCATATGGCTGTAAGAGAGAACAGGGTTGCTGTTATCTTGAGCTGGAGCAGGGCAGGGCTGCTGTCCTTTAAGCTCCACACTAGGGCAGGGTTGCTGTCCTAAGTGTTGTGAGGTAGTGCAGGGCTACTGCACTAAAGTTTCTCAGGGAGGGTTGGAGGGATGCTCCATGTTAACTAAAATGGTGCAATTTGTTCACATCAGGATTAGTTATCCCACAGAGAGGTACTCTCACCTCAGGGAGTACAGCTGTGCTAGCTGATGGTTCATTGGTACAGGTTCCACCCCAGGAGAGGTTTCTCCACCACAGGAATGGTATCCTTAATGGCAGGGTGGGTAGGGGATACTCTGATGCCCTTTTAACCTGTTGTTGGAGAAGGATCCTGAGATTTCAGCCCTTTTTCTCTCCTTTGCTTTTTCATTTCAGCTGAAATGAGAGGAAGCAGTCCCTCAGGGATACCCAGCATGGATGCATGGGTATTAAACTCTACCTCAGCCCAACCTGAGGTCTCTAGGTCATTACCTAAGAGACAGTCTACAGGTAAGCTAGGTGATACTACCACCTGCTTAGGGCCAGTAACTCCACCCCAACTAAACTGAACTATAGCTAAGGAGAGGAACTGAGTACAGTTATGGACATCAATAATCTTGTACTGTTGTCCAATGAGGTGTTGTGCAGGAGACACTAGGGCCCATATTTATACTTTTTTAGCGCCGCATTTGCATCACTCTTTGACGCAAAAGCGGCGCAAACTTACAAAATGCAATTGTATTTTGTAAGTTTGCGCCGCTTTTGCATCAAAAAGTGACGCAAATGCGGCGCAAAAAAAGTATAAATATGGGCCTAGGTTTTCAGTCACCAAAGTGATACTGGCACCTGTGTCCCTGTAGGCCTGGGCCTCAACACCATTTATTGAAACTGACTGCCTGTACTTATCCATTGTAAGGGGACAAGCAGCCAGTGTGGCAAGGCCAATGCCACCAGGTGTGACAGAAACTGTCTTGGGATTGACTACCCCAGGTTCTATGATGGACCCAAAAGTGAACCCAACTACACCCTTATTTTGACTGTTGCCAGCAGTCCCACCACTATTACCACTATTGCTCGGGGCACTAGAGTTTCATGTATTAGTGGTGGTAGGCTCAGGGGCTTTACCTGGGCAGGACTTATCCCCTGGCCAATGGCCTTTATTTTTATACACATAGCACCAAGGCTTTTTAGTGTGTGTGGATTGTGAAGAAGATGATTTATCCCCACCCCCTGAAGAGTGTTTAGGATGTGAAGAAGGATCTTTGTTTGTACCTTTATCCCCATGCTTATCCTGAGATTTCTCACCATCTTTCTTCTTGCCATCCTTGTCACCCCCTGTATGACCTTTTCTGCTCACTCTTGGTCTGACCCATTTGTCTGCCTTCTTTCCCAATTCTTGGGGAGAGGTCAGATTTGAGTCTACCAAGTACTGGTGCAACAAATCAGACACACAATTATTCAAAATATGCTCTCTCAGGATTAGATTATACAGGCTTTCATAGTCAGTCACCTTGCTGCCATGTAACCATCCCTCCAAGGCCTTCACTGGACATACTTTGTAGACTGTTCAGTCTTGAGAGGACTCTTTTCTGGTATCTCTGAACTTTATCCTGTATTGTTAGTGGTTAAGTCAAATCCATCTAAGAGTTCATCGTTCAAAACTTTGTAGTTGTTGGCATCACTTTCTCTGAAAGTAAGGAGCCTATCCCTACCCTTACCAATGAAGGATTGCCACAAGATAGGAGCCCACTGCCTTTCAGACACCAACTGTACCATACAGGCCCTCTCAAGTGCAGCAAACCACTTGTTAATGTCATCCCCCTCCTTGTAAGGGGGGACTATCTTATGCAGGTTCCTAGAATCTTGCATAAATAAAATAAAAAATGAAAAGCACCAACGACAAAGTGGTAAAGCAGTTACAAGTACTTATCCCACCGCTGCACCACCAATGTAGGAGGTTGGCCTGGCTTATAATAGGTACTTGATGGTACTTACACCTTGTGCCAGGTCCAGTTATCCTTTATTAGTAGATTAATAGTGTTCTAGCAGCTGAGGCTGATAGAGGTAGCTATAGCAGAGCAGCTTAGGCTGAACTAGGGGACATGCAAAGCTCCTACTATACCACTGATATCATATAGCACTATATCATAAGACTCACAATACTCAGAGTTACTAAAAATAAAGGTACTTTATTTTAGTGAGAATGTGCCAATAATATCTCAGAGGATATACTCCGTTAGGAGGTAAGTAAAATACACTTAATATACACACAAACCAAAATCAGGTAAGTAAACAAGTTAAAAAAGTAGTGCAAACACTAGAATACAATAGGACGCAATAGGCCTAGGGGCAACACAAACCATATACTAAGAAAGTTGAATGTGAACCACTTAGGGATCCCAGGGCTAGTGTAGTGTGTAGAGGGTCACTGGGAACATAAGAAAACACTAAGGGTGTCCAAGATACCCCACCCCAAGACCCTGAAAAGTAGAAGTAAAGTTACTCTACTTCCCCAGAAACACACTAAAGTCGTGATAGGAGATTCTGCAAATACCACAACTGACTGCAAAGCACTGAAGACGGATTCCTGGACCTAAGGACCTGTAAAGGAAGGGGACCAAGTCCAAGAGTCACAAAAGTGTCCAGGGGGGGCAGGAGCCCACTAAACCCCGGATGAAGATGCAAAATGGCTGCCTCTGGGTGGAAGAAGCTGAAAATTCTGCAACAACAGAAGATGCCAGGAACTTCTCCTTTGCACAGAAGATGTCCCACTGCGTGCTGGAGGATGCAGAGTTCTTTCCACGCAGAAAGACTGCAAACAAGCCTTGCTAGCTGCAAAGGTTGCAGTTGAAGAAAATGGGTGCTGTCTAGGCCCAGGAAGGACCAGGAGGTAGGCCCTTGGAAGAGGAGACAGAGGGGGCGCTCAGCAATACAGAGAGCCCATGCAGAAGAAGGTAGCACCCGCAGAAGTACTTGAACACGGGTTCAAGAAAACTGAGCACAGCAGTCATCCCAATACTACAAAGGAGGGTCCCACGAAGCCGGTGGTCAACTCAGCGTGTTGAGCAATGCAGGACAGAGTGCTGGGGACCTGGGCTGTGCTGTGCACGAAGGATTCCTTGCAAAAGTGCACAGAAGTCCTAGCAGCTGCAGTTCATGCAGTGCACAGGATTACTGTCTGGTGTGGGGAGGCAAGGACTTACCTCCACCAAATTTGGACAGATCGACCACTGGACTGTTGGGGTCACTTGGATCCAGCTCCTGTGTTCCAGGGACCATGCTTGTCACGATGAGAGGGGACCCAGAGGTCCAGTGAAGCAGAAGTTTGGTGCCTGCGTTAGCAGAGGGAAGATTCCGTCGGCCCACGGGAGATTTCTTCTTGGCTTCCAGTGCAGGGTGAAGGCAGACAGCCCCCAGAGCATGCACCACCAGGAAACAGTTGAGAAAGCCGGCAGGATTAGGCGCTACAATGTCGCTTGTAGTCTTCTTGCTACTTTGTTGCAGTTTTGCAGGCATCCTGGAGCAGTCAGCAGCCGATCCTTGGCAGAAGTCGAAGAGGGAGATGCAGAGGAACTCTGGTGAGCTCTTGCATTCGTTATCTGAAGAGAAGCCCTCAGAAGAGACCCTAAATGGCCCTCAGAGGAGGATCTGCCACCTAGTGAGATAAGCACCTATCAGGAGGGGGCTCTGACGTCACCTGCTGGCACTGGCCACTCAGAGGCCTCCAGTGTCACCTCACACCTCTGGATTCAAGATGGCAGAGGTCTGGGACACACTGGAGGAGCTCTGGGCACCACCCCTGGGGTGGTGATGGACAGGGGAGTGGTCACTCCCCTTTCCTTTGTCCAGTTTCGCACCAGAGCAGGGGTTGGGGGAATCCCTGAACCGGTGTAGACTGGCTTATGCAAGGAGGGCACCATCTGTGCCCTTCAAAGCATTTCCAGAGGTTGGGGGAGGCTACTCCTCCCCAACCCTTAACACCTATTTCCAAAGGGAGAGGGTGTAACACCCTCTCTCAGAGGAAATTCTTTGTTCTGCCTTCCTGGGACTGGGCTGCCCAGACCCCAGGAGGGCAGAAGCCTGTCTGTGGATTGGCAGCAGCGGTAGCTGCAGTGAAAGCCCCGGAGAGCTAGTTTGGCAGTATCCGGGGTCCATGCTGGAGCCCCGGGGATGCATGGGATTGGCACCCCAATACCAGATTTGGCATGGGAGGACAATTCCATGATCTTAGACATGTTACATGGCCATATTCGGAGTTACCATTGTGAAGCTCTATATAGGTATTGACCTATATGTAGTGCACACGTGTAATGGTGTCCCCGCACTCACAAAGTCCGGGGAAATTGCCCTGAACTATGTGGGGGCACCTTGGCTAGTGCCAGGGTGCCCTCACACTTAGTAACTTTGCACTTAACCTTCACCAAGTGAGGGTTAAGCATATAGGTGACTTATAAGTTACTTAAGTGCAGTGTAAAATGGCTGTGAAATAACGTGGACCTTATTTCACTCAGGCTGTATTGGCAGTCCTGTGTAAGAATTGTCTGAGCTCCCTATGAGTGGTAAAATAAATGCTGCAGCCCATAGGGATCTCCTGGAACCCCAATACCCTGGCTACCTCGATACCATACACTAGGGAATTATAAGGGTGTTCCAGTGTGCCAATCAGAATTGGTAAAAATGGTCACTAGCCTGCAGTGACAATTTTAAAGGCAGAGAGAGCATAAGCACTGAGGTTCTGGTTAGCAGAGCCTCAGTGACACAGTTAGGCACCACACAGGGAACACATGCAGGCCACAACTATGAGCACTGGGGTCCTGGCTAGCAGGATCCCAGTGAGACATATAAAACACACTGACAAATAGGGTTTTCACTATGAGCACTGGGGTCCTGGCTAGCAGGATCCCAGTGAGACAGTAAAAACACCCTGACATATACCATACAGTCCAAAAGTGGGGGTAACAAGGCTAGAAAGAGGCTACCTTCCTACAACCATCAATGCTCCAAAAGATACCATGGTCACTGAAAGTGGATTTTCATCCCTTAGGATAGATCTGATGCATTTTAAAGCTCCTAATTTGGCTCCCACACATGCGTTCCTAATAGGGTAGCCACCTGGCCAGTTTTGTACCAGATTTTCTTGTGTTTTTAAATGGAGGCCAGTTAGTAAGATGGCCACCCTATGTGAACAGATTTACAATCACGTGTTCCCCAGTCCAATAGCCTCCGTCAAGTTCCTTGACAATCTTTATTTACATTTGGCCCAATACATTTAGTTAGAGGACCTCTGGATGCTCAGACTCTTGACTTCTATCTGCTTGTAGAATACTTTCTGAAATCCTGTGAGATTTTAAAGTGGTATTTCGGGAGCAGCAGCCACCATAGGCAAAATTATTTTTAAACCATGCCAAGCAATTTTCGGTTGTTTTTCTGTTGGCTTCCTGGTTTTTTTCACCAAGAGGAGTCATGGACATTGATTCATTAAAATGCCAAGGGTAGCGGAAGTGACATCACATGTCCTTTGACACAGTGATATCACAGGAAGTGACATTATAGGACCTTTCACCCAAGATGCGCAACTATAGATCCAAAAATCTACCAGTCATCTGAAGAGGGCCCCAGGAATCTATCCTGTCTTCCATCACCAAGAGAGTGAGGCCCAATCCCATGCAATAGACTAGAATGAAAGGACAATGAAGTTCTGACGTAGAGTGGGGACCTCATTGGAAAGTGAGCCCCAGAGGGAAATTGAGGCTCAGCTCCATTAAAGAATGAGGCCTATGTGGTGAGTTAGGCCCGGCTCAAGGGATACTGAAACCCCAGGTAGAGTGAAGTCCAAGTGGACAACAAGGTCAATGAAGATAATAAGGCCTATGTATTAGGGGCTGTTGCATAGGAGAGTGAGGTTCATGAACAGTAAATCAAGAGGCTGTGAGACACTTAGGGAAGGTGGGGTAGAGTAGGGCCCACCTGGAGAGAGTGAGGTCAAGGCATAGCAATGAGAGTGAGTTAGCAGGGCCCTCCAGATTTGCATATCTATGAGTGAGTAGTTAATCCAGTCCCGATTTTCACTTTGCATTCCAGAACTTGTAGTCCTGATTTTATATTGGGATAAACAGACTACGCATTTTACATGCTATTCTCTCAAAGTCTTGGGAAACATTGGAGCAATGAGATAAAGCAAAGAGATTGTAGCCCCTGGATGAAGACCATGGCCCATAGGGAGAGTGAGTTACATGGGCTGAGAGTGAAGCTCAGGGGGCAGTTGAAGATTGGGGAAGGGGAGTGAGATTAAAGGGAAAGAGAAAAGCCAAGGAGGCAGGAATCTTGAAGGATCTTTATCCAATAATACTATTAAGTTGTTTCAAATGGCACTTCATTACAGTATGTGCTAAACATAACAGGAGTTTCTATAATATAATATAAATGTATTGGGAGTACCAATCTCAGAAAAAGAAGAAAAGCTGAGCTAGTCTTGTCAGTATTTGAACTCCTGCTACACAGATCCAAAATAGTGAGTGCTTACTTCGACAGATGCATCCTTTTTCCCTCAATAAAAATATTATTTCTCTCCACTTACACCATCTTCAGTGGGAATTGATCACAATAGTGGGAGCACTGTGCTGTTACTTTGCATTGCTGGCAATGACAGGCAATGCACCTCAGTAAAGAAAGCACGCAGCTGGTGCTAGGGAACTTGAAGTGTACTGCATAGTGATTCAACTGCAGAAAGCTCAAGCTGTTGAGCACATTGCGTAAACAGCAAAATGAATGGGGAAGGAGGGCAGCTATGGGTTCACATTTTTGAGATGTGAGAGAAGTATTTTGTGCCCAGAAGGCTGGGCCTGCAGCAGCTGCTCACTGCAGTCCGGGCCAATCCATATCCAGTAAGGGGATTACGAAGGTGACTGATGCAAGGCCTCATGGAGGTACCATATTGATGTGCAGGACTGGCTATAGTACTGGCGGCGCCCTGTCCGACACCCCCCATCGCATGACCACGTCCCCGGATTTCCTCACTGCCACCCGGCAAATGTGCCCCTCATCTCTCCATAGCCCCCTTTTCACATACATTCATTTGTTTTAAAGAGCTTGTAAATGCTGGCATTAGGAATCCACTCAGCTATCCACATAAAATATAATTCTATTCTTTGCAGCAGGCATATTAACCCTCTATGCTACTTTATGGCGAGTCAAAACTGCCACTGGATAAAACTCTGATCTCTCTCTCTCTCTAGCAGGAACATTAATCACCAGAGGTATCTTGACATTTTAATTGCCTCCTAATGGCCGGACGCACAAGGAACTTTTCAGCAGGTGCTTTTGAATTGCAAGTTTCCTAAATTATTGCTAAATACATCGCCCCCTGAGGTCACTGTCCCTAATCCAGTTCAGCACCCGGTGCAGCAGCACCGCTCGCACCGCCCTAAAGCCAGCCCTGATCAAGTATCCCTGCGTCACTGCCTTGCACCAAATCTGAATGCCTTGGTCTCCTCTGCGGCCAAGGGTCTCAGTGGAGGCACCAGGGGACGCAAGAGGAGTACCGGGGGTCGCAGCTGCCACCTCTGGTGACCCCTAACTGACGTCTATGAGAGAAGTTGTTTCTTAAGCGATCTTACTGGCAATCCTGGAGTACGTGGGCCAGAGGCTGTGCTCGTCTTACAGCATTCTGCAGATATACTGGAGTCATCATCCTGTATTCCATTGTGACACCGGAGTTTAGTAAGAACTGAACATCTGCAATAGAAGAAAGAATAAATGTTAAAACCGGTTAGTGGAGTTAGTAACGGCCACCAAAGCGATTAACAAAGAGCTAATATTTGTAAAGACAGCCTTTTGAGTTCAAATGCAAAGTAACACTACTTGACAAGTAGAAAACGGAAACTGTAAACTGAACCATTAAGAACTCACATCTTGGTGAGTTGATAAGATATTTATTTCACAGCAGGACATCGCACTCACGACTCCACCTGCTAGATCTCCTTCCACCCTCGTAACTGTCTCAACCTCCGAATCTGCTATCAACATTCCAACATTACATCACAGCCCAGAATGCTCTAGCCACATTCTGCTCAGAGCAAGATGGTACACAACCCACTTGACAAGTAGAAAACGGAAACACTACTTGACAAGTAGAAAACGGAAACTGTAAACTCAACCTTTATGAAAAAGTACAGTACTGGGACCATGCTTAGTTTTACTACTCAAATTCTGGTCGGACTAGAGTTTTTCTTCTAATAATCTTGTTTTTCAGGTAC
Organism: Pleurodeles waltl; assembly: GCF_031143425.1. Lineage (NCBI taxonomy): Eukaryota > Metazoa > Chordata > Amphibia > Caudata > Salamandridae > Pleurodeles > Pleurodeles waltl. Next base: position 266,783,448 of record NC_090444.1, on the reverse strand, counting down.
TCGAATGAAAGTGAGTTAAGAAGTAATTAAATAACGGCTCGACCCAATGAAGACCAGCTAAGGAGAACATCTTCCATTGTTCTCCTCTCTCCCAAACCCCCTTCCCTTACTGAACTACTCACAAAACTTTGGTCTATACAAGATTGGTGACAGTGGCTAGGTAGGGGGTCTGGTGGGATCTAGGTCGCTCCGCAATAGCAGTCTTGTCTTGTATCCTGGCAACTAGATGCTTCCACTGCTGGATTCTACAGTGTTCCAGGAGGCTTGGGAAGCTAGCAGTTGCTGAGGAGCTGGGATGGGACAGGGGCTGTTGTATGTTGCCTAATAAACTTACCAAATTCCACAAGAGGCTATGTCCTGTCTTCAAAAAAGTGGCAACGAGGATTGGATGAGAAGAGGGACAGCGTGAGTACAATAAATCTTTTAAGGAGAGCTGTTGACGTTATTTAGCCGATTATGACCCCTGGCCTCAAGCTCATGAATCTGGGGAGACTCTTCTACTGATGGTTGTGACCTGTGAGAATAGATACTGACAAGGACAATCGTGGGTTAAACAGGTGAGTTTTACCTCGTTTGGCTAGCCGGCACAAGTTGTGTGAGTTTGGAGTAAACCGGCTTAGTATTTATGTTGTTCAAATAGAAAGTCTTCCACCAGCATTTGTAGTAAAGATGTAGTTTATTCAGCCTGCCAACAACTGGTGACCTCCTCATGCCAGCCGTCTTAACAACTGACAGCTGGAGTTCAAACAATAAAGTTCTATAGAACTACATGATGTAATCACACATGCAGTGTTCTATTACATCAACAAAACAACTGTTTATTATTAAATTTAGCGTGCATCAGAGCTGGACATGAGACAGGTTGTGCATGGGGGCCCTGATCGAACCTTGAAGAGGAGCGCTTTCATTTGAATCGCGTTAGCCAGCGCATGTTGGTCACGATGAGGGCTGTGCGGCTGATCTCAGTTCTGAGGAGACAAAGGTGCACGAGAGCGTTGATTGGAGGGAGCACTGCTCTCTGCCTGTGTGGTCGGTTGCTTTGTGAGCCTATGTAACGGAAAGAACAATGTGTCACTATCTATGGCCACAGCCGGCTCATTCATTATATCAGCTGCATTGGCTTCGTGATCTGTGCATTATACCAAGGTGAGGTGTGGTGACTGCCAGTGGTGCTTGTGCAAATTGTCATCTGTTGGTGTGAGGACTGAAGTTATTCAGAGGCACTTATCAGGCTTCGTGAATGTGTTGGTTGGAGGTGTTTGGTGGCATTTTTTGGCCTCAGTTGCCGTTAACTATACAGGCATACCAGCATCGCTGTGGTTCAAACGTTGACAGCAGAAGCTAGTGTTTTATGTGCGTCACTGATGTGAGGACTGCTTTCAATCAATCAGGCACTTGTAAAGCATGGCTTATCACCCATGGGGTCTCAAGGCGTTGTCGTGGGCATGCTGATCACTCAAAAAGCCAGGTCTGAGGTTGAGTAGGAGAGTGTTCCATGTCTTGCTGCGAGGTATGAGAAAGATCTGCCTCGAGCTGAGCTCTTCCTGATTCTGGAGATGGTGGCGAGGGCAAGTTGAGAGGATCGGAGTTGCCTGGCGGAGTGTAGAAGGTCAGGCGGTGGTTGAGGTAGTCCGGTCTGATGTTGTGCAGTGCCTTTTACGTGTGTGTCAGTAGCTTGAAAGTGATGCATTTGTCGGCCGGGAGCCAGGGAAGGTCTCTGAGGTGGGAGGAGATGTGGCTGTAGCGGGGAATGTCCAGGATGAGTTGGGCTGCTGCGTTCTGGATTCTCTGTGGACTTGCTTGTAGCTTCTTTGTGATGCTGGCATTGAGTCTGTTGCCGTAGTCCAATTTGCTGCTGACAAGAGCGTGGGTGACCGTCCTTCTTGTCTCGGTGGAGATCCACTTGAAGATCTTCCAAAGGAGAAGCAGAGTGTGGAAGCATGACAATGAGATGGCGTTGACGTGATGGGTCATGAAAAGTGTGTAGTCCAGGATGATGCCCAGGCTGCGTGCGTGGTTGCAGGGATGGGGGCATTTCCTAGCATGGTTGGCCACCAGGAGTCATCCCAGGTGGAGGGGGTGGAGCCGAGTACGAGGATCTCAGTCTTGTCCGAGTTGAGTTTGAGACAGCTGGTGCCCATCCAGGCGGCAACTGCTCTCATTTCGTTGTGCAAATGTCTCATGGCTGTTGATGGGTCATCAGTCAGGAAGATGATCAGTTGGGCATCGTTGGCATAGGAGACGATGTTTAGGCAGTACTGTCTAGCAATTTTAGCGAGTGTGCCATGTAGATGTTGAAGAGTGTCTGGCTTAGTGAGGATCTCTGAGGTACTCCACAGCAGGTTTCTTTGGGTGCTGAGGTGAAAGGTGGGAGTCTGACACTCTGGGTTCTTCCAGTGACGAAGGATCAAACCCATTCCATTGCTTTGCCATGGATGCCGGTGTCGTGGAGTCTGGTGCAAAGGGTGGAGTGGGAGACTGTGTCAAACGCAGCAGAAAGGTTGAGGAGGATGAGGGCGGCCATGTCTGCGTGGTCCAGTATGGTGCGGATGTTGCTGGTGGCTGCGAGGAGGGCTATTTCGATGCAGTGATTGGTCCTGAATCTGGACTGGGAGTGGTATATGATGTGATTCGACTCGAGGAATTCTGTGAGTTGCATGTTGATGGCCTTTTCTGTTACCTTGGCTGGGAAGGGTAGCAGAGAGATGGGTCTGTATTTCTTCATCTTGCTTGGGTCAGCAGAGGGGTTCTTTAGGAGTGGGTTGATCGCTGCGTGCTTTCAGTCCGATGGTAAGGTGGCAGTTTCGATGGAACGGTTGATAGTCTGGCAAAGCTCTGGTGCGATGGTGGCGCTGGCCAACTTGAAGATGTGATGTGGGCATGGGTCCGAAGGTGCACCTGAATGGATGGAGTTCATGAATTTCCGAGTGTCTTCTGTGGAGACAGATGTCCAATGGTTCAGGGTCTGGTGCCATGTGGAGTCTGTGGTGATACTGGTGGGTGGTGGGAGCGGATTTTGGTTCTTGAATCCTTTGAGTATGTCCCACCGCTGTGAAGTACGAACTGCCTGTCATTGGACAACGGCACTTGAACATCTCAGTGCGTATCACATTGTGTGACGGAAGCCACGTCCATGCTGCGCGGCTACAAAAGGATGGGAGTTGCTAAGGGGTATCCTAGCGACGTCTCTTCTACGCTGGGAAATGCTGAAGCAGTGTGTCAGCGAGCACGTATCACAATGACAGCGGATGCTCCTTTGGGCGCACAGTCTCTTGTATGAAGAGTCACTGATGCACGCAGCTTGAAGTGGTTTAATTCTCATATACCATTTCGGCGCACAGCATCTCATGGAAAGAGCCACTGATGTACACAGCTTGAATGCAGTTTTCACATGAAGCGGCTGTTAGAAATTGGGTCTTTGGTTGGCAGTCAGGTTACCCCTTGTCCAAGCAAGGACCCTCACTCTAGTCAGGGTAAAAGAGAATCTCCCTCAGCTAACCTCTGCTTACCCCCTTGGTAGCTTGGCACGAGCAGTAGGCTTAACTTCAGAGTACTAGGTGTAAAGTATTTGTACCAACCCACACAGTAACTTAATGAAATCACTACAAAATGACACAACACAGGTTTAGAAAAATCGGAGATATTTATCTAAACAAAACAATATAAAAATGACAAAAATCCAAAATACACAAGTCAAGTTATCAATTAAAAAGCAAAAAGAGTCTTCATGTAGTTTTGAACACACACTAACACTGTTAGTGTGAAAATGTACCTTGGGTGCGTCAAAAATAACCCTGCACGGGTGAGTGTGCGTCAAAAAGGGCTTGCGATGTGTCGATTTCACTCACAAGCTAGACCTTGCATCATTGATCCTTTTGTCGGGTCAGGCGCGTTGTTTCTTCTCTCCGCAGGAGAGCGATGCGTCGATCCGGTCAGCACTCAGGTCCGGACAGGTCTTGCGTTGTTTTTACACGCCCAGCTGTGTTTGCGGCAGAAATCCAGCCGCACGATGATCCGAAAACCACGCAGCACGAGTTGCCATCTCCCAGCCTCCGTCAGCAATGCTGCGCGTCGCTTCTCCAGCTCCGTGCGTCGATTCTTCGGTCGCGTTACAGACGAGCGTCGATTTTCAGCCGCAAACCAGGCGCTGTGTCGATTTCCCAGCTGCAGAGCAGAGTTGAGTCGATCTTTTCCCCGCACGGTGTTCTGTGCGTGAATTTCTTCCTCTTAGGCTTCCAGCTTCTCCTTTTAGGGTCCCAGGAACTGGTTGGGCACCACAGGACAGAGTAGGAGTCTCTCCAGAGACTCCAGGTGCTGGCAGAGAGAAGTCTTTGCTGTCCCTGAGACTTCAAACAACAGGAGGCAAGCTCTAAATGTGAAATCCTGCCTTGCCCAGGCCAGGCCCAAGATACTCACCAGGGGGTTGGAGACTGCATTGTGTGAGGACAGGCACAGCCCTTTCAGGTGTAAGTGACCACTCCTCCCCTCCTTCCTAGCACGGATGGCTCATCAGGAAATGCAGACTACACCCCAGCTCCCTTTGTGTCACTTTCTAGTGTGAGGTGCACCCATCCCAACTGTCAAACTGACCCAGACAGGGAATCCACAAACAAGCAGAGTCACAGAAATGGTATAGGCAAGAAGATGTTCACTTTCTAAAAGTGACATTTTCAAACACACAATCTCAAAATCAACTTTACTAAAAGATGTATTTTTAAATTGTGAGCTCAGAGATCCCAAACTCCACATGTCTATCCACTCCCAAAGTAAATCTACACTTTAATCATATTTAAAGGTAGCCCCCATGTTAACCTATGACAGGGACAGGCCTTGCAACAGAGAAAAACGAATTTAGCAATATTTCACTGTCAGGACATATAACACACATTACTATGGCCCTCAATTGGACCTCGGCTGTCTTTTTTCAAGACTGCTGAGGTTCCGCCGGTCTGAAGACCGCCAGTGCAGGCGGTCTCCCGCTCAGCATATTATGACTGCTGGCAGCCCTCCACCCTTTTTTGGACGGAGAGCCGCCAGCAGCCATACTGGGGGTCGGCGGTGAAGTGGAGGATGCTCCACCTCCACCGCCATGTCATCAGAACACCACCAACCGAATCACAACCCAGGATTCGGCGTGGCAGTGTTCTGGTGACGGGGTGCTGGCGGTGGAGCAGCCCCCATGGATCCTGTTCCCTCCCGGAGGATCACCGGACCCAGTAAGGTGATCATCCGTTAGAGGAGGGGGGGTGTTGTGTGTTGTGTGCGTGCATGGTGGTGTGCGTGTGAGTGTGTAGAGGCGTTGTGTGAGTGCGTGTATGCATGCGGTGGGTGTATTGTGTGTATAGGAAATGTGAAGAATGTCTGTGTGCATGTGTGCATGTATGTGTGCGTGTATTTGTCTGAGTGGTGTGAGCATGTCTGTAGGGGGTGTGAGGTGTGTGTATCTGGGGGGGTGGGGGAAGGGGGTCCTACAACCTTTGCAGGGTGGTAGGGGGGTCGTGGGTGTTGGGGGAGGGCCCTGGGGAGGAGGAGGAGGGAGGGAGAGACCCCAATCAGTGCCAGGGAACGTATTCCCTGGCATTGATAGTGCCTACCGCCATGGATTTCGTGGCGGTACAAAACCCCACGAAATCCATGGCGGTCTGCGGGGTCCTAATACCGTTGGTGTTATAGTGACGGCCGCTGGTCTGGAGACCGAAGTGTAACCGCCATGGCCGTAATTCCTTTTTTTTAATGCTGGCCTGTTGGCGGTATTATTGCCACTTTTACTCCGACCGCCATGGTTGTATGAGGGTCTTTATGCCCTACCTTACACATACACTGCACCCTGCCCTTGGGGCTTCCTAGGGCCAACCTTAGGGGTGCCTTAAATGTCAGAAAAGGAAAGGTTTAGGCCTAGCAAGCCAGTACACTTGCCAAGTCGAATTTACAGTTAAAGCTTCACACACAGACACTGCAGTGGCAGGTTTGAGACATGATTACAGAGCTACTCATGTGGGTGGCACAACCAGTGCTGCAGGCCCACTAGTAGCATTTTGTTTACAGGCCCTGGCACCTCTAGTGCAACTTACTAGGGACTTACTAGTAAATCAAATATGCCAATCATGGATAAACCAATCAACAATACAATTTACACAGAGAGCATATGCACTTTAGCACTGGTTAGCAGTGGTAAAGTGCTTAGAGTTCAAAAGCCAACAGCAACAGGTCAGACAAAATAGGAGGCAGGAGGCACAAAGATTGGGGATGACCCTGCACCAGGGCAAAGTCTAACAGCCGTGCTGAAAGTGAGAAGCACAAGCCATTGATGCGTACAGCTGATGGTGTCACAGATAAGTTGTACTGCACTGATGCGCAGTTTGAAAACATTTTGTGCACAGTGTAAAGACCGATGTGGCAGGGAAAAGTGTGACATCTGAGAGTGTGAGAGTAAAATACTGTGCACCTAGTGGAACTCAGTGTATACCCAGACTGTACGTGTTACTGGGCTGAACATTCAGTTCTCCAACAGACCTGCAGAACTGTCACTTCAACAGTAGCCTACCATGGGCAACATATTTGCTGCGCTATTAAGGAATGGTTGCAAATCCCATACCTTCATAAAGGGTGGGTGAGAGACAAAAGATAAGTGAATAAAGAGAAACGGGTACATTTCCGTCATAAATTCCATTGCAAATTTCCATGTGGAGGACTCTGAGTTACCTGCCACTTAATGCTAGTGGCAAGTTGTATTGTACTTTATGCTGTGAACATGCTGTACTGAATGTTTATGTATGATGTCAAGTCATACTGTTCAGTACTATGCTAAAAGTTTTTGCTTCATGCTAACGTTTTACTGTTGATGTGAGTTGCCAGAATATTCTTGTTGTGAGTGTGGTCAGGAGTATATTTTTTTCTCCTTACTTTCAAGAGAGTGTTGACAGTCATGACAATTCAGTCTGTACCTGCACCTCCACTCTTTTTACAAGAGAACTGGAATAAAACTTTTAAAACCTATATGGAAGGCCATAGAGCATGTGTTCATTGCTAAAAGAACATTGACAAAGTTTGGGACTGAAAGGCAGAAAGGTTCTCAAGACTCTGACAAGACGTACACTTAAACGGAGAGATGCAAACGAGTGGTCTGATGTTGAGGAGGATGATGAGTACGTATCTACTGTGGGAGCGCTGAAAGAGAATTATGGTAGGAAGCTTAGCATTTTGGTGGAAAGACACACATTCCTTTCCAGTGCCAGGTGCCTGGGGGAAACCATAGAGCAGAATGTGGCAGCCTTGAGAAGGTTGGCCATTTCATGTAAATTCACAGATCTCCGCAATGAAAAGATAGAAAATCAAATAGTTAATAGGACTAATAATCTGAAGATCCAGGTGAAGCTATTAGGACTGAAAAACCCCATGTTGGATAAAGTCATTAAAGCAGCTAGGTGTTTGGAAAATACCTCTCGCTATGTCAAGGAATTGGGCGGAGCTGTTGCTAAGGGAGCAGGTGAATTGGAGCATGCATGTGACATGAACATGTTGAATAAAACTTTGCATTGGTAATGATGGCAAAAAGAAAGAAGGGAAAACTCAAAATGTTGAGAAAAAGAGAGTGTGGTATAGGTGTAATAGTGAGCGACACGCGTCTGAAGTAATCAATTGTGCTGTGGAAGAGAGAAGGTGTTTCATATGTAAAAATGTGGGTACTCCAGAGTATGCAACATCATGGACAACTTGAAATCCAGTAAAGTGTGAATTTGGTGAATAGGCAAGAAATACCGGGGAATGAGATGGACTTGAAGTTGAGCGATGAGGGAGAGATTGAAGTAATGGTGGTGAGTGAGAAGCAACTGCAATTTACAGGTCAATGAAAGGAGACTAGTGAGGAGGCGCCTCAAGACCTGGCTCTTCGAGCAGTAAAACCCCCCAGCGCCTTGAGACCCTTCCGGGTGAGTAGCGTGCCTAACAAATTACTGATTGATTGATTGATTGAAATGTGCAATAAAGATGAAGGGCAAAGAGGTACATGTTTGGGCTGATTTATGCTCACCATATACCATCATTGATAAATTGACATGGGAAGGATTGGATGCGTGTGAATTATGTTCCCCGGATGTTGAACCCAAAAGGTAATGTGGGGACAAATTGCCAATTTTAGGATATTTCCGTGCAGAAGTGGAATTTCAGGATAGAAAGGCAATGGGAAATATTTATGTGATTGAGAAGGGAAGATCTTTGTTGGGGTGGAAGGAACAACAAGTGTTGGGCATGACTTTGAACTCTAATCACCTGAAACAAGTGGATGAAAACCCCATATTACCAATAGCCTTTCCTGAGTGAGCATGGAAAAATTTGGCAATGGAAATATGTGGTCCCTTTGTGTATTTGGATATGGGTGAAAGGTATGCAATGCTGATGATGGATTGTTTCTCACTATGGCCAGAGGTGGCATTTATGAGAGAAGTAAGACGTCAAAGGTGGTTGCTTGTTCTGAGGATGTGTTCCGACGAGAGGATTGTCCTGTCTCCGTACTAACCGATAGTGATTCCCAATTTATTTCGGAAGAGTTTGAGTCTTTCCTGAAAAAGAGGGGAATTAAGCATTGCAGGACCACATTGTACCATTCCAGGAGAAAGAGTATAATGAGCCCTTTGACCGCATTTTTAGAGAAAACCTACAGTTGGTAGTGGCAAGTGAGGCTTGTTGGATGAGTCAGGTTAAAGAGGTGTTGTGGAACTATAGGACCACTCCGCACTCTATGACAGGTAAGTCTCCATTTTATGTATGTATTCTAATCACGCGTCTTCTTAAATATATTATTAATAATACAATTAAATGCAGTCCCCACAGATTGCAAATATTCTTCTTAATTTCTTCTTATTGGTGCCACTTCAGCCAAGCCAACACGTGTTTCATCTGGGGTGTGTCGCCCCACAACTTCCTCAGGGCTTACTACGGGTGTAAACAATACATAATATATATTCTTTAATACAATATCCGGACTGATTTATATCTGCCACCAACCATCCTGCATACTTAAAGGGAGAGTGCCCTGTGCTGAGGAGATGTCAGCAAGGAAGGACAAGTCTAGGTATCTAGAGTTTGATGATGGGAAGTCGAATAAGAAGACTGAGAAGTGTCAAGCTCTATATGTTTGGCAACATAATGAAAAGAATGAAAAAAAGGAAACAAATTGGAGAATGGCGTGCATTAGAGGGTGAGTCCGGGTAAGAGGGCGATGAAAGGTTATGCCAAGTTGTCTGAACCGAGGAGAGTTGATAACAGGGTGATGAAAGGTTATGCCAAGTTGTCCAAACCAAGGAGAGTTCTGTAGTTAAAAAATTAACCTGTTGAGTGGAGAATAAGACAGAGACCTGTACGGAGAAACGTGACACTATAATGGATCCTATCCAATTTTATTGGGAATCAGGAGTTCGCTTAGCCTTCTGGCTTTCAGACCTGTGCCCCGTCACCTAGTGACTTGTAACCTACTTAGCCAGCTCTGTTTTAGCACATTTATTTAATTACCTCTATTATGGCTGCTATGTTTATAGTTAGGAAGATGTTTTGATTTCACGTTATCAGTGCCACTCTGTGAAGGCGCCACTATCAGTGTCAAAGACAAGTGATATACGTGTGACAGGAACATAATGCACCTTTGAAGGGAATTGTTTATGTAATTGCCCCCCCAAGCATGCCTTCTTATCTATTGTTTGGGAACATACCTGCAATAGGGGTCCTACAAAATCTGTATAAATACATCTCATGCAGAAAAGGTTATCAGAGGGATTCCTACCAGATGCCATCAACGCTATCTATGCTACATGTCGCCTTGATGCAGATCCGGCCTTCCTGTCCCTACGAAGTCTGATCTAGAGACCTCAATCCAAGGTGACAAGGGTTGGGGGTGCTTCTTAAGGACGGTAATGACAGCTTAGGTATATCAAACCGAGCTCAATCAATCAAAAACAATCAAGGATTTGTAAAGGGCGGCTAATCACCCACAGGGTTTTAAGGCACTGTGCTCTCTTTAGGTTAAGAGATTAGGGCCCATATTTATACTTTTTAACATAAAACTGCGCAAATGCAGTTTTGCGTCAAAAAGGATAGCGTCGGATTGCCTAATTCCAGAGCGCCAGCCGAGCGGCAAATTTACGGACTGCCGCAAGCCAGCGCAAAGGGTGGCCTAGTGTAAAAATAAATGAAGTTAGCTGGGTGGGGGTGGCGGTATGGGAGAAGGGGGTTTTGCACCAAAAAATGACGTTAGGCTGGTTAGACGCAAAAAAAATGCCTCTAACCAGCCTAGCATAATTTTCTGACCCAAAACTATCCATACCACATGACTCATGTCTTAGAAAAGACTGGAGTCATCCCCACCACCCGAATGGCCAGCACAGGGGACCAGTGTCCCCTGGGCATGGCCATTACACCATGTGCCATGCAGGGGGCCACAAGTTGGGCCCCGATGGCACTTTAATTTAGAAATAAAATACTTACCTATACTTTCCCTACTTACCTGGGATGGGTCCCTCATCCTCTGGTGTCCCTCTGGTGTGGGTGGGGGTGTTCCTGAGGCTTGAGGAGGCCACCTGTGGACCCTTTCCATGGTGTTCAACCATGGAAATGGGTTCATAGGTCCCCTAACGCCTGGTCTGACCCAAGCGTTAAATAATGGTGCAAAGCAAGCTTTGCACCATTATTTAGCCCCTCCTCCCACCCCTGCATCATTTTAGCACCGGGGAATAAATATGGGGCTATGGGATTAGCACCATTTTTTAGATGGGAACGCCTACCTTGCATCTCATTAACCAAGGTAGGTTCACGCATCTAAAAAATGGTGCAAACTCCAATATTTTGACGTTAGACGGGTCTAACATCACAATATAAATATGGAGTTAGTTTTGCCCCAAATTTGCATAAAAAGCTGCAAATTCGGCGCAAATGGAGTATAAATATGCCCCCAGGTTCTCCATGCTAGGTTTCTAGGGATATTTTAATTCCATGTTATTGCAATATGGTGGGGTCTTTGTATTCACGACTCCCATCTTTTCCATTCTGCTTCTTGCATTGTTTGTTATCCTAACCATAGTAGCTCATGCATTTACAGTGGATTGCAGTCTTGTTAATAAAACCTATTGAAACCTTTACTGCATCTCCTTCATTGCCATTGTGTGACTGAGACTTGTTGCTCATGTGAGAAAAGGGTCCTCTCCGTTCCACCACGACTCCCCTGATATGTTGCGCTCTAGAGTCCAAGCGTACAGGCTGCCAGAAATCACCTTTCACTGTTTGGGTTTTTGGTGAGGTACTGTTTGTGAGCCGCGAGGGGAGGGCTGTCAGTTGCGACTTGTTGTAGGAATGTCCTCTCAACGCCTTGAGCTGTTGAAAGTCAATGTATGCACTTAAAGTATGTACCTAAATGGTGAACAAATGTTTACGGTATTTGTAACACTTGTTTGTGAGTTATGATGAGTTTAGTAGCTCTATAGTGGATTTAGATGTATGAATATATTAATTATACTGTAGCATCTACTAGCATTTTTGTTATTGTCTTAAAGAAGGGTGTGTGTTTGAACATGGCAACTGGATGCTTCCACTTCTGGATTCTAAAGTGCTGGAATCCAGGAGGCTTGGGAAGCTGGCAGTTGCTGAAGAGCTGGATTGAGATAGGGGTCGTTGTATGCTTCCTAATACATTTACGAATTTCTACAAGTGGCTGTGTCCTGTCTTCACAAAATCTTGCAGGGTGAGTGATGCCCACAAGGGTCATTCTTGTTACTTTGCTCAAAATGTGTTGGTTGCTGTGGTTATGATAGCGCGTCCAGTCCTTATAAATTACTTATACTTGGACATGCCGGAGGTCGGTGAACCTTTTGACCGGGTTGAGTTCTCCTCATCCAAGAATAGTCGGATTCCTCAAATCAATAATCATTTATAATCAATAACCAATACTCAATTAGTAATCAAACAACAAATTAAGAATCAATAGTAATCAGTAATTTGACACACCATGACCTTTCAGTCATGAATAACCACACCTGTTTATTAAAAGTTAATGAGTTTATTTCCCTATATTAACAAAGCTAACACAATATAAGTAAGTCTCAAAATCAAATGATATACGTATACGAACATTACTAGCTGTCCATAACGACGGATGAAACGCAATCTACGCAAAACTTGGATTATAATGCACTCGGCTATAGCACTGCAAGTTACTAATAAGAGTAATTGAAGTTGACTAATTACATACATTGGTCAGCATAACAAGATTTCAATTCAGCATGGTGCATCAAATGAATCCCTCAAATACCGTCTGATTTGCATTGGCATGTGAGGCTTCATGCGAAAATGAATTTAATCAACATAAATTAAAAAAACTTCTAGCTTAGGCTCTAACGAAATTAGCAGTTGGTACCTAAGAAGGAAAATACAATGAATAATACATTTATCCTTTTATAATTACCAAATACAATCAGCATTTAAGGAAAGTCTTTGTCCTTCAGGTAACGGTTCAATCAGCATGGGGCGGGCTTCAAGGGGGCAAAGTTAAAGTAAAGTTTTCCTTGCAGCCGCAAGGAAAATAAGGGGAACAAGAGTTATGGAATGGGCAGGGCAAGATAAAGTTAAAGTTAAAGTCTCTAGGGTGAGAATTCTTTAAAGTCTCTCTCTCTGGGATAGAGAAAAGGCATCAAAATGGCTTCTTGAATCTGGCTTCAAAAATGGCATCAAAGAAAATGGCTGACTTCTCTTTGTCCGGTGGGATTAAATAAGAAACGTTCCAAATTCTTCAGGGTCTTCCATTGGAGGGTTGATTGGTTAAAGTTTCTCTTTAACCAATGAATAGTGTCCTTCTCTTAATGTTCACCTACGCATAAGGTGTCCTTGGAGTTTTGGAACACAAGTAGCAACAAAGTTGCCAATTAATTCTGCATCAGTGTCTTTATTGTCTGCACCTGCAGAAACTGACCTTGCTTCAAAGGGGATGAAAGTTGCCTAGCACGAAACCTTGAGATAAGTGTATTAGTCATTCTACTGGAAAAATACAGCTTTTAAAGTTTAAACACGTCTTTGTTAATACAAATGAAAACTACGCAGTTAAAATTGAGACCAGGCAACTAGGCCAAAGCCTCTGCTAAATTTAAGCTAAGCAAATAACAGTTTCAACAAGAAAATCATAAAATACATCTGCAATTATGACGGATTACTGCATTGTCGATTTTTCATGATTAATTAAGCTTGTTTATAATAATGGCGAACTACTTCGTGGGCACATTTTCTACATACATTATTTTTCTTTGCTAAAATCACATTGTCTTATACGATTTTGTTACATGATATATGAACGTTTGTTAGTCTTTCTTTTTCTGCTTCATCAATCCCTCCTCTGATGACTAATTGTGTCATCACATTAAATCTTCCATCACAAATTTTATTTCATTAAAATTCTGTTTAATAATCTTGCATTTCAGTCATTTCCCTCTTCCTTTTTATTCCCTTTGATTTTTCCCTGTATAATTTTACCATTTCCTTTTGTTCTTTCTTTTCAATTCTTCTCTTGTTTCTTGATTTCAATATTTTAATAGCTTTCCATATTCCCCAAATACCTATTAAGCAAATTAATATTATTAATATCCCTTTTACTATTTTCAGTAATATTCCGTTCCAAATGTTGCTAAGCCAATTTCCCACGGAAGCAAATCCTTTTCCAACCTTTTCCCATACTCCTGGTTCTTTCAATTCTGTACTATCGCTAGTCAAATTTGCAAGCATATTTCTAATTTGTCTACTGTTGTCTGGTATATATGAACAACAGTGACGTGCACTAAGCATTTTGCAAAGGCCGCCATTTTTTGCTAAAAGAATGTCTAAAGCAAGCCGATTTTGAAGAGTCATAGTTCTTTCTGCAGCAAGTTCAGTATCCATCAGGATCATTGCTCCTGAGAAATTCGTCAGCATGTTATCCACAATAGTAGACAACTTTCGTATTTTTATTGAATTCAATATAACTCCTACTGAAGGAATTATTGCTCCAAATATATCTCCTACCACACCAGAAGCTGTCTCCCTTTTCTGAATACAATGTAATTCAGACAGCTTTGGAAATTTCTTTAAGTCGTCTAGTTGATAAATCTTTGGAAATACTATTCCCAAATAACATCTCCCATACCATCCTTTTCGAAGACGATAATAGGCATTAAGTCCACAAATATAATATACTCCTGGAGTAGCTGGATCTAGACCATTCAACATGAACGTCCATTTACTCTGGAATAAAAACACATGTTTACATTCACTCGTTCCTACAAAGATTGTGTCATAGTATGATTTAGGTCTATATATACAAAGTTTCCCTATATGTATTGCGTCTAAAGCTAGCTTCCCTTGTGTCTTTATTGCGGCAAAGCATAGTTATCTACAGATGTTCTTTTATGTAATTATTTTTATAATTTTTCTTTTACCATTTTCCTTCTATCTTCAGTGTGATCTAAAAAGCTTTTCTCTACGGGTGAAAGCAAGCATGTAAGGTTTTCTTTATGAGCGTGAACTGTGGAAAAAGGTGATAATGGTTCAAAGAAACCCCTAACTAATTTTGTATAATAATCTCTTGCTACTTTACTCAGGTACTCAATTATGGGGACATATGAAAATACAACATCATGATTGGAATAGAAGTATTGAATATACTCCTGGCCATAAAATCTTGTTAGTAACAAACTACATGTTATTCCATACGGGGCATGCTATGATATGTTACCCCTTCTATTACTGAGGTAGGTATTTGTGTACATACATAACAATCTTTCGCGTCCATTGTCTCAACATACTCATTCAGCAAGCGATAGAAGACATTAGACAAAAGTTCTTTCTTGTCGTGTAAATATTTTTCGTCTTGTTTGAGTTTCTTCAAAGGAGTTAATTCAGTAGTAGTTTTAAAAGTAGAAGCATAATTCGCGTCTCTTTCATTCCCTCCATGCATTCCAAGAATTATTGCCATAATTATTAGTACACATGCAATTATTAGACCTATACACATATATTTACAATATTTCATTTTATGTCCTTGTGTAGTATTGTCTGTCATGATCTATATAGAATCAGAAAGTTGAAGACACTTTATCAAATCAGATTTGCAGATATATATATAAAGGATGAACGAGGTCAAAGTACACACAGTTTTATTTAGCAGCTTAGTCTCTTATCAGTTTAGCAGCTTTGTCTCAAAATCGGTTTCAAAAGTCAATCAGGTTATTAATGTCTTATTCGGTAATGCTCATGAAATTTCACTTTTCAAGTACCAAAGTGTTGTTCTGTATTATAAAGTCCACCACACGCAGTACTTATCTTTCAACTCCAGACTTTATTTTCATCTCCACTGTTCAGCCTTCATACAGTTTTCTTGATCCCCTTTTCTTCAGCTCCTCAGCTTATCTCCCGCCTTCTCTCCAGATTCTCTCCTGAACATTCTATCACAACCTCCCACCACAACAGACCGAATGTTCCATGTATCTACTTCCCACGGGGGAGAAGAACATACCATTCTTAGCCCTGCGTTGTAACTAATACATATTAATACTATTATGACTATTAATTACTAAATAATATAACTCCTTAATGGACCTACAACAATAAAGGTAATACTACACTGCTAGCAACTATTATACAGAGCTAATACACAAAACTACCTTACAACACATCTTCCCCTTTATGACAAATTAAAGCACATTAGTTACATTGATAATAACAAACAAAAAAAAAAAAAAAAAAATCTCCTTGACTCCTTGGAGTGAACTGGGTGACAGATAGAAAGTACAGATTATTGACCACTCACCGTGGAACTCTATCAGACATGGCCAATTGGCTACGTGTATAGTATTTAACAATTCTATCCATACTCCAGCATTGACCATTATTTAAAACAACAAAGTTTTTCTTTATTTTAGTTATGTAGAAGGGACCAGTAAATTTAGAGTCTTTCATATAAGACCTTGCCTGACCTAACGGTCTATTTACCAAGACTTGATCTCCCACCTTCCAATTTTGCATCTTTGCTCCATGTTTAATATCATATCTTTGTTTATAATTGTTTTGGTGCATCATTACTTTTGTACTGTTGTAAGATACTAACTTTTCGTTTTTGTTACCACTCCCCAGCCACGAAGGGAAGAATTTGGTGCATGGTTTCCTGCCACGTAAGGCAACAAAAGGGGAAACCTTCGTAATAGAATTCGGAGTAGTGTGGTAAGCCCACAGCATCTCCCTGACTGCACCTTCTATATTTACATGGTTAATAGAGGCCAATTGGATGCATTCTTTAATCATACGGTTGGTACGTTCAGCCAGGCCATTCCCCCTAAGGCAATATAGGGCAGTAGTGAGATGTTTTATGCCCACTGAGTCCAGAAATTGTTTCATCATTTAAGACGTAAGTTGTACCCCATTGTCTGTAATAAGCGTTTCAGGAATACCTTCCACAGCAAAAATGTCCTTAAGGAAGGTAATAACAGAATTTGTAGTAATTTGGTTTACAAATCTTCTGGATATCCAATAGGAATGGTAATCGATTAGGACCAAAGCAAACCTTTTTTGGAGACCTGTATAATTAAGAGGCCCAATGATATCAAAAGCTAACTTAATCAATGGTTTATTGGGAACTTGGATCGGAGAGATGGGTGTTTTGCGAACTATTTTAGATTTGTCACTCGCAGCACAGACCGAACATCTTTTAATTTCATTTTCTATTAAGGAATCCATATTGGGGAACCAAAAGCACTCTCTAACTCTGGCTTTGGTGAGACTGCGTCCTAAATGGCCCTCATGGGCAAGCTTAATTATTTTTAATTTAAGACTCTGTGGAGGTATGATTTTGTCATTTCTGAGAACGAAATTATTCTTTTCATTTATCTCCAACCTCACTTCCCAAAAATCCTTGATGGCCTCTTGCAAATCTCTTCTCATTAATGGCCACCCCTCTCTAGCTTTTTCCTTTAATAAGGATAATGCGTCATCTTGTTTATATGCTGATTCCTATTCGCTACTACTAATGGAAGGTAGATTCACCAAAAGTATAGGAAATTCGTTAATTTCCACCTCCTCTTTAATGTTCATAGGGGACCTAGAAAGGAAATCAGCAGTAGAATTCTTATTACCGGGAATGTATTCTACATTGAAACAAAAATGTTCAAGCCCTAAGATCCACCTGGCTATTCTAGGAGTGCTGTTGCTGAATCCTTTGGTGGAGAACACATATACCAGGGGTTTATGATCAGTTCTCAAGACAAATTGAGTACCCCAAAGGAAAAACTTAAAATGTTTTATGGCCCAGAAGGCCGCCAAGGCCTCTCTTTCGATAACCGAGTAATTAGATTCTGCATCGCTTAGGGCCTTGGATGCAAAAGCTACTATTCTTTCTTCCCCTTCAACAGTTTGAGATAATGTGGCGCCCAAGCCTAGTTTGCTGGCGTCGGTCGTGAGAATTGTCTTCCTGTTATGGTCAAAATTGCACAAGTGAGGAGCTTCTACTATGGCTAATTTGATTTGCTCGAAAGCACTGCCATGATCATCAGTCCAGATAAATGGTACATGATTTTTTAATAACTCTCTGAGTTTATGCGAAATAGATGAATTTTTTTTAACATATTTGGACATGAACTCAGCCAACCCCAGAAATGATCGTAACTCATCTTTGTTTTTTGGAGGATCAGCTTTTTTCACCGCATCCACTAAGGAGAACTTTGGTTTGAATCTGTCTTTAGAGATAATGTGTCCTAAGTATTCTACTGAACTCACCCCCAATTGACATTTTTCACTTTTTAATGTGAGCCCCGCTGTCTTCAATTTTTGGAGAACGACTCTTAACTTCTTGTTATGCTCTTCTTCCATGACCCCATAAACTAGTACGTCGTCCTGGAAACATAAGGTGTTAGGTAAGTCGCCCAGGATGTTTTGCATGACTTTCTGAAAGACAGCTGCTGCTGATGCGAGCCCAAAGGGCATCCTATTGAACATGAAAGAGCCAAAAGGGGTGGTAAACGCTGTGAGCCATTTAGAATCAGGATGCAATTCGATTTGATGGTATGCATTTGAAAGATCCAGGACTGAAAAGTATGCTGCTTTGCCCATAGTACTAAGAATCTCATGGATTCTAGAAAGGGGGTATCTTTCCACCCAAATGTTCCTGTTTAAATCCCTCAAGTCTACACATAGCCTGATATCTTTACCGTTACTTTTTTTTGCCACCACGATGGGGGCCAACCTTTACGAACAATCAACCGGTTGTATTATCCCTAGATTTTCCAACCTGTTCAATTCTTCTTTGACCGCACTCTTTAGCAGATGCGGTATCGGTCTCGTCTTGTGTGCAACTGGTTTAGCTTTAGGTTTAATCTTGATCTTGTGCTGGAAATTTTTTAAAAGCCCTAATTTATCAGAGAAAATTTCTGGGAACTCACGTACAAAAAATTCACCACCATTAAGGCTCTCAACACAAATCACTTGATCAGGATTGTTTGGATCAAGTTTTATTCCCAGTTCTTTTTGGTGTTGCCACCCCAGCAAACTGGAACCATCTTCCACCACATATATCTTACCTACAGTGGATCGTCCTTTAAAAGAAATGATGCCTGTGAACATTCCCTTCAAATAAATGGGATTCCTATTATACCATTTGGGACAGATGTCTGCTAGAGATAATTCAATATTACCTTCATTTTCAATCTCACTAAGATCACGAGAATTGATAATCGTGAAAGGAGAGCATGAATCCGCATATACCCTAATCAACCTGTTATTAATGGTTATGGTATACTCCGGATAACGATTGGAGTTACTATTATCAGAATTTACTTGTAATACAATCTTCTTGATCAATTGGGAGGTATCTTCTGATTTCTTGTTATCAGTTACCAATTTAGATGTGTCCTTGCATACCCTTACAAAATGGCCCCTTTTATTACATCGTCTGCAAATTGCAGATCTGGCTTGGCACTGAGTAGAATTAGCCAAGTGATTACTACTACCACAGCGGTAACAAGTAAAGTTAGGTTTAATGTTACCGTGCAGTTGGGGTTGTTTGTCTTTGCTTCTGATTTTAAGGATTTTATCTTCTCTGGGATCACTTGAAATTTCATTTATATGTTCCTCGACAGGTGTGTGTCTAATTTCCTGTAGACAGATTTCAGTGTGTTCTATAGATTTCGCAATCTCAATGGCTTCCTGTAGGTCCGGTTGTCTCTGCAGAAGTTTTTCCTGAATTTTGGCATTATTAGTGCACCGGACTAATTGGTCTCTAATGAGAGAGTCATTGAGTTCCCCGAAATCACATAACGTACATAACCCTCTAAGAGCAGCAATATAGTTGATGACACTCTCTTGCTTGCATTGGCATCGAGAGAAAAACTTGTGTCGTTCCAGAACAACATTAACACGGTCTCGAAATTGTTTCTCAAGTTTCAAACATGTGGTTACATACTCATCCTGAATCAGACCATCAGGATTATTAGGATCTGGAAGAGAATCATACATTTTCCTTCCATGAGTCCCTAAATTATGAAGCAAAATGTGTTGCTTCCTTATGGGATTAAATTTGTCCCCCCCAATAGCTATGAGATAGGACTCGAAAATTTTGAACCAATCCTTCCACGGAATGTTGGGTTCCCCCATTTCATTCAAGAAGGGGATTGGTTGGGACATCCCCGCAGCAGCCATCATTTCACTCAGTAAGTAATGTCTTTAAAAATAACTATACAATAAATTAACAAGGAGTAGCTGTTATCAAAAGTGTGAAATACTAAGTTCTGACAACCCAGGAAATGAAAAATTAGAGCAAAGACATAAGCAGCAAGATTATCTCAACATGCCTTCTTACATTGACTAACATACAACTAAAACTGATTTTTTTTTTTTTTTTTTTTTATAGAGATAGTTAGAGGAAAGACCTTAGTAGCAAATCAATCCCAACATGCACTATGAAGTTTATACAGCAGCATTACCATCTGAACTAGGGACAGGTAAGGAAGTTCCCTCCTAATATACTCTCATTACTATTGATAAAATAATAACCAAGGTCCAAATCAAGAATTTGTTGTGCTGTGCCTGTCAGCGCGTAATAGCCAGTATGTTTCTTGACATGCCGTCGATAATGTGCAGCCGTGAGTACACACACTATTATTGCGGAAATAAATCCGTTTTGCTCGCTCGTCTTGCTCGCACACGCTGTGTCTGTCAGCGTAAGGGAGGCAAACTACACACTCTATTGTTGCGGAAATAAATCAGTTTCACTCGCTCGTCTTGCTCGCGAACGTGTTTGGTGTCTGTCAGCGTGAGAGGAGGCAGGCAAAAATTCACCGAAATAGAATGCTGTGCCTGTCAGCGTGAGTTGGAGACAGGCGAAAGTGAATCCGTTATTAAGATGAATGCCGTAATGCCGAATGTCACTTGAAAACAAAGAAATGCGTATGCGAGCGCTGTTAAGGCCAAAATTCATAGAAATGGAATGCTGTGCCTGTCAGCGTGAGTTGGAGACAGGCAAAAGTGTTCCTGAATGCCGCAATGCCGAATGCCAATAGAAAGTAATGAAATGCGTATGCGAGCGCTGTTAAGATGACAGGCTAAAGTGACAGCAATGAAATGCGTATGCGAGCATACGATCCGATAACTGGGAGGCGGTTCAACTGAGTTCCGAGGCGGTTATCTTCTTAGAAGTGCCGCTGTAGAGGCAATTAGTTACAATCAATTCTGGTGTATGCAAGTGCATAACAATTAACCGGCAGGTGGCCATATAAAGGCAATTCTGAGGAGATTTATCCTTTCACTGTAACCACAAGCTGCCACATCACAGACTAAGAATAGGAATCAGATCGTGACAGTTGCCTTTGGACTGCAGGGATAAATAAAGTCCATACTAAAACGGATTCACCTTAATGGACCTACAACAATAAATGTAATACTACACTGCTAGCAACTATTATACAGAGCTAATACACAAAACTACCTTACAACATTCTGCTTCTTCGTTTTCAAGACTAAGAGATAGAAATTAGTCTGACCAATCGTTAGTGGCTGTGTACACCCACTCTGGGCCAGAATATCTTCTGCTCGCTATTCTTTTCCTTTTCAATTTTGCATCTCCTTTCGATTCCCTTTCGCTTATGTCTTGTTCTTTGGCTGTGTCTTTTTCTTCATTCGGTGTGGTTATGATAGACACTTCCTTTCTTTTCTCCTTCAATTTTGGCCATTTGTTTTCGTTTAATGTTTCTTTGGTCTTTGATATGCTTTGTCTCCGTTTCGCGTTGTTTTCACCTGATGGACCTTTGGAACAATTTCACTTTGCTCTGTCTTGTCTCCTTCACCTGGGAGGTCAGTCAGGTTTTCTCCTTCTTCTCCTGTATCGTCTGCTTCTGGGAAAGCCCTCCTCTTATTAGGCTCTCCTGCTTCTTCACCTGTGATAGGATCTTTGTCACCTCCAGGATCTTTGTCACTTCCTGAGGCTTCTTCTCTGTTGTCCTCAAAAGGATCGACTGCGTCTTCCTCAGAGAATATTTCTTCTGTCTCGATTTCTTCTTGTTCGCTTTCAGGCTCTCTTCGTTCTGTCTCAGTGCCTGGTACTTCCCTGTTAGCTGTTGGTAATTTCAGTGCTTCAATTTCCTCTTCTGTGGGACACGTCACCCTTTTCGTGTGACTGGCGTGAATCCAGTTGGGAACTCCCGCACACTTCACAGTGGTGGTAGTTGTCAGAATCACTTGGAAAGGTCCTTTCCAACGGGGTTCCAAACACGATTTTCTCACGTGCTTCTTTACCACAACCCAGTCACCTGCTTTCAGGGCGTGTCCTGGACCTTGGACCTGTGGCAAGTTGGTTGCCTCTACCTGGTGAGAAAAAGAGCGGACCACATCAGCCAGACCTTTGCAGTAGTCCAATACCATATCATCTGTAATATTTACAAGGGCATTCACAGGAACTGCTGGAAGTCTCATGGCTCTGCCCATGAGAATTTCATGCGGTGATAGTCCAGTTTTTCTATCAGGTGTGTTTCTCATTGACATTAACACCAAAGGCAACGCATCAGGCCATTTCAAGTTTGTGGATGCGCATATTTTCGCCATTCTTGATTTCAGCGTGCCATTCATTTGCTCCACTAGTCCTGATGCTTCAGGGCGGTAGCTACAATGCAATTTTTGTTCAATGTTCAATGCTGCACATAGTAATTTTATTACTTCGTTATTGAAGTCACTTCCCCTATCTGATTCTAAAGAGATCGGAAATCTGAAGCGTGGTACTAGTTCTCTCAAGAGTAGTTTTGCAACTGTGAGACTGTCATTTCTTCGTGTAGGGTATGCTTCAATCCAATGACTAAAAATACACACAATCACCAACACATATTTCAAGCCTGCATGCATAGGCATCTCAATGAAATCCATTTGCATCATGCTGAATGGCCCACCTGCTCTTCCAATGTGGCTCAGATTTACTACGGTTCCCTTCCCTGAGTTCATTTGTTGGCAAATGACGCAACAATGGCAAACTGCTTCAGCAACTTTGCGAAATTTGGGGTTAAACCAATCAATTTTGAATAATCTAATCATGGCATCCCTTCCAATGTGTGCTTGTCCGTGGTATAGCCAAGCTATTTGTGACAAAAGACTGTCTGGCAAAACTAATCTCCCTTCACTTGAAACCCATAAATCATCTGTTTTTTTTACGCATTGTAATTTACTCCATGAGAGTTTTTCATCCTTACTAACATTATTCTGTAGGAATTTCAGTTCTTCTATTGTGTCTACAACTTTTAGAGCAAAAGCCTCATTTGGTTCAAGTTCTGGCTCATTTATCAACTTCCATTCGTCTCTGAGCAATATACAGTTCAATGCGCAAAACCTTGCGACTTGATCTGCATCTCCATTTCCCAAAGAAACGAAGTCTTGTGATTTCGAGTGTGCACTGCATTTTACCACTGCTACTTCTCCTGGTAACTGGATAGCATGTAACAATTCTCTTATTCTTTCACCATTTTTCACTGGTGATCCTGAAGAGGTCATAAAGCCTCTTTGTGACCACAATTGTCCAAAATCATGCACTATTCCAAATCCGTACTGACTGTCAGTGTAAATGGTGACTTTCATTAATGCGGAAAGATGGCAAGCTCTAGTAAGGGCTACTAGTTCCGCTACTTGTGCAGAGTAAACTCCTTGAAGCCAAGATGCTTCTAAACACCAGTTATTGTACATACAGCATATCCTGCTTTCAATCTTCCTAGTGCATCTCTTAAACATGAACCATCAACAAAAATAATCTGATCATTTTCTTCCAATCGAGTATCTTTGATATCAGGTCTTGGTTTTGTACAAAATTCAGTCACTTGAAGACAATCATGCTCGATATCATCAACGTTTTCAATTTCAACATTTTCACTGGGAAACAAAGTTGCTAGATTTAATGTAGTGCATCTTTTTAACAGCACATTAGGTGATCCCAAAATTATTGTCTCGTACCTTGTAAGCCTAGCACCAGTCATGTGCTGTGTTCGGGAACGTGTCAAAAGTATTTCGACTGAGTGAGGGACCATAACTGTTAAAGGATGTCCCATCACTATTCCTTCACTCTGATTTAAGCTCATACCAACTGCTGCTACAGCACGCAAGCATCCTGGTAAGGCTGCTGCGAATGGATCCAAAGTAGCTGAAAAATATGCTACTGGTCTGTTTATGCCACCATGGGCTTGAGTCAAGACAGACAAGGAACATGCATCACGTTCATGACAAAACAATGTGAAAGGCTTTGTGTAATCAGGCATACCTAAAGCTGGAGCTCTGCACATGCATTCCTTTAATTCAATAAAGGCATCCATTTCATCTCTTTTCAACATTATTTCATCCTGCGCATCTTTCTGGGTCAGTTTCAGTAAAGGTTTGGCTAGAGTTGAGAAATTGGGAATCCATTGGCGACAGTAGCCCACCATTCCCAAAAACTTCCTCACCTCTTTTCTTGTTTTGGGTGGACTCATTTGAAGTACACTCGTTATTCTTTCCTTCATTATTTTTCTCAACCCTTTTTCTATTTGGTGAGCCAAATATTTCACATTCTTTTGGCAGAATTGCAATTTTGAAGGAGACACTTTGTGTCCATTCCTTCCCAAATGGTTCAGTAAGGCAATAGTGTCAACTGTACAGTCATTTTCTGTTTTGGATGCGATCAGTAAATCGTCAATATACTGTACTAAGGTTGATTCAAAAGGTAATTCCAATGATTCCAAATTTTTCTTTAGAATCTGATTGAAAATTGATGGTGACTCCGAAAACCCTTGAGGAATTCGACACCAACTGTAGACTCTGTCCAGGAATTTGAAGCAAAAGAGAAATTGGCTGTCCTCATGAAGAGGCACAGAAAAGAATGCTTGTGACAAATCGATGACTGAGAACCACTCTGCATCACAGGGAATTTGAAACATTATTACAGCTGGATTTGGTACTACGGGACAACATTTGACTATTATGTCATTTATTTTTCTCAAATCTTGAACAATTCGGACCTTTCCACTTGGTTTTATTAGTCCCATGATTGGTGAATTACATGGACTACTTAGTACTTCTTTCAGTACTCCCTGGTTCACAAATTCGTCAATGAGTTGGGCGACTTTCATGAGAGTGTCTTGTGACATATGGTATTGTGGAGTCTGAGGAAAATTTACATTAGGTTTTACAGTCACTTTCACTGGTTCTGCTCCTTTGACCAATCCTACTTCTTTCCCTGTCATATGCCGCACTTCCTTTTCAACTGTTTCTTGTAAATCAGCTGGAATATCTGCTTCAGTGAGCATAGGATAAAGAGTAATCAGGGGATACTCTTCATCGACAGTTTCCATTTCGTCTTCTTCTAAACTGTCCTCTTCCTCCTCATCACTGTTTGTTTTTTATTCCATTATGTGAGCACATAATCGAGCATCCTAATTTGCATAATAAATCTCTCCCTAATAGGGATATCGGACTTGAGTCACACACCACAAATTTATGTAACCCTTGAAAGTTACCAATTTTGACTTGCACTGGATCTGTAATTGGGTTTGTCAGATACTTATTTGCTACTCCCACTACTTGAACTGTTCTCCCTGAAAGTGGCAAATTTGGTACTTCGATACTTCTGACTGTAGAGCGTGTAGCTCCTGTGTCAACTAAAAATGAAACGATGTGACCCATAACTCTTCCTTCCACATATGGTCCCTTTTGATCAACTTCCAAAGATGCTGCAAGCATACAATTTACCTCCTCATCTGAACTTTCACTCTCCCATTCATTGTTTATTCCATTCTCACTGTGTAACGGGAATTGGTGTACTGTGTTACTTTGATTCATTCCTTGACCTGTAACCTGTTGAGGAATCATTACTTGTTGCTGATTCATTGGTGCTAAGGGTATTTGCATTTGCTGATTAGGTACCATAGGAAAGTGCTATTGCATTGGCTGTGCTTCTGCCATTTGTACACGGGCATTTGCACCTGCTGTTGTTGTATAGGTTGTAGACCCTGCATCTGATTTACATTATTTTGTAAATTTGGATTTGGACCTCTCAATTTCGGTCCTCTCATATTCTGAAATGTATTGACATCATTGTTTTGCTGACCTACACCTTCCTGCACCAACATTGGGCACTCCCGTTTCCAATGTCCGACGATTCCGCACGTGTGACATGGCATCACTTTCTTCATTGCCTGTATACCATTAGGAATCACAACAGTATTTAAATCAGGACCATTATTCACAAAACCTCCTCGGCCTCTGTCTCTCATCTGTGGTTGAAACATAGCATTTCCCTGCTGTTGCTGCTGCGGCAACTCTTGTTGGAAACCTTGCAAACCTGTCTGAGCTGCTCTAATCTGCATTACCATCACTTTTTCTTTCAACCTTTTCTGCTTTGTCTCAATTTCATCACTGCAGTATTTTGCATAGTTCAACACTTCATCGATCGATTTTGACTGCCAACAAATCAAATACATTTTAATCATCTGGCTAATTTCGGGTCTCAACCCTTCTACAAATCTGAATACAAAATGGAGCATGTCCTTTGCCTCAATCATTTCCGTGCCACTGTAATTTTTAAATGCTTTCAACAATCTCTCATAGTATGCATGTATCGACTCCTTAACTTCTTGTGCTGTTCTGTTGATTTTCTGCCAATCTACATTTTTCGACGCAACCTTCGTTTTCAGATACTCAATCACTTTATGGTATATGCTCATTACCCTAGGCGATGGTGCACCTGTGTCCCTATCTCTTTCTGGTTCACTTGTTGGCCAATCTACAGCCCTTTTACAATCTTCCCACAAATCTGCCGGAACTACAATTTTGAATAAAGTATTCAGGTCTTCCCAAAGACATTTTGCGAGTTTTACAAATCTATCTGTTTGTTGATACCATTCGATCGGTTTCTCTCTTAACTTAGGGTGATCATCCATAAAAGATTGAATGTCACACCTGTGCCATGGTACATGGATACGTTTTCCCCCTGCTGTTTCTCTCATTGGTAACATCGTTATAAGATCATCATTCTGTTGTACTTTCTCATTCCGGTCTGGGGTACTTTCTTTCTTCTTATCCTTTTTCTTAACCCACGTACTCTCCCACTTGTCTAAACATCTCCAAACCTGCGTGCTTTGCAATATTTCTTTAAGGTGTGTTTTCATTCCTGCAGACCTCATGTGTTCAAAATCTTTTGTCTCAAAGTCTAACCTGTAACTTCTGCTCAAGTGCTTGGTTTTACTTATGCCTATTTTGTGTCTGTCTGCAATTTCTTGTAACCTCCTTTGTTTGCTGCTTACTTCTCTTGTAATTCTAGGGCAAATGTATCTCAGCTCTTCTTCTGTGTATGATTCTAACCTGTTCAAACCCATTGTTCCGTCTACGAGTTCACCTGCTTCCATGCCCAATCTTATTTGATTCAAATATTCTTCTCCTTTCCCGTTGGGTGTACTCTGTGGGGAATTCAGACTGTTCAACCATTGTGTTAACTGTTGTGCGTTTAGTCCCATTAATGTAGCGTACTGTTACTGATGGTTTCTGTAATGTTTCTGTTTTTTAAGTTAACTGTACTATTAGTGGTGGACTTGACCTTACCACAGTTGACGGAACACAAATTGGAATTGGACTAAATTCCAACAAAGACCCAGATCTATTTGACAGTGTTCCTACCGGAGTCGTTTCTTGAGTATTTTCTATGTATCTCCTTCCTGTCTCATTTTGTGTCATTACCCCTTGATCGCATACACTTGGCTTTGCCTGTATATATAATGGTACTGGCGGACCTACAGTGATAGGCAAAGATATTGCGTCCGGATTCTGTCTGTTCCCCAAATTCTGTGGCATGTTAATTCCCACATTATGGTTCATCATTGCTGGCATGTCTAACTGTTTTTCTGCTGTTTGAATGTACTTTGGCACTTCTTGCATCTGCTTTTGAGGCATCAAAATTTGTGTTGATTCGGTTTGAATCAATGTCGGTCTTTGGTAATTCTGTCCTCCATGCACCATTAAATTAGAAGTCATTTCCAAATTATGCTCATCATAATAGCGTCTTTGGACCTGTGGCTGATAATCATTAACAGGTTTCAGTTTAGTTATGTCAGGATACATTCTCTGAACTTGTGGTATTTCTGGTGTAAAAGGCAGATTGGGACTACTTTGCCTCTGCAATATTCTCAAATTCAGAGCTACAGTACCCTGTATTGTTTCTGGAGGGGCAGTACTAGTGCTTGGGCCATTTTTGTTTTCCACATATGGTGGTGGACGGTCATTTAGCAATTGCAGAATGAACTCCTCATCGTCTGATTCGTCTGACCTTTTTGAGTTTCTCTTGTTTTCTCTATCTCTGGACTGACTCCTGTTTGTTTTATGGGTAGCTTTCCTTCCTTCCATCTCTGCTTCGTCAGTAATTGCTGGAAACAATTTAACTCCCTGCAATATATCTGATCTCCAAACCTTTTGAGCACTATCCCATCTAGCATCCGCTAGTGTCTTTTCTACTTTTCTAACTCTTGTCTCAAATTTCTTTTGTAGTTGCCTTCTAGCCATTTGTTCCCAAATTGCTAATGCTTCAAACTGTGCTGGTCTTGGAGGTATTTTCATGTCATATAGCGCAAATCTTAAATTCTCCAAGATTCTTACATTAAACGTCCCATGGATGGGAAACACTACACTTCCATGCTTTTCTGTTAATTTACACCATTGTTTTAACCAAAGACATGGTGCAACACCCTTTTCTTCAATTACGATGTAAGCTGGTGTACCCTCAGGCGGTGTTTCTTCTCCTACATTTTCTTTAATATATACATCTCCCCTCAAGGCACTCTTAAGTGCTTTGAAAGATTTCATCTTTCCGTCTTTTATTTTCTCAAAATGTAATCAGTAAGTGACTTCAATTCCCAGAATACTCTTCGCTTGCCTTTCCCCACCAATTTCGCTGCACGGACTGCGTCCAATCCATGCGCGACCCTTCTCACCAACCAACCTATCCCAGCGCGGCTCCTAGTGACGTCACACTCACACACTGAGGCTGACAAAGTCTCGCGGCTTGTCCTCCTTCATTCAGCTTCACTCAAAACAAATTTCTGCAATATATCGCGAGCACTAATCAAAAAAAAGAAAACAAATCTGTTGGTTTACTACAGGAAAGGTAATACAATCGCTTCAGAAACCTTAGGGATTTTTCACTAGCCTCTGCAGTTATTCCATCTTTCTCGGTTTCCCACTTTCGCAAGCAAAATTTGACCTGCAAACTTTACTCTCAAATGACCAATTAACTATTCTAGTGCACCTTAGAATTCGTCAAATCTCAAAGTTGAACATTTTCTTTTATTCTTCAACATTCGTACTGACTTGTTGACCACGCCCGATCAACCTATTAAACCGAACAAATTACAACATCAATCAAGTGTCTCATACACTTTCAACATACTCCGGAGTCTCTTGACCTCGCAGGGCCCGTCTCAACATCAACAACCACGTGGACAATTTTTCCTGCACAAAGCGCTACATTCATATGAAGTTCGACAACTTCCCTACTCTCACACTTTGGAGTATTACTCCTCTAAAATTTTAATTGGGGTTTGTAACCCCCTAAAAATCCTCACAAACTTCACAATTCATCTGCGGCATAAGCTATGCAAGCGCAAAAACCCTAACTTCACTCATACCGTCACTAGAAATGCCGAAAACATTCTCACACCTTCATTTCCTCCATTCGCAAGCTCCGAGATTCCAGGAAAGTCATTGGGGATTTAGGGCATCATTACCTCTCCAACTTGTTTTATGAAATAAAATTCTAACTTGAATCCGTCTATTGTTCGGATGGGGTCCCAAAGGGCCAAACCATCAAACTCTGCTACCATCTACTGATAGCGCGTCCAGTCCTTATAAATTACTTATACTTGGACACACCGGAGGTCGGTGAACCTTTTGACCGGGTTGAGTTCTCCTCATCCAAGAATAGTCGGATCCCTCAAATCAATAATCATTTATAATCAATAACCAATACTCAATTAGTAATCAAACAACAAATTAAGAATCAATAGTAATCAGTAATTTGACACACCATAACCTTTCAGTCATGAATAACCACACCTGTTTATTAAAAGTAAATGAATTTACATCCCTATATTAACAAAGCTAACACAATATAAGTAAGTCTCAAAATCAAATGATATACGTATATGAACATTACTAGCTGTCCATAACGACGGAAGAAACGCAATCTACGCAAAACTTGGATTATAATGCACTCGGCTATAGCAATGCAAATTACTAATAAGAGGAATTGAAGTTGACTAATTACATACATTGGTCAGCATAACAAGATTTCAATTCAGCATGGTGCATCAAATGAATACCTCAACTAACCTCTGATTAGCATTGGCATGTGGGGCTTCATGCAAAAATGAATTGAATCAACATAAATTTAGAAAACTTCTAGCTTAGGCTCTGACAAAATTAGCAGTTGGTACCTAAGAAGGAAAATACAACGAATAATACATTTATCCTTTTATAATTACCAAATACAATCAGCATTCAAGGAAAGTCTTCGTCCTTCAGGTACCGGTTCAATCAGCATGGGGCGGGCTTCAAGGGGGCAAAGTTAAAGTCAAGTTTTCCTTGCAGCCGCAAGGAAAATGGGGGAACAAGAGTTATGGAATGGGCAGGGCAAGATAAAGTTAAAGTTAAAGTCTCTAGGGTGAGAATTCTTTAAAGTCTCTCTCTGGGATAGAGAAAAGGCATCAAAGTGTCATCAAAATGGCTTCTTGAATCTGGCTTCAAAAATGGCATCAAAGAAAATGGCTGACTTCTCTTTGTCCGGTGGGATTAAATAAGAAACGTTCCAAATTCTTCAGGGTCTTCCATTGGAGGGTCCATGGGGTGGTTTCTCTTTAACCAATGAATAGTGTCCTTCTCTTAATGTTCACCTACGCATAAGGTGTCCTTGGAGTTTTGGAACACAAGTAGCAACAAAGTTGCCAATTAATTCTGCATCAGTGTCTTTATTGTCTGCACCTGCAGAAACTGACCTTGCTTCAAAAGGGATGAAAGTTGCCTAGCACAAAACCTTGAGATAAGTGTATTAGTCATTCTACTGGAAAAATACAGCTTTTAAAGTTTAAACATGTCTTTGTTAATACAAGTGAAAACTACGCAGTTAAAATTGATACCAGGCAACTAGGCCAAAGCCTCTGCTAAATTTAAGCTAAGCATATAACAGTTTCAACAAGAAAATCATAAAATACATCTGCAATTATGACGGATTACTACATTGTCGATTTTTCATGATTAATTAAGCTGTTATGTTTGTTAGTCTTTCTTTTTCTGCTTCATCAGTTAGGACAAATTTTCTATGATTCCATGATTAGTACACGGATGAGAATATATTTAAAAGAACTCTGAAACGAGGAGAACTATCTCAAAACCAGCAAGGCATTCAGTAGTAGGGAGAAGGACAGCCAATGGGAGCTACTATAAACCTTCTAAGTGCAAAAGTCCTCAGGGCGGGGTGTCTATAGGGTTATTCTGTTGACATATGCAATTCTGACTACTTGATCCTCGCTGGGCTAAGTTAAGCTGAAAATAACACTGAAACGAATGATGCTTACATGATGCAGGAAACCTGGCTTAACTGGTTTACAATCTAAATCTAACTGTAGGCTCCATGCTTTTTATGGTGTTATTCTTGATGTACGTATGTATGATATCATGTGGGGTCCAAATGACAGGGACTTGCTAGTGAGGACCAGGCTTTGTCGTGTGCCACGTATATTGAGACCAAGTCGCATATGCCGAGGGATGATAGCAAATGCCGATAGCGGCAAAGAACGTGAGGTTTATATTCATGGCCTTTTAATATCTACACTACTCTGCTAGATATTTTAGAAGAGCCCTTGCAAACAGTAATATTATTGTTAATATGCAGCTGCTTGTTAAGATCGTAATGACTGCAGCAGGCTCGAATCCCCGATACGTCATTTACTAATTTGCAATGTTAATTATGTATATCATGTAAACTTGTGTAAACTGTGAGTACATTTACATAAATTAAAAAAGTGATCGAAAGTCAGAAGCACTCTTACAGCAATTCCTTGCTCTAGGCATGCGGCGGCGGAGAGGACCCGACCTTCAGCGCCACCAGAATGTATCCTCTTGGGAATGAGCATTGTTTCTAAAGGGCTGGACTGAAGATATAAAGTTCTATACTCGTTGGCAATTTAATTCAATGAACGAAAAAGCACAGTAATTAGGAGCTCATCAAAAGCATGCTAAACTCAATTAAAGGAATAATGAGAGAGTAAGGTCAGTATCCGAGCTCTAACGCACAATACAATTTAGCATCAATACAGCCGCTATTGGCAATGTCCCTGCCTATTCAAGAGAATAAATACAAGGCAGGCATAAAGCCGGTGCAATTCATGTACTTTAAGCTGCAGATGGTGCCTGCGGGCTTCCATAGCAGCGCCCCAGAGAGGGCGGCGAAAAGGTTATAGGAGAGGTACAACAATGGAGACCGAGGAAATGTAATCATTGTTGGGAGAGTGTGCGGATGCCTCCCTGTTGCATCAATGCCTGTAATACCAATGGACTGAATCGACACAGCAGACCTTGTACATTGCATTACAATTCGAAGACTTCATGACGTTTGGAACTGAAATAGAATTTATTGTAATTTATTAGACATGTGATGAATGTGCTCAGATGAAGAACGGGAGCCTCGGTTCGTATTTTTTCAAATAAACACTGTGTTTTTTAATAGGAGTATTATTTAATCTGTGTTCAAGGTGACTTGGTGACCTGTTACGTGCATACATTCCTGACTCGGTGATGAAGTGAAATATTGTCATGGATGTCATTACCACTTTGAATTCGACTTCAGAATCGGAGGGCTCGGTACCATTTTTCAGCCGGCTTTTGGTGCATATTGCAAGGACGTAAGATTTTATGAGTATCATTTCTTGGGCTGGTGGTTTGTTGGAATAGGCTAACAATTCAGAGATTTATCTCTTCCATTATCTAGATTACCTTCGGCCAGACCTTTTGTCAAAAAGCATACAGCCTCATAATACAATAGCATTCGAATGCGTATGTTACTTTTCACTTTGCATGCATAACAAGTTCACCCACTGAGTCAATCACTTTTCAACAGTGAAAGGGGTCGTCTCACAAAAACTGTACTGTGATTTTGTCCTGTTGTACTCCTGACTTGCACCTGAATTCCAGGAGTAAACCAGGAGTACTCCTGTTTTACTACTAGAATTCAGATGATGGAGGTTATTACAAGTTTGGCGGTCTTTTGAGAAGACCGCTGCAGTGGCAGCAACGAAAAGACCGACATCTTGGCAGTAATCGAACCACCGTATTAGGAGTTACACTGTGAAGTCTGCCTATAAACAGCCACATTTCTGAAACTGCCGGACACTGGACGACGGAAAAAAGGGGGTCCCCACCACCAGCACTGCCAGGCTGACCAAAATCCTCCCATCATACTATGATTCACAAATCACAACAGCGGTTCTTCCATGGCGAGAAACCATTGGGGTGCAAACCGCGGCGGTCTCAACTCACATCACACTCAACCCAACACCACATTGGATAGTTTGAATATCCCACACCTGTCACGCATCTACACACTCAACACACTTCCACACTCCACTACACACTCCTAAACAACCCTCAATCCTTTGCAACCAGAACGCCAAACACAGCCACAGAGGAGAAATAACCATCACAGATTTACTATAGCGATTGTTGCCACACTTTAACATGCATACATCACACACCTGCACAACATACACAACACACAGTTAACTTTCACACTCAACACCCAACTACCATCACCCACTCACATCACAGGACGTACACCTCATCACTTAACTTTTGGTACAATTTTCCACTTTTTTAACACTACCTCACCGTCTTTACCACCACTACCATGTCCCCACAAAAAAACCATGTTTCACTGATGGTGAGTCGAGGGTCATGGTGGATGAAATTGTCAGGGTAGAGCCACACCTGTTCGGAGCACAGGTCCAGCAAACATCAATAGCCAGGAAAGTGGAGCTGTGGCAAATAATAGTTGACAGGGTCAATGCTATAGGTACCTATCCACGCGCAAGGGAGGACATTAGGAAAAGGTGGGATGCCCTCAGTGGGAAGGTACGGTCTATGGCATCCAGGCATCAGCTAGTGGTCCTCAAGACTGGCCATGGACCCCCACCATCTCCTCCTACTTTCACATCTTCGGGGAAGATCTCGACATCCTGCATCCAGAGGGCCTGACAGGAATGCCTGGGGGAGTGGAGTTAGATAAGTCCCCACAACATCCATGTCACCCAATTGTTTTGTCCTGCATGCTCCCTCACCACCTTACCTCACCTCAATAAAGAAACCACCCACCACCCCTCTGTCCAAATGTCCCAATATCCCTTCCTGGCATTCCACATGTCCACTAAACTCACCTGGCTCCACAGCCCTTGGGAATGGCATGCAAAGTACTGGGAACTGATAGCACTACAACTCCCAGAAAGGCAATATTCCACCATAATGAAACCCTGAACAGTGCACCAAATGTGCGATGTCACACATGCCAAAATAACTACCAGTATAACCCATCATGAATGTCCCACTGTGAAACAGTATATGGCAATGACAGCAATGCAATGGCCCACTCCCACTATAATTACAAGCAAAACACAGCTACAGCTTAGTGCCCCATCAAACTGCCCTTAGAAAAACAATGCCAAGAATGGAATTGACTCACCTGATGAGGGAATTGATCCACCTGGGGGGGTATATGCAGTACATCCACATAGAGGTCAATGTCAAATGCTTACTCCCATGCTGTGTGCCTACTCTGACACTATTGTGGATTATGTAGCCTTTTGTGTCATGTATCACCCCAGACACTTCACTTGGCAACAAAGGTTAACACCCATGTCAGTAGTTAGACAATATAAGAGGGTATCAGCAGTCTAATAACTACCAATGTAGTTTAACATCTTTGAGCATGGTGTATGGTATGGAAGTCTTATGTGGTACTAAGTAGGATTTGCAAGCCACTGCCATTGTCATATCTGGGGATCATGTTAAGGCATAGCATGCATCTCACACAACTTCACTAATACTCAACCTGGAACATCAGTTGTATCACTTATTCCACTTCTCTCACAGGTAACCTTGCCATTGTCACTATGGAGAGGATACCAGAGACTGCAACTATCCCTCTGGATGAAGGCACCAGCGAGGACAACACCCCTGGATGTTTGAACACTGACAACAAAGCTGGCCCAAGAGGGACACCTGGTCAGTCAACAACTGTCAGCCTCACCCTGCCCATATCCACTCCTCCCAGCTCTGTTGCATAAACATCACAAGCAACCATTCGCCCCTAAGCCTGTGTCCAAAGGACTGTTTCTAACACTTTGTGCCCCCCCAGTACCGCTACCTGAATCTCCTCTTGTCACCCCTGACAATGATGGTCCTGCTACCACTGGAAAGGGTGCGACGGGTGCAGTTGCACCCGTCGCGATTTTCAGTGTCTGCTATGCAGACACTGAAAATCTTTGTGGGGCCCTGTTAGGGGGCCCCTGCAGTGCCCATGCCATTGGCATGGGCACTGCAGGGGCCCCCAGGGGCCCCACGACACCCGACACCCATGACACCACGACACCCGTCCCCGCGGTCAAAACCGCCAGAACCAGGCTGGCGGGAAGAGGGTCGGAATCCCCATGGCGGCGCTGCCTGCAGCGCCGCCATGGAGGATTCTTCAGGCCAGGGGAAAACCGGCAGGAAACCGCCGGTTTCCCTTTTCTGACCGCGGCTTTACCGCCGCAGTCAGAATTGGCCTGGATGCACCGCCAGCCTGTTGGCGGTGCATCCGCGGTCCCCGGCCCTGGCGGTCTATGACCGCCAGGGTCGGAATGACCCCCATATTGTTTTGCACTCCCCAATAAATACAACTTAAACACAGGTTCTGTGTAAGTGTAATTTATCAACAATGTACTATTGTCATATATGACAACTCTAGTGTCAATATGTCTCTCTGTATTGTACAACCTTTGTTATGGGCATCACACAGTTACTGTATCACCAAGAGACTCATTACATTGTTTCATTGACATAAGCCAACACAGCTATATTGGACATCTCCACACATGTATTTCTAGATTTGCTAACAGTAGATAGAGTAGTACTGCTAGTGACATCAGATTGTCAGCTTAGATGTCATACACTACTAAGCCATAGGATACAGAAGTCAGGGACATGTCACTCTTCCTGCAAGCCTAGAGCCAAACAGATTGGTCCTTTGTATCACCAGGTAAAGCGTTATCATATACCATACCTTAGCTCACTACTAATCATTCCCCATGATACAGACAGAAATCAGTACTGATGTCCCCGGTCCTTGAACCTTCCACTTACCATGGCCCCGTACCTGTAGGCTTGCCACTCACCTATGTGAGTCCACAGATAAATGCACATTGATATACAAAGTAGGAACACACTGACAGCTATGTTCAAGGTAGGTCACATACAACAGAAACCATCATGACGATAGAGGCTATGGTTCAACATTTTCACATGTGTCAGACACATATGGAAACACACAAGACACCATTTGACCACCTCCAGTAACAAACAGGTCTCCTTGGTGGGAAAACACACTTTCACCCCAGCCTCCTGACAGTTTTGCCATATTAGTAACACTCCACAAATTCATGCCAATCTGTTCCTGGTTTCATCCATGTTTACTTTTCATGTCTGCTTGCAATTCCCATCTGCCTTTGACACTGTCTGTGACTTGCCAATGACGAAGAGCCAAACAGAAAGTCAGCAATTTTGTGATTGACACAGATAAGGGATAGGACATATCTATACACAAACAGCAATTCTGACAAGTCATTTGGACAAGCGTGACTGCTTGTGCAGTAACATCTCAGGAGACTGTATACCACAATGTACTGTACACAATAGTAACTTACAATCTGCATTTATACCTGACTCTTTGGCGTTGGAGCCAACTAAGACCTCACAGATGATGGTAAATAGGAGATGACATGCCAGCCATTGATTGTAGGTTAAAAAATGAACCCTCCATAACAAGAAGATATCACATACCTTTCTTAAGTTGAAATACTGATTGATTAGATCTGCCCTGAATTCTCCAGCTTCATCTGGCTCATCATTACTTGGCAAATCTGCATTTCCACCCAGCAGTTCTGCTGGCTCTCCCTCATCTGGTACAAATGGAATCTGACGTCCCAGGGCAAGGTTGTGGAGCATGCAGCAGGCAACAATTATATGACATACCTTGTTTAGTGAGTAGAGGAGTCCTCCTCCAGATATGTCCAGGTAGCAAAATCTTGCCTCAGGAGCCTAAAAGTCTGTCCACGACACACTTTGTCCTTCCATGGACCTCATTGTAGCAACTTACCCAGGCGTGGTTGGGTACCTCACTGGTGTCAACAACCAAGGATGGTTTGGTTAGCTAGAGACCCCTGTAAGTAATAGTTACAACAACACAAATATATACTGGACATGCACATTTGTGCTAGCACAAGATGAACTTTGCAAACACACATGTCAAATGTGACTTACCAACCAGCCAGGCCCTCTCTGTGTAGAGTCAAGTCATCAGCAGTGGGATATTGCTGTTTCACATGATGGTGGAATCATGAACTGATCTTGGATACTTTACATAGACTTGTGAAATGTACTGGTCTGCAAAACACACCATTTGGACGTTGATTGAGTGGTAGTTTTACCTGTTCCTGTATACCTGTTCATTGGCACTGGGGGGAACCAAGGATACATGGGTGCCATCTATGGCTCTAACAACATGTGGAATGTGTCCCAAAGCATAAAACTCTGCTTTCACATAGGCCAATTCCGCACATTGGGGAAACCTAGATTTCAACAATGCACACAGTACATCCTTCGAAACCAGACTAAACATGGGCTGAGACATCCTTGCAGTTAGGGCTACTGTATTTTTGAAGGACCCAGTGGCCAGGAAGTGTAGCACTGAGATGACTTGAATGATGGGAGGTATGCTATTATGAATGCCAATGGCAGGCATCAGATTTGACTCCAGCTGATCACAGAGATCCACGATTGTATGCCTATTCAGCCAATAGATCTGTATTATGTGTCTTTCCTCCATGGTGTCCAGGTCTACTAGTGGGCGGTACACTGGAGGTTGTCTTCCTCTCCTCATGCCAGGGTAACTATGTGGGAAAAATGTAGATTGTAGGTGACTTTGACAATGTACACATAATGAATATGTTCAAATAGAAGTCAAACATATCGCTATATGATGTCAGATACAACATATGACATTTCAAGTACAATATTTTCCTATGCATCCTATGACAGTCCACTTGGTTCACATTCCATGAATTCTCTGATGTACTACACATGCATATTTATCTGTGACTGTCAGTGTTTGATAGTCCAACCTAGTTTACATGTGAAACATATTTGGTGCTTCTATACTCCATTGTCGTCACACATAGGATGTTGAGAATAGGTTATCGTTTACATTACCACCAATTCCTCAGTTACCCAGCTTTTACTACTCACATCCATAATTAGACTACTAAACATGAAGGCAGCACTTACTAAAAGTTCGCACAATATAGAGGTTCGTCAATGACACAGATACCATAACTTTTCCAAACATATAATTGCCTCAAAATGGCAGTTGCCTGACCTACTGTACTGGACATGAGGAAGTGACCTAACTCCGTCAATGAATGTCGTCATGGCGATCACAACCGCGGTGCTCATTGCCATTGGAACACAATGCTGCCTTTGGTGGACCTGGGCCAATGGCGATGTCCGCTGGCAGTGACGGTCATGTACGTGGCAGACGTGACTGCCATTCTCTGCTGTAATGGTCACTTGACTCCTGACACTGCTGCTAGCAAGACCTCCACTACCTGAGCTGCTGTGTACTGCCTCTGGGAACTATCATGTCACGACCTGCAGGTGATAGGGCCCCAGCCTTCACTCCAGATGAGCTGGACAAGCTTGTGGATGAGGTCCTATCCCTGTATGAACAGCTATATGGTGCACCAGAGGAGCAGGTGAGCCCAAAGGTATACCAATGTATGAAAGGTGGAGTGTATGATGGTGTACATGAAATGGGATGTAGTGAGGAATTGGGTAATATTGTCTGGGTATATGTGAATGTGTACATGTGCAGAGGCAGGCATACAGTATTGATACATGGTAGCTAGTGTCTTTTTTAACTTTCTTTATACACAACACGGATTGCAGAATGCATAACAATAATGGTGTGAGAAATGTTCATAGGGACATACCACGTTATGGATAATCATGTGGCATGGTCATATGTATCTAGTCAATACCAGGTACTGTTCATGCATTTTGTATGGGAGAGTCCACTCTACACATGGGCTGGCTGCAGATGGTAAATTGTGAATGGGTTTGGACTGAGAGGAAATGTATTTTTGCCAACTTACTGTGACTGAAGTGTTCAGACCACTTTTGTTTGGATGTGCATGTGGACATAACTTTCTCCTTTTGTCTGTGTCATCCATGCAGGTCAACGCCCATCAAAAGAAGGGACTCTGGCGTGCCATCACCAAGCAAGTGCAGGCCCAGGGGTCCACAGCCGGCAGAGCACCCACTATAGAAAGTGGTGGGAGGACCTGAGACACTGGGCCGGAAGACCATAGAGGCCCAGCTGGGGATGTCCTCCCAATGAGGGAGAGGTGCCCGTCGGACCTTGACCCCACTAATGGCCCGCATTCTGGCGGTGGCCTACCCTGAGTTGGATGGGCATTTGAGGGCAGCACAGCAGCCATGAAAGGTAAGTACTGACTACACACATGTACAACCCTCTGTCAGTTCAGTGTGTAATATGTGAGTATTTAAGCAGTGACAATGTGGTAACTGCTTAAGGCAAATGGTCCCCTGGGGTAAATCTAGGTGTAGAGGTTATGACATTGACATACAGGTGTGGAGTTTCTAGTGTGTATATGGACATTAAACTCACTGTTGTGAACAATATTGTATTGAAGCATGTGGTGATGCACATGTGATAGTGTCATATGTGTACTACTATACTGCTCTATATATAACCTGCTGGGTCATCCTTACCACCTACTGATCCATGCTACAGGTATCCTGTTGGTATGTTGTTCAGGCCTTTGGTCTTTGTCCATTCCTATTCCACTGGCTCTAGCTCTGTGTGCAACATAGGGTCTGACAGGTGAGAAGGAGGCCAATTAATCATGAGTTGTGACCTAGATGTAAAGTTCATGTGAGGATGTGATCTCAATTAGAAATTTCAAATGCCATACTTGCTACACTTACTCTGAGGTGTGAGGAGGTGTCCCCATTGTTAAGTGAGGACTGTACATTGGAAAACTGGGACGTATAATCAGGGTGGACATCCTACATGAAGAACAGCATGGTGGTATTTCTACATTCCTAGTGCAAGACAGTCATAGAAATGAGAGTTCAGACTTTTTGTCCCATGTACATGGTAATGTGAAGGTAAGTGGTTAGCTTGCTATTCCCTTAGCCAATGTATTGTGGGCATGCTACATAGGGCAGGACATCTCCTAAATGGTACAATATACACTGTTTGTAGCCAACATCATGTGTACCTTGGTAATTCCTGCCATTTTCAAGATTTCTGATCCACGTTTGGCAGACTTGCTGTAGCTATTCTGAATCTGTTTGGGTGGTTATAAGTATGGCTAAGCTCAACTTTCACTGACTTCATTGTGTTGCTTGTTTTGTTGTTAACATTCACATGTTGGTGGAATTGTATATGTTGTCAGTCAATTTGCTGCACTGTAGGTGTATGTCTCAATCACGGTCACTTACAAGGTTGTTTCTGTCAGTGTAACTTTCCTCCAAAGATGTAAGGTGACTCATGTCTAAAGTGCTGATAGTCACATTGTGATTTTGATTATGTTGATGTGAGGTTGAGGATCATCAGTATTAGTTGAACTGTATGTGGCCTTCATGCAGATTACAGGTGTCCATTGTATTTAAGGTGTTGGTATGTTTTTTGGGGTTGTCTGTGGGCAAATCTGTGTGCTGGATAGGCCCCTATTGCTGTACATAGCTTTGTGTACTATGTGATTATTAATAAGATGAGTAGGTCCACAAAGTATGTATCAACCTTTGTAAAAACACTACTGATACATGTGTTATTGAAATGCATATCAAATCTATTATGCACCAACTTTGGATATGCCAAATGGAGAAGTTGCATCTGTGGTTGTTGCCTTTGTGAATGTAATAGACACAGTTACAAGTGATAAATGTGATTGCTACGCAACATGATGTGTTGTAATTGGAATGTGATGAGGTACCTTTCATAGGACATGACATCTGTTATTTGACTGAGCAAGTGTATATTTGTATGAATGTGATATTAACATCAACACTAATTCCCATTGATGGATTATAGTTTCACAGTGATGCTCTGTACAGGGACACTTGTTTAATGATGGCAATTCATCTTGTGCTGGTATAGTTTTTGTGATAGCTGTACTGATAGTATGGTGATGTAGTGTTCAAATAGTTAGCTTATTTTGTGTGTGACATCTTTGTCATATAGGGTAGTAAAAATTATGTTGTTATGGCATGATGTTGGCTCAAAATGGTTCCTACCTGGGGTTGTTTTACACATAGATGTGATGTTACTGTTGTGTATAGTGTAATCTATGTGTATGTTAAGGATGTGGTAACCCTACCTCTCTCTCTGTTTCTCAGCATCAGCAGCGGCAGACGAAGGAGACGAAAGCTGCTGGGCACGGGCCCGAAGTCATGATACCACTGACACCGAGGGACCCAGTGGCCCAGAGGGCATGGGGAGTGCCACATGGGAGACATGATCCTGTTCTTTATCTTCAGAATCTTTCTCCAGTGGACACTGCCTAGCAATGGCGGACCTATCTGGGACCACCCCAGCACCATCTAAGTCTGCCACCACCCTTACTATCACTGCCTTCCCTGTAGCTTCCCACCAAGTTGGCCGTGCCCGTTCACCCGAGAGTGTGGGCATCTCCTTTGCCACAGGCACCTCTGTCCCTGCTCCTGTCAACCCTGCTGCCCTTAGTGAGGAGGCTATTGACCTCCTGAGGTCCATCTCTGTGAGTCAGTCAACCATCGTGAATGCCATCCAGGGACTGGCAACTCAGAGACTACAGAGCAATGCGTTTTTGGAGATTATTCATGGTGCACTGGCTGGCCTACAGAAATCATTTCAGGCTCTGGCCTCCACACTGACGACAGACAGTCTCCCTTTGTCTCCCATCCCCCCTCCATCTAACTCTTCCCAAACCCAAACCCCCTTCCCCGACTCAGCCAAAGTACACAGGCAGACAGGCATGCATCCACCTCAAAAGCCAAGCATAGCTAAGATAAACATAGGCACCACAAGACACACCACCGGCATGCACACAAGCAACATTATATACAGACACAGCAACACTCACTACCTGCTCTGACACCTCCACCCCCTTCAGAATCATTGACACTACACTTGACACTCCTACATGCAGCACATCCACCATGCCTGCAGTCACCACCCCAACAGACAGTGACCTACCCACCATGGCATATCCTAGCACCTCCACCCCCCCTCAGTCCCGTACACAATGCCCTCCGTCAGCCACCCAACAGACACCCACCACCCACAAACATAACTCCCACACACTTGCAACCACAACATCCACACATACACGTCAGACAACCACTCCCTCATCCTTCACTCCCATATCCCCTTCAGATGACCGCCCCTGTGTAAAAAAAAAGTGTTCCTTTCATGTTTTGACCTTTTCCCTACTCCTCTTCCCCTCTGTGAGACCTCTAAATGCTCTGTTTCCCTCCCCAGGCCCATCCCTTCCACCTCCAAGGCCTCCCCTACACCACTTGCAAGTACCCATGCCCCTTCTCCTGCCAAGAAGTCTACAGTTCCCAAGAGAACCCAACCCTCCCCTGAGCCCAGACTTTAACACCCCCTCCCAATCCCACTCCCAAAGGACCCCCTCCAAAGCCTATGTCCAAACCCCCAATCCACCCTGATAATCCGTGAAGAGCCTGCCTGCCCCTTGATGCCCCTACCTGCAGAGGTTACATGCCAGTCAGGAGTCAGGTTTGGGGCACATGGATGTGCATTGTGTGCCTGTTGCACTATTTATAATTGGACTGGCCTGTGGTCTTGGACATTTTAATAGTTATTCTAATTTTCAATACATCTTTGGACCAACAAGTTGTTGCTTTTGACATTACATATTTGTCCTGCATTTCTTTTCTTAGGGCATATTTGGGAATGGCTGACATTGTGTGTGAGTATTTGTGTGTAAGTGGTGCTTGTGCTACCTGTTTTGTCTTGGCAGCATGTGAGGCTGTGTGCAGTGCATTTGTCCCAATTATGGGTGTGTGTTATGTGATGGCCGTGTGTATGTTGGGGAATATGCTGTTGTCATGATATTGAGTGGTGTTTGTGTTGACATGTGTTTGTTGTGGTATTGTGTGGCTTTGTGTGCTTTGACAGTGTGCATGTTTGGTGCATGGTATGTCAGATGCGTTGTGATGTGTATTTGCTATGTATGTCGATTGCTGCATTGTATGGTCATATGATTGTGTATGTTCATTCCCTGTTGGTGGTACGTTGTGTTGTATGTGTGATTTGTCACTAGGTAGTGTCTATTGTGGGTGCTTGTCAATACATTGATGGTGTTGTGGTTGTGGTGTTGCAGTGATGAGTTGTGGTGTTTTGTGTTATTGTGTGTGACTGGGCCGGTGCTGTGTTTCCAAGAGTCGGTGTGTTTTTTATGTGTATGTGCGTGTGTGTGTTTGTGTGTGATGGCCATAGTGTGTGTACTGTGTATATGGCGGTGTGTGAGTGTGCGTGTCAGTGTCAGGTTATGTGTGTGTGTCGCACTTGCCCCGTGTTCCCAATTGGTATGCTGTCTGGGTTTACGAACTTTGGCAATTTACAACAGTGACAGGTAAGTGTGTGTACTCACGGTTGCTGTCATCGTCTTCGGAGTTGATTCTGGAGTCTCTGGGCGAGCAGGGGCAGTGGGATGAAGTGGAGTTCTGGTTCGATGGCGGCTTCGGACGAGTATGGCTTCCAGAAGTTGAGCGTCTCCTGTAATGCACCTTGTTTCCGCCTGGGTTTCCGAGGTGGTGCGACCGCGGTGGAACCCTTGGTGGTGTGCAACCTCGTAATCTGTTATGGAATAATCTCCCCACAAACCTTAAATTGGAACAACCAGAAACCACCTTCAGTAAACTCCTGAAGACACATCTTTTTTTTAAATGTCAGCTTTATCAGTTCCTCTAAATGAGTCAAGGAACAGGTGGGTGTGTCTATCTCAGTGCTGGGTAACCATGCGCTATACAAAAACACCTGAACTGAACTTGGATACTTTGGTAGGCGGAAGAGGGTGAGTTATTTACCACACCTGGTAAATACCATTACCCCAACACGAATGTTAGATCTGACATCCTTGGTGTGGTATTCCTCTAAACTTTGGCTTCACTGCTCCTGTTTTGCTGAATTCTTTTTTTTGGTTTTAGGACTCTGTCCACTTTACAACTGCTAACCAGTGCTAAAGGGCTTGTGCTATAACCTTCAAACATGGTAAAACTAGACTACACCTATTTAGCACATTCAATTTACTTGCCAGGCCCTAGTAAATGGTACTACATGTACCCAAGATGTGTA
This sequence comes from Pleurodeles waltl, assembly GCF_031143425.1. Classification (NCBI taxonomy): domain Eukaryota; kingdom Metazoa; phylum Chordata; class Amphibia; order Caudata; family Salamandridae; genus Pleurodeles; species Pleurodeles waltl. The sequence continues at coordinate 266,739,227 of NC_090444.1, read as the reverse complement.
ACTTAATGCTTCCACTGGGCCTGCAGCACTCATTGGGCCACTCACTAATGTAGCCTTTTAAAACATGCCTCAGGCCTGCTACTGCAGCCTCTAGTGTAGTTTTAAACTGCCATTTCGACCTGCAAAATAAACTTTTTGACAGACCCAACCCTTCCTTTAAGTCACTGCTTCAGTAGGCTCTAAAAGCTCATAGGGCATGGTGTATAGTATTTAAAAAGTAAGAAGTGTACTTAAGTTGTACATGCCCTGGCAGTGAAAGACATCTGAGGTCGTTTTTACTGTATCTGTTGTAAGGGCAATCTCTCCCATTGACTAACACTTGGTTATCTTATTACAGTTAATAAGTGATAACTCTGGATTGGGAGCAGATAGAGATAAGATGTTTACACTCAAATGAATTGTAATTAAAACCCCTCTTTAACAGGATTTTAAGTCATAATTCTGAAAATGACACTTTTAGAAAGTCTGCATGTTCTTGTCCCAACCATCTGTGCTTTCTTCCAGTGTTATGTAAGTGTCCTGTGTCACATGACTGTGAATGGCTCTGCTGTTGGTGTTTTGCCTATTGCTTCCAGACAGACCCACAAAGGGAGTTAGGTGTGGATCCAACCCCACTTACATTTCATAAGGCTTTGCCTCCTAAACATACAAAGGAATATGACACCAGGACCACCATCTCTTCCATCACCCCAGACAATTTGGAGCTTTGACAGCAGAATCAATCAATCAATCAATAAAATAAATTTCTTAAGTGCACTACTCACCCGGTAGGGTCTCAAGGAGCTGGGGGGTTACTGCTCAAAAAGCCATATTTTGAGGTGCTTTCTGAAGGTTAGGACGTCCTGGGTCTTGCGTAGGTTGGTGGGGAGGGAGTTCCAGGTTTTGGCGGTCAGGTGGGAGAAGGATCTGCAGCCGGAGGTGGTGCGTTGGATGAGGGGGACTGTAGCGAGGGCATGGTCAGCGGAGCGGAGCTGTTGAGTTGCTTTGTGGAAGCAGAAGGTAAATATATTTCTAGAACTGGAGGTGAGGATAATAGAGGGAGTCCCCCACACAAAGGCTGGTACTAGGTACAAATACTAGACCTCCAGAGCCACTCTTCAGATCACTCCTCCACCTGTAGACATTACAGAAGGACTGCCCTTCTGACGGAGGACTGCCCTGTGCAGAGTACTATCTTGCTGTATGAGAAGTAAGAGTTGACCTGCTTACGCTCATCCCAGGCTAACCTGGCTTACTCCAAGTTTCAGTTAGCCAACTTCCCGTGTGAGATCTGGTGCACAACAAGCTTTAAAGCCCTCTCTGCAACTGGCCAGCTGGCCTGCCCCACTGGACGTGCCAGGGCTTGCAACTGGACCTGCCTGAGCACTACTGGCCTCAGCTGGACTAGTGCCTCCACAGGTCCTGAACCCTTGGCTGCCATCAAAGTGTATTCCCCCTGAAGAAAAGGTTTGCACCAAGACTTTGCTGCATGTGATGACTGCCAACATGCAGTTTCAGTAAGACCTGCTTGTTGCACTACAGCAAATACCAGCGAATACCAGCAATGAGAGAGCCCCATTTTGCGCTACAGCAATAACAGCTCACCGGGACCACCAATGCGAAGCTACAGCATCGACCATGTGCGACACCCGACTGCCTTCACGCTACAGTGATGACAACCCTGTTGAGTGGCCTGCTCTTTGTGCTAAAGCAACAACCATCTGCTACATTCTTCCTGCTCCCCGCAGCCTCCACCAATGCAAATAGAACTCTTTGTGCCAGTCTTTGAAGGTAACTTTTCAGTGTGACTAACCTGTCCCTGTATCCAACACGTGCTTTATTGTTTGTAACATTTCCATGGTCTAGCATGACCAAATGACCGTAAGTGGCGCTTTGTGCTTTTAGGCACTATTTTCACTAAGGACTTTAAAACTGAATATCTCTAGTTCTACAGATTGAATTTTTGTCATTCTGGTATAATTTTATTTACTAATATTTACTCTATCTTTCTAAATTGTTTTGGGAATTTTCTTCTGTTTTCTTTTCACTTTATTACTGTTTGTATGCTCCATAAATAGTTCACACATTGCCTCTACGTTAGGCCTGACTGCTTTGTGCCAACCTAAGGGGGGGTTAAGCACAAGTTAATTTTGTGACTTTTGTGGTTCACCCTCACAAGGATTGTGGCTGTTGCCTGAGTGGGGCTTCCACCCCTCAACCAATAATCCAGTTTCTTACAGTAATCACAGCAGTTGCTACAGTCACTCTCAGTTTATAAATAGTGTATCATATCAAGGGCACTACATTAGATGCAATATTCCAGTCAAAGAAAGCATGATTTTTTTTAGAAGTCTTTTCCTGATCAACAAGGCAGTACATAAGAAAGGTCCAAATTGTTCTTCTTTTACCATTCGACCAGACACCCAAGGTCAGCCTTTTAGATTTAACTTTCAGCACCGCTTGACAATGTTATTGACTCGGTACAAATAGTTTATGGGAAGTCTCTGAACTCTCCATGATCTTTCCTTTCGAACATTTGCATTTGCCACCTTGATGCAAAAATGACTTTATGAAGTTTGGGAAAAGTCACTTAATCTGACAAGCATTTGGACTTGAGTCTGCTTTCATTGTTTGGCCGTTGGTCCCGAATCTCGACCTTCCTTTATCGAGATCTCTATGAAGCATCCTTCGATTGCACTGGCCTCTTACACAAAACATAAATAAATAGATGCATTCGCAATCCCAGGCCTGCCATCAACAGGACCAGCACTTGGGGCCATATGTACGAACACATTTTCCCATAGACACAGAATGGGTAAAACCCTTTGCTACATCTGGCCCTTGGTCTCCTAAAGGCATCCGTGGGTGACACTGCACGCTGGCCTATATTCCCACTCACACATGCATCATGTAAACAAGAGATTTACTGAGGTTGCAATGATATCCATGTACATCAAAGAGGACCCATTAAAGAAGATATAGACACGCTAATATCGGGTGGTACTTATTATAACACACCACCCCAAGGGAGAAAGAGTACAGTAACAATACATTGGTATATTTCATTAGATTAGGCTACGTCGTGAACTCTTCTTTAATGAACCAATACTTTTTTTTGTTTAGCTTCTAAGTAGTTGAACAATAGGGACCTAGCCACAGAGACAGAGAAGTGATTTACAAAAGAGAAGTAGAATAGGGAGATGCAAATCTACAGGAGCAAAATTGAAAGAAGGAACCACAATTTACAGTGAGATTATCAAGTGAAGCTAAAGCAGGATTATGAGGTGTGATGGGGAGGTGGTTACTTTGAAGCTATGTAGGGGCAAAGTTTGCTTTGATGACGAGCGTATTGAAGTTAGGCTGACCATCTCACCATAGGTCATTATACACATTGTCTCTAGTCCTGAACTTTCCTCCTACAAATCATTGATTCCAGGTGTGTTAGTCTTAGTAGTTTGTTTGAAGAAAAGCAAAGCTTCTACTCCCAGAATGCATTAGGGCATCACACAAAGATGCAGGACTGGTAAATGTGCCCTTTATTATCTGGTGAGAGGTGGTCCCTTTACTTTTAGGCCTAGGTTTTGTAGGACTTTGCATAATTAAAAGAGATATATTTATGTATTCTCGTTATTTCATCTTCCATGTGTGTTTATTCTGCAATACACTTAGAAAGAGGATTATGCCTCTAACTATTGGTTTCGTGCAAGAAAGCATACCTTCCTGCATAAAAACAATCCTACCCATAACACAGGCAGCCTTGGCCATGGCTCAAGGGTGCCTGCATTAGCGCTGGGCAGCCACAAGTTCCCAAGCGCAAGAGGAAGCTGAACAGTGAAATATCTTGGTAAATATAGCGCTGTTCAGCTCTCTTTCATCTACACAGCACAGCGCATCAACTTGCCTTGCTGCTTGCATGAACTATTAGCAAATATGCCCTTAAGCATTTTTACGCAGCATCAAAAAGTCTGAGTCTAGTGTGATGTGGCCTGTGAGGGACCCCAAGAGAAAGCCTGCTGGAGCGACGGATGCCTCTGTTTTTGGAATATCAAGGAGTTGGGTGGATTTACAATCACTGTCTCTTGGTCAGTGAGCTGGGCGTTGCGGGGGGTCAGCACATATTTTCCTCATCGAACATTTCCCGAGCAAGAGTGAGCTTCTAAGCAGAGATTCGGTCACTAGCACTCATTCTTTTACAAACTAATCACTGGTGCACGGTTCTGTATTACCATAGTACAGAAGAAGCAACATAAAATGTGCCTTCAGCCTTTAGATCTACCTCATTGTTTAGAGAAACGAATAGTTTAGTAAGTAGTCCAGGCGCGCCCCTAACAACGCAAACACACAGAGAGCTGCGTGCATGCGGGGAATGAACGGCTGCTGTGTGATGCCAAGCAGTCCCAAATCTGATTACATACCAGAATGCACGAGTGGATGCTGGCACTCAGCCCAGGGTTAAGTTTAGAAAAGAGGACCAAATTAAGTAACTTCAGGTTTTCTCGCCCCCGGTGTTTGGGAACCAAATATATTTTACGTAAGTGGGGCATGGGCCCACAAGCAAAAACAGATTAGTCATGAAGGAATATAGAGCGAAATGCATGCTCAGAGAAGCATGCCTATGGTCTGAAAATTATCCTTGCAGAACGAATTCTAAGATACTGACATAGAGTCATTACACAAAACGCAGGAAATTTACGTTTCATCATTGTTGTTTGCAAAGGGAGCACACTGAATTTACCCCTAAACCTTAAAGCTACTCCATGGTAAAAAAAAAAAAAAAACATTTAGGGAAATTGATATGACACCGTTTTTCGCTGTGCTTATGTTATAAAAATAAAGAACAGAGAGCTTTCTCTGCTTTTTTGATTTTGTTATAGAAATTGTAATAGGACACTGATAAAATCAAGAACTGAGCTAAACAGAAAGTATTGCATCTTAAGTCGTTTTCGAAAATCTTTATCTAGAGGTGGGCGGAACTCGTGGAGTTTTACTCTGCGGAATTTTGCGGTTACACACAAACTCTGCTTGTGAGACTCTGCGGATTTCGGTGAGCAGGTGGATTTCGGGCATGTTGACCTGCTCGTGCAGATTTTTAGCACAGGGAGCTTGTTATGCACTGCAAAATCAGCAAGAACAGCACCACACGGTGCCCCAGAGGGGGATGCTTCTTCCTGCCGCTGGAGTTGATTTTCTACTGGAGTGGCAGCTTTCTCAATGTGAATGGTAGCGACCTGCTGTGACCGCCCGCATTGAGAAATCTCTCTGAAAGGGGTTCTAGATCCTGAAAATCACCCTAAGGGACGCTAATTCTCACTCATCAACTTAACATTGGCAAGCAACATATGAGCAGTTGGGGGAGTTTTTCCAGAACTCCGCGCTGCAAGCGGAATGCGGAGTAAGCAAAACGCCGCAAACTCTACCAGAAGAGTGGAATTTTTCACCCACTTTTGCAGTGTTAAAAAACATACAAGACAAGTACTACAATTAAATAAAAATACTTTTTTCGGATTTGAATTGCTCCGCAAAAGTAAGAGGTAGCAAAAAACATAAAATAGGGTCCCCCAAGGCACACAGAAAATGTAGGACAACATTGTAATCCCTGATGTTATGTGAACAAAGATCTGTTTCAGAATATACTTCTTTAAACAATCATAGAAGTGACCACATTTTCTAAAGTGCTGAGTGCCCTGTTTCGAAATACTGTCACAAGTGCACTGTGTCCCTGTGCCACTGATTCATAATGGGGGAGGCAACAAGATGATGTACTCTACCCATCCACAGCCTTGTTTATACAAAGCGATGTTGGGTATTGGTCACCAGGGACAGATACGTTTGAAAGCCCTCTGGGAAGGCATTCAACAAGTATGTAAGTATGTAACAACAGTAGGTTTCTTGGCCTTGACAACGGCTAGGTTTTCAAACCTAAAAAAGAGGCCTTTACCTCACTCTTGTGAAAAGCACGGATGGGATACTGAAGGCATGGTCTAATGCTAAACAATCCAAAATGATTCCTTGTGTGAAGTCCTCTTCGGTTTTAACCCAGATTGAACGCCAGAGTAAAATAGGGTTACGCAAGGGCTGGTCCTCCAAGGTGAATCAGCCCTACTTCCTTATGGACAAGTGAGGATGGTGCTGAAGCGAGGCTGCACAAAAGACACCTAAGAAAGGCATTATCCTCAACCTGAAGAGGATCGCAAGACTAATGACCCCACCATACATAGCAGCTGACAATGCTCTAGCCTTATAGATATTTATAATTTCCCTGATGGGGTGGCTACCAAGTTTATGGGAGAACATGAAAACTCCCAAGCACACTCTGCTCATTTTAGATTGAGCGTTTTGTATATTTTGGAATCATTAACCGTTATTGGACAAAATAATGCCTACATAACAAAATGAATTAGCCTTCACAATAGGAGGGCCCTTGATGAAAAATGTCATACACTTCTGCATGTTTTTCCCACAAGACATTGTGAATGTTTTGGTTTTATTAATCTTTAATTTTCTGGCCTTCATTAAGGCAACAAAGGTGTCCATCAGTCTCTGCAGATCAATGGCATTCCTAGACATTAGGACCATGGCACATCGGCCTGCAGAGTCCAATGGGCACCATTGACAACCTCAGGACACGTCCCTGGCTGACTCCCCTCATAATTTTAAATGGTGAGGAGAACATTCCCCAATGGGGATGCAATGGACCTTAGCAGATAGATTTGCATACAAGCAGGATAGGAAAAAAACAATATGCCACAGAATCGAATGGTCCACTAGGTCAAAGGCACTGCTAAGTTCAGCAAAGCATAAGTGAAGAGACCCTGACTTAGCCTTAGTGCATTTCCTCATGACCATGTCTAAATGTGCTTCCACTGTCTCCAGACCCTCCTGAACCCATTCTAGGCTTCAGAAAGAATAGAGTTATCGGTGACCCACTGCTCCAATCTCTGCAGAAGAACCCTGCCCAACAATTTTGCAGAGGAGTCCAGAGGGAAATGGGGCAGTAGTGCTTTGGGTCAGATCTATCACCCTGCTTGAAAATGGGCACTATAATGGAATCAGCCCAACTGGAAGGTAATGTATCCTCAACCGCTGCATTAAACACTCAGGTCAAAATGGACCCATAACTAAACCATTGCTGTAAAAGCATCAACTGGCACTCCATCTTTACCATTAGCACTACATTATAGAGCTAAGAGGACCTCGTCCAAGGTAAATATGAGGGGCCTGCTACTAGTTAGACTAATACTCTTGCATAGACCCAAGGGTGCCAATTGACCATACTCCGGGTCATTACCAGTGGGTGGGTCGAAGATCTTTAAAATAAGAGTCACCCCATGCTCGGAGAGGGACAAACAAAGTTAGTTCTAGGGGGAAATAGTTTTGTGAAAAAGGGGTATTAACTGTGCTCCAAAACAAAATAAAATAATTAGTCTCTGCTGCCTGAGTCAAATTTAAGCAAGCCTCTTCGTAAAACACCTTTTCCCTAGATGCTAGCACCACATTATATTGTTTTCTTAGTTTCTTAATAGCAAAATAGTACCTGGGAGAACTATGCAAAGCAATCCACAGCTTCTTAGATGCCTGTGTACATGAATTGGCCTAACCGTCCATGTCTCTTGGAGGCTTTGGAGGTCCTTGATCTAAGGGGATGTGTCAATAAACTATTAATGTGTCCTAGCAATTGTTTCAAAAGCGTAAATCAAACCAACATGGTCCACCTCGGTGCCCACACAATAGCAGAACTCAGCTGCGTTCTTGGTTAACAGCTTCCACATTACACACGTGGGATTCACATGGAATTAATCCCATAGCCTCTAATGGAGATGCCGTTTGGCCTAACCGGGTCAGCGTTTTCTCCACAAGTGATAATTGTAGGGCTTACAACATAAAAGGACACGGATAAAACAATTGGATTGTGTTAGCTCACTGTGGTTTGAATGACCTCAAAATCAGAAACGAGGTGACTAACAGAAGAAGTGATTAACATTTGATCAACTGTAGTGCTTGCACTTCTACCAATAAAATAATAGATTTGCTCATTATTCAAATTATTACAATTCTCCTACAGCAAGAAATAATGTTTAAATATTAGAGAATTTAGAGACTTTCCATATGGGTTGTGTGGAAAATGTGAGACACCCATACCCGCTGAGTTAGTAATGCCACACGCATGTCTCGTAGGGCGAGAAAGCTTTTTTGTATATTAAATTAATCATTCCATAAGATAGGACAATTAGAATTAATTAAACGCAAAAAATGTGTCTAAGTCTACATCAAGAGCAAATGCGACATCACTGCGGGTGGAGTCAAACATAATATTATAAAAATTAATTAACAAGAAATCAGACCCACCCCTGAAAGACAACAACACAAACTTGTAAAAGGGGGAAACAATAGCAGACCTTCTAATGATAACAGGTAACAAATTGGAAATTAAGATCTGCAAAACACCATTGGCTCGGCCGGCAGTGACAGAATTGCAGCAATGAATAAAGAAGAAAAACCTTCAACAAGAATAGGTTCCCTGAAGCAGACTAAGGCCCATATTTATCCTTTTTTAGCGCTGCATTTGCTTCATTTTTTGAAGCAAAAGCAGGGGGAAACATACAAAATATAATTGTATTTTGTAAGTTTGCGCCACTTTTGCGTAAAAAAAGGATGTAAAGGCAGAGCTAAAAACGGATAAATATTTGCCTAAGTGTGAGATAGAAATTATACTAAACCCATCTGGGGTGTTAATCTATTTTGAGGTGAAGTAACAAATATAATCATAACCAACGTGTGTTGGTGTTGAGGCTAAAACAGGTGGGCTGAGAGGCGTTGACTGAATCACCTTGGCTGGCAGGGAGGGGTTAGGAAAAACAGGAGCAGTGGGTTTGACTATAGACTCACAATTAAGTCAAAGGAGATAAAAGGGGATGAGAATTATGAGCCAGAGAGACGTGCAAACAAGGTGATTGAGAACTGCCCTCAAAATCAGGGCGTCAATCAACTGCCTGCAGGTCATTCAGGGCCTAAAAACATATTTGAAAGGGGAAGAAAAAAAGGTGATTAACAGATATGAGCTGATCAGAAGATGGAGAATCAAACCCATGAGTTGTTTGAATCAGGTAGCTATAGAAAAAGCCCAGGGGGATAATATTGCCAGAATTTGGGAAGTGAGAAGACAACCTACGCAAGATCTCACCTACAAACCTGGGATGCTTGAAGTTAATATCAAATGTTTTTTTAGATCGACTGATCCACCCAACGCATGTGTCAAAAAAATTCGGTCAGCTCTGGAGACCGGAAAATAAACTTGGTCTGTAACCAGTGAAGGACTTTATTCCTTAATTGGACTAGTGACTCGGTAGTGCCCTGAAGCAGAGGAGGGACCTTTATTATTATCACAACACAAGGACATTAGGCAGGAAGCAAATTGGTAGTAACCTCATTAGAACCCCTCTTTGTTTTGTACCCTCATATTCCCCATATCCTGGGGTGAATTCCGCAAGGAGGCTTTTGGAGCGAATTAACTGTTGGCAAACCTAGCCAAGTTATTACAGGCAGCCATTTGGGACAGGGGGTGTAGCGAGCACACCACAGGGCACGAGGACGTACCCGAATTTGGATCACCTGCCGGAATATAGAGTCAACCCACACTGCATGGCCCAGAAACAACTTGGGATTGGCAGTGCTGTGCAATATGATGGTGCAAGACAGAGAAAAACGACCTGTCTGGTTATCATAAGGGCAATTGGAAGGGAGGTTTTAATCATTTGAAGGTAATCCGTGGTGCAGATGCGAAACCCTCGGGCACCTGCGTGTGAATAAGTTGATCTACTGGACTAACAGGGGAGGTGGGGTACCTTGCCTTAATACTATATAAAAGTTCTTCAATAGCCCCTAACCAGGAATAGATGGGAGAAAACAAACTTTCAACCACCCCCTCGCACTGCCCAGTAATTTCCACCAGGAAAGGTTCAAGCCCATGGCACCGGATACAACAGAACCTGCTGAGCTGGAATCAAGAACGCCGGATTGCGAGTCTAAGGAGCAGTGTAATTTCCTTACCCCTGGAGTTTTTTCCCTTTGGCTCGTGGGCTGTTATTATGGGGAGAAGTTAGGGCCACATCGGTGTACTGCCCGGGGTCAGCAAGAGAAGCTGCACGGAGAGGCAAGGACACAGACACTTGACTCTGGGCAGGCACTCAGACTGTACCACAGATAGCGGGCAGGCGCTCAGACTGTACCACATGTAGCCTGAAATTGAAATAGCCCGGGACCTGCGCCCATGGCAGCAGACAGACAGCGCTAACTATGGTCTATTTCCTTATTTAAGGAGCCCACTGCACGTTTAATGTACCCGTCCAGGGAAGAAAAGTTAGAACTAGGCTTGAAAGGTACAGGGGCTTTGTGTTTCACCATCACAGGAATAAAACAGTAACAAAACAATGAAACAACAGTTTCTCAGGGTCTTGAAAGTTAGGGAGAAGGGGGGAGGCCCAGCCCATCCTCCTTCGGGCTTCTCTGGGCGTGTATGGGCCCGCCCTCGGCGTAGGCTTCGCCAGGGCACAGCCGCGCGCGGCTAGGCGCAGCAGGTAAAGCAGAAGCGCTATATAGGACAGTGAGTGGCTGGCCTTCTCTCCGCTCAGCAAGCGTTGGTGCTCACAGGCGTATAGGATCCTGGTAACTGGAGCTCCTGACAGCCACAGCAATATCCAAGTCTAATTCAGGTACAAGGCAAAACGTGAAAAGTTCTTGAAGAAAAAGCAGGAAGTGTATGAAGTGGCAACATTTTCACTAGCACAGCCAGCTTAATTTTTTTTCCAAAACTAATCTCCCCTTTGTAATGTGAACATTACACTAATTCTGAGGCAAAATTAGTTTGTTCAGTTTCTTATGCAGCAGCAAGAGTATTATTAAAAATCAGTTTGCTTCTTTTTTATGTAAACGAATATTATTTATGGGTCAGGTTTTCTTTGTTAAAAACTCAATGGCATGTTAATAGATTACTAGAAAATAGAAGCATAGTCCATGTTTTTTGCAAAGCTTTTTGCAATAGTTTTATGAAAATAGATGCATTATCTATTTTTTCAAAGGCTGTTGCAATCTATTTATTCCATTTTGTGCTGAAGTAACAATCATTTTGTTAAATGAACTGGAGAACAATCTGTTTCCTCAATGTTCTGCATGCAAACAGGAGAAATAAAATAAAATGGAGCTTCACTTTTTTGTATCAGTACATATTTTCCTAACATTCAGGAGAAATATTTTTATTTTTTTCCCTTTATTTCATCTTTGCGTGTGTGCTGTCTTCTGCAGCACACAGGCCAGGAGGAAATTGCCATAAAACATAGCTTTTGTGCAGGAAGAGAAAACATCCTGCACAAAAACTATGCTGACCAAAGCACAGACACCTTTGCGCTACAGCACAATGATACCTGCGTTGATGCAAGGGTCCTGAAAGTGCGCCAGCTGAGGTAGAGAGCAGAACTCCACCACTTTGTAGAAATGACGCCAGTTCAAACAACGCAGCACAGTAACTTTGCTTGCTGACCTGCATTGCATCAAGTCTTTGCAAATCTCTGCCTTGAGGCATTGCCTCTTTGTACTTTGAAGAAATGAAAGGGTTGGGAGTTTTGCTGATAGAATTACCATTCACTAGTTTTGCTGGTCTAGTTCTTTTGACAATATAAACTTTTGCCCTGTTGTGAATTTGCCTTCATGGCGGTGGCAGAGATTTGTCCATCCTAGTGGCTGTCTCTGCCAAGGGAGAAGATATTTTGGAGGAAACCACTGATGGTCATCCCAGCATGGGGGTGGAAGAAAGTGGAATTTCTGCAACTTGACGTGGGCCCTGGAAATGTACCTCCTAGGTTGACGTACTATGCATTGTTTAAATATTTGCAGTGTTGGTGCATGTTTGATCATTTCAAGTGTTAAAAATGATGCGCAGATTAAATGTCATATTCATAAAAGCATCTTCTTTCCATAAAAAGTGCACGTACTACCCCACTAAAGGAATGTCAGGTCTGCCCCTTTCAAGGTATCGCATTTCAGTAAAGAGGTCCTGGCTTTGTCTTATTAATGTATGGCAGTCCTGAAAAATAGAGCTAGTCATCTGAGTAAATGTAGCAATCCTGAGGAATAGTGCTGACACTATCGACTGAAAGTAGAGTAGCCCCGTTAAGATGTGCTGGCACTGTGCACTCCAAGAAACTGCTGGGATGCGATAAAACTATCCCTTAAAAGTACAGAATCCCTCCTACAAAGAGTTTGCAGTGTCCATTACTAATATGCCATTTTCATAAGTGTTGATAAAGTAACATTATAAGTGTGGCAACCTTGTTTAGATGTACCAGTACTAACAGCAGTGCCTTTCTAGGGTCCTGACTTATATTTCACCCACGAACCTTATTGGACCTACAGACCCTGCTCCGCCCTGATGTGATGATCTTTACATTGTTGGCAAAATAATACATTTCTACTATTCAAATGTCAATAAAGACAAATCTGGTTCTTCTAGAGGAAACCTAGCAGATAATGCTGGTGTGCCCTAGGAGGCTGCCTTAGAATAGGACGTATTGCCTTAGCATAGCGCTAGCCATCCTAGCATGGAATGATGAGGTTTATTTCTTGACGGACGCGTAAGTTGTCACGTTTTAATTAAGGGTGCAAACAATGAGCGTGTCATAATAGAAATACCACCTTGTAGTCAAAAGTACCGCACGTGTCACAAATAATCTAGCAAACTTTACTGTTAGCATACCTTCAGGACAAAGCAGAGAAAATACAGAGACTACAGTGGAATCGAACCCAGACCTTCTTTGAGAAGAGCGACCTTGAAAGCCTTTTCCGACTATTGGTATCTATGTGGGCTTTTAACCATGCCCACCTCACGCCCATCACTTTCACTCGTTCGTGGGCTTGCCTTTCAAAAATCAATTGATGACATTGGTAAATGGTTTATGTTTGTCCCTCCTTGGGGCAGTTTTTTTAGTGCCTTGGACATCTACTCTATTACATGGATAATTACACTTTGGCCAATGTGTTTGACTGCAAGCGATCTTCTTTTTCCTTTTGTGTCTCTCCTTAGCGCTCACGCTCATGGCAGCCATGGCGCTTAGACTTGACTTGCTTAGGTCAACTGTTTTACTTTTCATTTTCAATTTATGTGGCAAGAAAAGTCCAGTTAGGTATTTACAACGCTAACAGCTCTAACTCGAGTAAACGCAAGACACATTGCATTGCAAATGCTTGTTATTGGCTGCTGCATCACTAAATTTACTTCGTACTGAGGTACCCTTTCTGAGCAGTGTGGAAAGCAAAGTGTACAGAAACCAATTTTCACATGGAAATGAAAACCAATTAAGGATTTTAAATTGATGGGTACATTGACTAAATATCTAACAAGAGGCAATTTAGATTGTCGTGGAAATGGTGGATTCTTCTCACTCACAATGGAGTGGACTGGATGCACAAAAGCTTGACAAGATTAGTGCGCAGAAAACTGATTTCGCCTAGCAGTGGTGCTCATTTTGTCCTTAGTTTTGTTTGTTTAAAATATTAAACCCACATATACAGGGGAATTCTGTTTTAAATCAATTCTTTATTTAACAAAAAATCAGAGGTACAAGCACCGATGTTTCCACATAATGCTTCAAGCCATCAGTGAACAATAAACACCTGCAGCAAAGGCTGCATACACGAGCATCGATATGGTTAAACAATACAGCAACTGAGAATCTATTTTCCACAGCGTTTTTTACCTCCTTCCTTTCTTGACCCCATAATCACATCTCCTTGTGCAATACAAACATTGAAAAATTACGATGAAGATGTCAAAACACCACCCCATATTTCCGTCGATTTGTCAGTTTAGTCGTACAGTTTCTATATGAATTTTCTATCCGATACCACGGTGAACATATCCTTCAACCAAAAGTCATACTTTGGGATTCCTGGTGTTTTCCATAATCATAAAATACCAATTCTAAGCTACTGCCAGAGATATGAAGAATACCTCCTAAAATAGTGTGAGATTTCTGGGGTATTAGATGTGTCCTGAAGTTGTGCAGTTTGGGCAGATTAAGACCACTTTGTTCCTGTGCCACATCTTATCGTCTTCCAGATGCTTGTCCAGTAGTGTTTTAGTCGCAGAGATTCCCTTGGTATATGAACAATGACGCAGCTAGGCTGTGCACAAGTCAAACACAAAGTTACAGGGTTTAACTTGATGCCTACAAATTGAGTGTTGACCAACGCCATTGGTGTAAACTTTTGAAATATCCAAAAATAAGTCTTGCTTCTCTTATACCTTTAAAGTGGTTCAAGAATAGTTCATCCTACTGTATTGACAAGCATTTCTTCCACCAGGTTTTAAGATCAAGAGCAATCAGGCGTGACAAATACAGGTTAATATGCACCACAGAGTCCTGAGACAGCTCCCCTGAGTGTCCCGCAGGTGCGTAAATATCCAAGAATGGAAGAAAGGTGTAGGTCTTAGGGTGACGGGTCCTATAGGTATCCTAGGCAGTGAGTTAATTATTAGTATCTACTGAGACTGCGGAGACGAAAATACAATCTTAATTTTTCAAACAATTTTACGGTTCCATAATCGGTTGACAGTATGCATTTCTCCTTCCATAACCCTCAACATGTGACCAGCCCATTAATGAGTCTTCACCGGTATGTGACTCAGTGCACCTTACGCTCTTCTACCATGGACACCTAGCTTCTTGTATGCTGTGTGCCAACTATATGTTGAGGAGTGTATGATAGGATTCCACCGTACCTGTGGCTTTGGGACTTTCATGAAGAAAATATTTAAATCTCCCTCTCAATGAAGAATGGCCTTTTCTATGTACATTAATCTCAGGATTTCGCTATCATGGGCATCATGTCTGCTTCCTAAGTGAGTTGATGTGCAAGCCAGTATTTTTCCTTGTGGGGTAACAGAAGTTTGTTGGATGTTGTAGAGGTGTGACATTTTGAGACTTTTAAGCTAGTTCTAGTTCCATCCAGATGAAGAATTTAACTTTTCCTTCCAAAATCCATTGCCAAATAGAGTCGATAAGTTGTCTTGGACCATGACTTCTAGTCCTTTGTTGCTTAGAATACATATGATATCCTGGAGTTCGTCCACCGAAATAGTGTAACCTCTAGGGTCGCCTCATTGGTAAACTTAGTCATCAATAATGCCTAGCATTTATCCCAATTTAATCTACAGTCTGAGAATATGGGAAAAGATTAAATCTGGTGCATAAGTGCTGCGCTTAATGTATATTGTTTTGACAATGTCACCAGAAAATCATCGGCATACACCATAATTTTCTGTACTCCCGCTAAGGTATCTAATCCACATATGTCTTTATTGTGGTAGACTGAAGCTAGAGGCTACAGGGCTATCAGAAACAATAAAGGGTAAGGGGACAACCCTGTCTGGTGCTTCTCAACACTTTGAAAGATAGAAATACAAATCAAATCACCACTGTTATGCAGTCATGATAAACCTATTTCAACATTTGAATGAACCTCACCCGCACCCAATTTTCCAAACAAATATCCTCAATTCTGCAGAATCAAAAGTCTACTTGACATATAACAAAAGAGCAACTTTTCATCAGGTTTATCCCTTACTGGCCACAAAATATGGAATAGCTTTCTCAGATGAGTGGTAGAAGAGCAACAAGGGATGACTCCTACTTAGAATGGGAAAAAAAGGTGTGTTATGACCTTTTCTTTAAGTCTGTTCCCCAATATTTTTGTAAAGACCTTCATATCCACATTCAATGAAGAGATACATCAATAATGGTGCAGCATAGGGGTCTTTCTCAGGTATGAGTATCAAGGATGTTTTGTTTCCATGGTACTCTAATGGTATTCCATCATTTTTTACTTCTTCCAACCTTCTGCATAATAGAGGGATCAGAACTGGCTTAATAATTTGGTAATATTTCACGGGGATCCCATCTTCTTGGCTGCCTTTCACGTAGATATTTCAGCTATAAATGTATCTATTTTTTCTTCTGGTATGTCACCCTCGAAATTTTGCCTTTGTTCTGCTAGAGCAGCTCTAGGACTGATAAAAATATGATCTCTCCTTCAGTGGTGGCTGCGTGACCTGTCTGATACAGCTTGCTAAAAAAGAAGATGAACACAGCCAAGATTTCATTCGGGTTAGACAGGATGTTTCTGTATTCATCTTTGATCACAGGGATGGTGTGTTGAGATTCTGTTTATTTCACCTGCATCACTAATATCCCTCCTGCTTTTTCCCCGGTTTATAACACTTTTTAAAATATATTATGGAGTGCCCTCCACCTTAGATGTGTATAATGAGTTACGTTCATACTTTGCCTTGACTAGGAATCTTGGAATGGTTGGGGAAGCTCTTGCATTATACACAGTTTTTAGCTCATTGATTTCACCCTGTAGCCAGACTTGAAATTACATAGCCTTTCCTTTTGTCGGAGAGGTCCCAAATCATTTACCCCCCACATATCCCTTTCCAGTATCACAGAGGCTGAGCTGAGGTGACAGAGCTTTTGTTTTCCTGGAGGTATGTCATTTGGGAGGAGAGGAGGTATTTTAATTTGTGTCAGGTTTCCTCAGGGAGTGTCAATAGACCAGGATCCAGCTATAACTCTATCATGTCATGATCTGATACAGCGTTTGGAATAATTAAGAAAATGTATTTGATAAAGATGCCGATGTTAGGATTAAAAATAAATCAATGGAGGAGCATGGCCAATGGACACAAGAGGTGATAGTTTAACCTCTTTTTATTGGGTGGATCAGGCACTGTTATTCAATGAGAGCATAATTAGCTATGACACCCTGTAAGAAATGTCCATCCTGAATGTGTCTTGGGTTAGATCTCCCTGATGATTTGACCAAAATTAGATCAATAACTAGATACCAATACCCACTCATCACTACTTTTGTCTTCCAAAGTGGTGTAGACCTCTAGAGATACTAGAAAGCATATCAGCATATGGATCAAATACTGAACTTACTAGTAAGTTAGAGCCCTGCATCTTTAGTAAGGTGGAACAAAGTAACCAGAGGAAGTTCCAGGTTTTTTATATTCTTACACATATGGATTTCTTAATCTTTATTGTAATTCTGGCTTTTTATAGGCTGCAAGTGATGATTGGTTGGGCACTGATACCTGGGATTTAATCTCACATATTACCCCCCCACACACACACACTCTTCCCTCCGTTCCTCACATTTCTGGTTGACAAATGCAGTTTTTGCACCAAGGAAGGAATGATAAGACTTTTACCCTTTTTCTGCAATTAGTTAGTCTGTTTGCATTCAATGAGAAGGCATTATAGTTAGAAGTTGACGTATTTAAAATTGATCAAGTCTAAGTCCAATTATGGGCCAAGTTTCTGGATATACACGTTTATGTCTTGTGGACTGTTTGTCAGAGTGTAAGTGGTACTTTACGTAAAGTGATATAGACAGAAAGCAGGGTGAAGAAACAGCAGTGGTAGGTGAAATCATCAGGTTTTGTCTTGCCAGAAATGTAGGCTTTGAGCCCAAGACTATGATACCACAATGCAGGACGGAGTGATGTTCATCACAGAGATAGATCAGGAGAGGATGGGGGTCACGCAGACCAAGAACAACGAGGCAATGAGGAGGTGTAGATGAAGTGAAATATTTGAATTTGGGAGGAAGGAAACTAATCCATAGCAAAAGGTGAGCTCGAGCTGGTCTGTAGTCATGTAAAACTATGAATGGGTGACTCGAGGGACAGCTAATTTGGAGAGCCCATCTGCCAGTAAATAAACAAGCATTGGCAAAGCCCACATGTTTCACCTTTTAGACCTATTGGTATATAGCAAAGAGATGAAGTTTGGGAGATATACATGAAGTAGAGCAAAACGGTTGATTTTTATACAGAGTTGGAGGATATTGAGAGGAAGAGATTTTAAGGTAGAGATGTAGGGTGGAATATCAAGTAGGACTAAGTATATGTGGCCATGTTGGCACTATTTCAAGCACTATAGCAATTGTTTGTTTTGTGCCCATTGAGGCGGAATGGGACATTGATATATATATCTATCTATCTATAGATATATCCATGTAGATA